>NC_137464.1:74423083-74985538 GCF_964235325.1 Thermobia domestica
ACGGGAAATATTTGAACCAACCGTAGGATACGCATTTGAATGAAAGTCTAATGATAAAATCCCATGAGATGCTTTATTTTTAGCGGAAATTTTTAACCTTTACCCGTTTAGAATACGCCCTTTAATAATTGACATCATAAAATCCCAGCTTGATTTATCGTACTATATTTTAACATTCGTTTCAAACGGATCAACCATTTTCCCATGATAGGATCACACATAATAGACAACGTTGATTTCAGTTATGAAGAAAGAGATTACTGAAAGTGACTCCTTCCCACTTTAAAAGTGAAATTTTCAAAGGAGTTCAAACACGTATTTACTTTTTTTTTGTAAAAAAAAATTAAGGTATTTATGTACTGAGTTTTATCTTCCTAACTGTGACAGACTAGTGATAAACTGTATTTAATATTTATACATAAATTTTGAACCCGACTAATCCCGGAGGTTACACTCTTTAATCAAAGTAACATAATAAGAAGCTAGTTCAGAGTTGAAACTTACTAGTGCCTCCAAATCGATTTTTGAGAATGTTGAAATTAAAAAAAAAAAAAATCGGTTTCGGTTCTGAAAATCGTATTTTCGGCTTCCAGATACAAAATTCGATTCTTTCTTCACCACGCAAACGTTACTTAAAGAGAATGTGAACGAAAATAATTTTTAAAAATGGGAATAATGTGCATAAACAGAGACGAGACACGAGACGAGAGTAAAAATTTTATGCGAGACGAGACTAAACAATGCGAGACGAGACTCGATTAAGTCTCGTACGAGAAGTCTTGCGAGACTTCTCGCAGGCTCGCAACAT
The DNA here is from genome assembly GCF_964235325.1 of Thermobia domestica. Taxonomy (NCBI): domain Eukaryota; kingdom Metazoa; phylum Arthropoda; class Insecta; order Zygentoma; family Lepismatidae; genus Thermobia; species Thermobia domestica. The sequence continues at coordinate 74,423,892 of NC_137464.1, forward strand.
TTATGAATTACATTTAATTGTATATTTAGTGATTTTACATTTATTGAGTTTTCTAAGTTGAGCGTTATTGCCTCCAGGAACAAAAAAGTGGTTGGGGCAATAGACATTTTATGAAATTTATTATTATTCAAGGTTGATTTTCAGAATTAAAGCCTTCTTTAGTTTCTAAACATCATTAAAAAAGAAAAGCTTTGTAAATTGGAAATTTATTACAGCATCGATTTAGGACTTTATTTTGCGACACAAACACATACACGCGGGCGCGCACGAATACATGAACTTCTGTTTTTGGTCTGAAAAGCGAAAAGACTCCCTATTGCTGCGAAATGTGATATTTCTGTTGTTTCTGTCTTTTTCACATTACTACTAGCGATTAATGTTGGGGGATGGCGGGGAAATCCCCCTCGTCAAAGTTTATCCCTGGCCCGGCTCGCAGAAATAACATGATATTTTTACATGGAATAAGTATTTTCTTTCTATATATTTATCAAAACATCCCCTCTAGTTTGGAAGTTTAATTTAAACACTGGTTTGGTAGGATGGCCCTATAGGTTTGGTGGGACTTACACTTACTTTTTTTTTTTTTAAAAAAAAAATTAATAACCTCTCATTTGAGTAACACGAGCACTGGCGCCTAGTCTGTCAGACCCAACATTTCCTTTTCTCCGGATAGAATGCCTCTCAGCAAGCGATAAAACGCTGTCTACAACTGAGGTGTTGAAGTAGGAAGTTACACGAAACCGCGTTCTTGTAAGCTCAGCATTTTACTCAGCTCAGTATCAAAATACATGTGGTCTGTATCTGTGTGGCTTGACACCAGTACTGTCGGGTCAACCAAAACTTTTCAGGTCTTGATATTCTGGCAATATTGCAGTTAGTTCAACTGTATGATCTGGAAATTGATCCAGAAAGCTCTTTTCGTATCAAGTATAGTTTGCTGGATATTTTGATTCTCGCAATTGTTAACATATTGCGTTATCCACAACTCCGTTGACACAAGTAATGTTATTCCTTGGTGGTTGGTTTAAAGAGAGATAGGCGACAATAGATGGCAGCACTATTCTCCAACACAAGTAACGTATTTTTATATTTTCTCTGCTGCTTCCACAAATTTAATGCTAGAGAGTTTAAACTTTCTGAAAAGATAGTTTAAAACCTATTCTAAGGGAACAATCCGTGTCAGTTTTGGATATTGTGACGTTAGGTCATTCCTCGGACTAGAAGCAGGCAAAGACAAGGTTGATATCCGGTTAAATAAAGACGAAGAAATTTACATATAGATATAGTAAAAGGATCCGGGTTTGGTTCAATGATTTCAGAAAAACATATACGGAAACGTTATATTCTTTATATCCTAATTACATTGGCGACTTTTTTTCGGGGCAAAGATGTGCCCGCATGGCATACTGGAAAATATTGCTGGAGAACTCTAAGCTGGAAAATAATGTAGGATCAGCAACAATTTATGCTGGTTTTGCTGTAAATTATGCTATTAATTTGACGAAAATTAATGGTCCAGCAATCAAATTCCTGCACAACTTTTCTTTTAATTTGGAGCGGAGGGGATACAAGTTCGGATACCATGTTGAACTCTAGGTTCCGTCTCCTTAGGATATTATGAACATTCATCCCATGGAAAGCAATGGCAAACCACCATGGATTCACCTTGCCAAGGGACGTTTAGGTCAAATACCTGCCTTCGGACAGAATATCACATCATCATTCATTAACAGCCATAGAATAACACATTGCAAAATTTTGACCCAGAATATCTGCAAGACATGCGAGAAAGTCTCGCGCGAGACGAGACCAACATTTGAGGCTGCGAGACGAGACGATACTTTTCCATTTCTCGTCTCGTCTCGTCTCGCGTGCTTCCCTAATCCTACAGTACTTCAGCAACAATTATTATAGGGGTAGTTGTTAAGTACTTGAAATTACATGCCCGTAGCCAAACTATCTGTATAAAAAATGTTATATACAGATAACAGGGTGAACGGTAACTACGTGGACAAACTTGGACGGATGATAGTACATCTAAAAAGAAGCAAAAAAGTTCTAGTAAACATGGGGGAATTGCGTCCCGTTTAGAAGTGACAGTGTGTCGAAAGCGTGGGAACATGAACTTCAGAGGCCAACAGCTTAAAAACAATACACCGTAGAGAGTGCGGTTAAAAACGTCACTTAGAAAGTCATACCTACTCTGTTGAAAAAAAATGCATGTTTGAAAACGCAGGTATGCGTGCGCACGGGATTCTCCAAAGGAAAGGAGGGATTCCCGGACATACTGTAAAGGAAAGAAGTGTCATACGTTGTTAAACCCGTTAAACCGAGAGACATTGTTAATCCCGTGCGCACACGTAGCTGCGTTTTCAAATATGCATTTTTAAATAGAATAGGTATGACTCTCTAAGTGACGCTTTTAACCGCACTCTCTACGAAGTATTGTTTTTAAGCTGTTGGCCTCTGAAGTTCATGTTCCCACGCTTTCGACATTCTGTCACTCCTAAACGGGACGGAATTTCCCCCATGTTCACTAGGACTCTTTTGCTTCTTTTTAGATGTACTTTCACCCGGGCATTATCTACACCACGACATGTAAGATTATACTTGCTAGTAACAATCCCGTGCTGTTTGACGGTTGCTTTTTCCTACCTGCCGTGGGATTTTGCCATATTGTTATACTTTTACTGGAATCTATGGCCAAAATAAAGTCCCGGAGACCAAATGTCATATAGTACTTTTGTCTTGTAATTTGTAGCATCAACCCCATTGCAGACGTTAGAACACATAGCTACTGTAGATGTACCTTGGTATATAATAGAACTCTGAAGTCAATAATGTAGTAACTAAAGCACGTTCGCTCAATTTATAATTATTATTTTTTCAGTATTATTATTTAGCAAAGTACATTTAACACAAATGTCTCTCAAAATTTTAATGTTACCATTACTGCACTTCTTTACATAAAGAAAAATAACACACACAAAAGCTATCCTAACTACACTACTGTTTGTAACATTGTTCTGTTCTATATATGTAAAATATGCCAAAATTATTTTTTCAAAATGTCAGCTGCAATTTAAGGTAACGGTTTGATTGTCCCGCTTCATGTGCTTGCTTTACCGTGAACTAGGTGTTTCAACGAATAAAGAAGCAGTGTCTTAGAAACGAGTTTCTAGAAAATACCTATGTAGTTATTTTACACTCACGGCAGTTATGTTACATGTATGTAGCAGAAAATGCCTATGTAGTTATTTTACACGTGACACGAAATTACAATTCGATAAATTCGGTTAACCGAACAAACATGAATGGTTTTTGCACATGTTGTGCGTAAATGCATTTGCATTATCTAAAACATACACTAAAATTACACTCTGCACTGGTCTAGTGGGTAGCGCCTTTGGTGTATGCGGCCATGCATTCGATTCCTAGTTGCAAAAATGTGTGCTCTAAGAAGAAAAAGAAATTTACCCCGACTTTGTTTCGTTCTTACTACCTTTCATTCTGAATATTCGGAAGTTAGTATTAACCAGTAGTAGAAGTATGTTCCGAGCTGAAATAACAGACAGCACAAGTGCAACGCACTGGAGTCCATGGACGAAGGAACCCAGATACGCCCCACAACTCCATTTGAAGTTTGTATTACATATTGCTGAACATCTAAATTACACGGTTATTTATTTTGTGTGAGATTTGTACATTTTGAAGTTCCATTTCAAATCAAACTTAATTTGATTCCCTCCCCCATTGCTAACATGCAAATAATTTCAAAAAAAAAAAATCTAAATATTAAAACAACTAGCACACAGTTCGCATCGCATTGTACAGTACACAATATCTTGCATGTAACCAGCTTAAGTTGTTCTTTGAATGCAGAATAGTAAAGGAGTCACTGAAACGACGGTGAAACTGATCGTCAATGTATTATAAAAATAGTAGTATGTCAGGGCACAAAATTTCCGGTCGCCAGGTTGCCATTGGCTACTAGAAATTTAGAGCTGGCGACCAGTATTCAGTAGGAATGGTTTCTGCGTAAACTCACAGAGCTGCGCAGTTCCTGTTTTACACGAAAATAATTGTCTGGTTTTGAAATTTTATACCTTGATGTAATCTCTTGTTTTGTCAACCAAAGGCCGGGGAGAGGAGACCTCTCATAATTTGTACGTGAGAGATACTGGCGACCATCATTTTTGAATTGGCGAGTGCATCTGACTTTGAAATTTTGCGCCCTGGTATATATAATACATCTTTGTTGAAGATCTAGTAAGCTAAGCATAGTGACTTGTTTTGTGGTATTGGTCTCACCCATTCGTGGCTCTTACAGTTAGAAGAAGAGAGTTAAGCGTCCCGAGGAAACAAGGCATCGCAGAATCGATCAGGAAACCACATATATAAATCGATTCAGGGAGATCCGTTGTTATGGCTTCTGACAAGGAGATCAAGTTTCAACTCTTATTCTTTAAATTAACTCTAGAATTGGAAGTTCAAATACCCTCCTACACTCGCTGATTGGAGGGGATGCACCAAAAATATCTCCCTGCACCGGAGCCCCCAAAAGATTGATTATTGCGCTGAGTACGTTATGTAATGCTCAAAGTAGGTCGTGCACTCCAGGTGATATACTCTGACACTTCTATTGATTTTTTTACCGGCATATTTCATAGTGAGATTATGTAGATTTTAATTGGACATTACACTTAAAAATTCAGATGCAATATATATATAGTTAGTTAGTTCGTTAGTTACCAGCGCTATCGTTTGACATTTCTTGTTCCAAGCACTAGTTATATAGGGAATATTTCGAAAACTAAGGGAAAGGCAATCTTAAAGAAATTAAAAATTAAAAAAAAAAAAGAAAAGAAAAGAAAAGGAAATACCGTTCCTCTTAATTCGCACACCCTACGTGAAAGTGTTTTCGTAATGGAAAGATTACCAAAATTACCAGTTGTTGTTGGGTTTTGTTACATTTTATTTCAGAACCGAAATTAAATTTCTATTTTCCTAACAAGTGTTCGATCCAAAAACCGAAAATTGGTTTTAGTTTTCCGGTTTCTGAAACTGAGAAATTGATTTCGGTCTTAGAAACCGAAAATCGATTTTCCAAAAACTTCGAAAACCGAAAATGTCATGAAATGTGAACAGCGCTAGTATTTACTGTGTTCCAAAATTCATTTCAAACTGTTCGACCGTTTCTCGGTGATTCGATCACAACAACAAGCAACATTACTTTCATTGTGAAGTAAGAAATTATAGAAAATACCCCCTTCTCCCCTCCTTAAAACGGGAATTCTCGAAAACGCTTGGATACAGACCTACTTAATTTTAATGAGTTGTTTATCCGTCAAGTTTCATCTTCCTAACTTGACAGCATTGTGAGAAACTCAATTTTTCGCATAAATTTTAACCGTCCGCTTCTCCTCTTAGAATACGTTTTTTAATCAAAGTAACATGATTAAAACCCAATTCGAGGTAAGTAATAATAACTTTATCCAAAAAGTCATTTCAATCGTCTCAGCCATTTTCCCGTCATGCGATCACAAACAAGATCAGTTTCATTTTCATATAATACGAGGGAGAGTCCGAAAATAAGTTTCCCCAGGTGACTGGACGGAGGTGGGGATGCAAGACCAAAAATAGCATGTGACACTAAAGGTCAGTGTACCTTTACTTTTCTACATAAGTACCACGTATATTGAGACATTTGTCATACTAGTGTATAAGCTTTAAAAACCCTTCCAGGAAAAATTCAGGGCTCTACATACGGAAGAAGCGTCGAACAGCTTCTGTGTATTAAGCATTGCTTCCAAAGCGCCAGCCGCCAAGAGTCTTCTTCAAAGCCGGAAATAGATGGAAGTCACTGAGTGCGAGATCACGACTGTATGGCGGATGGGCAGGGCGCTCCCACCCAAGAGGAAACGAGAGAGAAACTTGTTTTCGGACTCTCCCTCGTAGATTATTGTATTGGTATAGCTTGGGTGCCTAATGTTGTACAGTAGATGACTGATTTGATTAAGCTTCAAATTACCATTTTTCTAAGAATAATTGATATATTCATGTATCAACCAAAATAATAATAATAATAATAATAATAATAATAATAATAATAATATTATTATTATGGTAATTAGTTGATACAGAGGCTAGCGTCCCATTCGGCACCGAAGCCAGACGTGGAACTACAGCTTGACGTGATATCTGAACCACTGGGAATCGAACTCAGGTCTTCCTCACCAAAGGCGCGTACAATAACCATACAGCCGCGAGGGAATTCTTACAGTAAATTGTACCAAATTATAATAGTACAAAATGTTAAGAACTCTTTTATGTACTTCAAGTAATTTGACTTGAGATAATTCAAGTACATGAAGTTCAACTGTAAAGTAAATATAATTTCTATAATTTTCATGTGTCCAACGAAGCACCTTGTATAATTTATTCCAGATAAAAAGACATTGAGTGTAATTAAAATTATTTGTTGTTCAAGACGGTTAGGACCTACAAATGTGCCAGAACATTAGGACTGCTCTTGTCGCGCCTTTGTCTTCACGCCTGTGTGGTGTTAAAAAAAATGTAAACTGTCAGAAATAGTGCACAAATTATATAAAGTGATATTGGTATAAAATAATATTTAAAAGCAATGAAAATAAAATCAGTAATGACAACGTAGCCTAAATTATATGGCCATTAATTATTTTGCAGATATTAATCGTTCTGCCATAGTTGAATTTTTCACTCGTTATATTTATCCGATAAGGTAGAAATTATATTTATCCGATATATATTGTGAAATGAACTGAGCATTTCAAAGGGAATATTAAATGAGTCAACTGAAAGCACTTCTCTTATGTCATGTCACATTGTTTTCAATAATAATAATAAAATTAATTCAATACATACTGAGATTAATTAAAAATTTATTAAAATTTAATGCGCGGAAAATGTGTGTTCTTCAAGTGGCATGTGATATTTGTCTTCCGCGTCATCGAATGAATTTTCATTCATTTTAAAACATGCTTTGCTTGTTTTTGAAATTAATTAGCATATGGTATCCAATATCTACAACATAAATACTTCTCTCCTATAAGAATGTATGAATAGTTTTATCGCCGAATTGTTTTGAATAATTTTGTACTCTGAGTGAAATACTATTTACAATTTACGAGATTTTCTTCTTCTTCTTAATATTATTTTCAGATTACGTTTGTATTCTTAAGCGAAATATTTATTCCCTACTATTTCTGAGATGTTCAGGTACTTTTATACTCCTAAGCAAACTATTCACCATAATTTTCGAGAAGTTACACTTTTGTACTGCTAACAGGTAAAATATTCGTTACATTTTCTGAGATGTTCTTATACTTTGGTGCTCCGAAGCGAAATACTCCCAACAATTCTGAGATTTTCTTATGAATTTGTACTCCCAAATAAAATGCTCCCTTCAATTTCAGAGATTTTCTTATTACTTTTGTATTTCTAGATGAAGTACTCCCTGCTGTTTCTGAGAGTTAAATAGTACTACTCCTTACTTATTCTTTTCTGCTCCTGAGATAAACTTCCTACAATGTGTGATATTTTCTTAGTCTACTTTGTGCTCTTAAACCAATCACTTCTCACTATTTCCGATGTGTTATATGTCTTCTGGACACGATCCTAAGTAAAATATTCCCTACAGTTGTGTGAGATATTTGTATACTTTGGTGATCCTAAGAGAAATACTCCCTACAATTTCAGTGATGTTCTTATACTTTAGTCCCGACAGTTTCGGGGATTTTCTTACAACTTTTGTACTCCTAGGTGAATTACTTGTATGATTTTTGTGATTTTCTTAAATACTACTTTTATACCAAAGAGAAATAATCTACAACTTTCCAGATTTTCTTATATATATATATTTTTTTTACTCCTGAGTGAAATACTCTATTCCAGTGGTTCTCAAACTTGTTGTTACCGCGACCCACATTAGATAATAAAAAATATTTTGTGGCCCACCTATTTTTATTCAAATACACATTCCAATTCTACGTAACGGTATATTTCAAAGCAATTAAATTTTATAAATCATATCCCTAATTCCACTTCTTTCAATAACAGTTCGTATGAGTGATTAACATGAAATTTATTTGGGGATGTTGTGAATACCAAGAGCGACCACGAATGTTACAAAGTAGAGCTCGATGTTTAAATTTTAAGAAATCAATTAGTTGGTTTATTTTATATCTATCGTAAATGTCTCACTTTCAAACTGAGTTGTAATGTAAATTTATGAACATAGCGGCCCTCTTGGTACGAAAATATCAGTCAGTAAAGATGATTGCCATAAGAATACAGTATGGGTTCCATAGACCATAGAGTTAGTTAGTTAGTTAGTTAGAGGTATCTAGGATGTAAGTTGCTCCATACGTGTCATTTGCATTATTGTAGAGTCTGACATAATTTGTTTGATACTGCAGCGTCCGTGGTTAGTAAAGTTGTAGGAGAGACCGGGGCTATTTGAGTATAGTAAGAGAAAAATTGTTTTCTTTGAAAACTAATGCAATAGACGATTGAACTTATACGTCAAATATTAATGAGTTATTATACTATAACATATCAAATGATTAAAGTCGTACAATGAAGCCGATAGTCAGAAATTACAAAATGAATTTTACAAATGGCACGGGGCTATTTGAGTCGCTGCTGCACTTTCGTTATATTTTTAAATAGTAATAACCTATAAGTTTAATACTAACTTACTGAGTGGAAACTAAATGTTTATTTTAAACAGGGTGTGAATTAGGCGATTGTTCCAGGAAAGATAAAGTAAAAAAAAAAAAAAACGATTAAACCAACTTGATATAATCGTATCAACCCTGCTGACAACAAAAACATCGGAAGCACACAGTACAATGATACAACGTACACCAGTTTCACTCGTTCGACGTTCACATTCGCGTCGTGCTGATCCATAGTCAGTTGTCAACTAGTATTGCCAGATCCTACCAGCCTTATACACTACCTCACAAGCTATTAGAATTAAGTGTATGGTTATGAGTTAAAATTATGTTTTACAATGAATTTTCTATTAATAATTTACAAATGGATTTACGTTTAGCACGTTAAATTGAAGAATTTGAATGATGTGAAAAATATAACTGAGGGTAGGAGAGGAAAATAGCATCCCCTTGGGATTTTTTCTGACTTCTAGCCAGGGATAAAAGCTTTCCAGAGGGGGATTCCCCCCTTATCCCTGGCTGTAATTCGCACCCTGATTTTAAACAAGAGTATATTATCCAAATTAGCTGTTACTTATTAGCAAGTTAAAAACCAAAACCACTGTACTACGAAAGTTACGATCCAAGAGAGTTTAAGCGTTGTTAGAGAAATATTTCTTTACAAGCACCCGTTTTCTTTTGATGCTTCTACACATGCAGTGCTTCTTCGTTATTGCAACTAGTTACAGAAGTTTAGGCTTCAGAGTAATGCTATATGTTCTTACATATAGCGTTTTCAGTTTCTATAAATTGCAGTAAGGAAAAAAGAGGTAGCCTTAGGTAAAGAGCCAGAAGAGACAGTCACTGTTTATTACAAACCAAGTTTAAAAAAAATAGCTTTCATGACATTATTACACGTTCTAACCATTAACGAGTATAATGTTCTTAACTATACTAGTTTTTATGGTCTCCTTGATGCCTTTTTTCTTTAAGAGCAGTGTAGTGGTAATGTTAATGTGGCGATACATAACCTTTCTTTTCTTGAAGTTAAGTAAGTAATGGTAGGTATTTCTTGCTTGTCCTTGTGGAAGTAGACTTTGATTATTGTGTCATGAACTAAGGTGGATAATGCCTTTCAGTAAACATACAAAGCTGTCAGCTGTATCGAATCTCTTGTAATCAATAAATTCTACAATGAGAGGTCTGCGATCGATAGATCTCATTGAGCTGAAGAAAATGATATGGGTAAATTTAAAACCTCATGTGTATTTTCGAGAAAAACTGCCTTTCTTTGTAAAGCTCAAAATTGATATTGTTACGATAACCGTGCCACGTATTAACATTAAACTGCTACTGAAGTAAACACTAATCAAGCTATTCATTGTCACGCTAACAAGATGATAGTATAGAATTAGGAATTAGATTTCTGGGCTATCGCCGTCTAACGCCATTTAGCTCGTCACGTACATAAGGGAAGATGTCCCTCGGCGAGCACAATATTCGAGGAAAGGGAAGAAAGGAAGCAGCCTGCGACCATTATGTTAGGTAAAGCTCTTACTCTTTTTTGACCGAGTGCCCCCACCGGGAATCGAACTTGGGACCACTCGCACCAAAGGCGAGAGCGTTAGCGAAAGACGATAGTATAGAGTATGGTTAATAAGATAGAGCCCAAAATTATGATTTAACATTCTAAGTTTTGTTTAACTATAATAATGTTCAAAAATAGGATATCGAACTGAACAAATTCAGAGTGAATTCTCATGGGTACTTTCCAAGAAAATCGAATTTTTATGGCGTTAAAAAACTATGTAATTCCTTGCTAATCTGTTGCAGTTGATAGCTTGTATTTTGTTGGAATAATTTACTTATTTGTGTACTGTATATGAAAAATATAAACGGTTGAGTAGCAGGTTGTATCTTTTGAAGCTATTATGTGTAATATGTATAAAAACACTTTTAATAGTTTGCATAATATATTAACATGTATTCCTCTCAAGTGATAATGTAAATATAATAGGGGGTGATAGGAGGACAATGGAAAAAAATGTGGAGGTTTTTTTTAAACACTAACAGAAACATGAGTTTAGAAGTAAATGCAGAGGAAACTAAATATCGTAATACTGCAGGTTCGTTGGGATCGTAATACTGCAAATTATGGATATGTTTAAATATCAATTAATACTTTCGATAAAGTAGATACTCTCAGATATCTAGAATGAATATTAGTAGACCAAATCAATATTCGCGAAGACATTTAATGTCGACTAAAGGCAGGAAATTTGTGTTATTATTTAGTTTAAAATCTTTTGTAGTCGCGAATTCTGTTCAATTTAAAGCTTAAAATGTATAAAATGATAATTATGTCTGTTGTTTTGTATAGTTGTGAAACGTGGTTTGAGAGAAGAAAGTAGACTGAAAGTATTTGAGAACAACATCCTTAGACGAATATTCGGACTCAAGAGGGACGAGAATGGCAAAAACTTCATAACGGAGAACTGCATAATTTATACCGTTTACCAAACATTGTTAGAGTCATCAAGTCCAGTTCTCCCCAGAAGTTAGGGGGTTCAGATGAGCAGGTCATGTAAGCAGAATGAAAGTAGGAACGCTTTGGAAGTTTTAACTGGAAGTCCAATCGAAAAACGACCATGAGGAAGACCTAGGTGCAGATGGGAGGACAATATTAAGATGGATCTTGCAGAAATAGGAATACAAAGTAGAAAATTGATCCAGTTGATTAAGGATAGAAGTCAGTGGAGAGCTTTTGTGAACGCTGCATTGAACCTCCGGGTTCCATAGGCCATAGAGTTAGTTAGTTAGTATTCATCTCAAGAGAATTTTTTTAAACAATCGTGTAGAGACGAAGTCAGAATGGGAGAAAACTCTGTACAAGATATTGATATTGGTATCCCATGCAATATAAGAAATACCCAGGCAATTTAGCGTGTTAAACAAAGCGCTGACCAAAATCCTTACGCATGTCCACGAGGGTTTCGAGTCTAAGTTGCAGGTTTCAGTAAGTTGAAGGCGATTAATCCCATACGAATGACTTCCTTCTGGTGGACATTTGTAGAGTAGCGACAACTGAACAACGAGCATTTTCTTCCGTCTCAGCAATTCGTGGTAGGTCGTAATAGTGCGAATTTCCTCAAATCTGTTGTTCACATATCTCATCGTTTGGGATAGCAAGGTGAACACCAGAAAATTTCTTGTTGAAATTTGTTTCCACTAACTGGAGGAGTCTTTGTTGTGTTTCCACCAACATCATAGCACAAAACCAGGTTTCTCTGGCACTAAGGTTTGATTCATTCCAATAATAAAGACACAACCACACAACAAAATTCCGTATACTAAATACACAGCAAACAATGCAATATCGGGAAACAAAACATCAGCAACATGATTGTCTGGCCATAGATTTACTTTCTGATGTATTTTCATTTTTGTGTATTTAGACATAACTAATGAATATTCATGACGAAATAGCATGTTGTCAATAGTTATTTTCTTCATAAGGAAACATTGTCTAGAGCAGCTTGTTAGGAACTACTTTAAAATGTGCCGTTCTACTGTAAGGAATGTAAATAGAAAATAGCAAAAACTAATCCACAGTACATGTCAAGTACAAACTGCCCTCTCTAGTAAAGAATAAGCTAACAGCGTGTGTGTATGTGTCCATATACTTGAATATCTCAAAATACAGCTTTGGCCAAAGTAAATTATTTATAAAACATTCCATGAGGGAGTATATTCAATGCTTTTGGAACGTTTGCACCCGCTTCCATCACAAGAAAATTAGGAGTGACGTTTAGCAGTTTCTCCTTCCCCAGCCGACTATCATTAATTAAGCATTGTTGAGAAAGACGAGGAAACTCACAAAAGTCACTAGAAACGAAATGTAGCGTCTAAGGGAAGTACATGTGTTTAGTGAATATAATTTGAAAGGGACGTTAGAATTCAGCAATCCCCAGGTTCTCCAGTATCTACTTGTATTGAAGATTTTATGTTTAGCTCCAAAGGATCTACAGCATTTCCCAATTTTAAAGCATCTGTTACGATAAAATTTTTAGTATTGTTAAATTTTACTAACACTAAATATGTAACTTATTGATGATTAGTTTTAACGTCTCTTCTCAGCACCAAGTTTATATAAGATCCAACTCATAATGCTTTAACTGGAATCCGAACCAGTACCCTAGTTTTTATTCGAGACTTCGCTACCTATCGGATATAAAAGTTTGAACATACAAATAACATTCAACATCGTTATTACATATCAGGTACAAGGGAAATATCTAGAGGAAAGTTTGATGGAATTTAAATTTTTCTATATACTAGCCGAACTTGCGCTCTCTAGACAGTGCATCATTCACATATGAGCATGAATCTCCTTGTCATTCCGCACAACTGTACATGTCTCTTTACAGACACAAGTGAAAGACGTCTTTTTAAAAATCGACAAGGAGTACAATAAAGGGGAGATTTTTTTCGATTTTGCACCGTTTGCAAGATTTGAGCCTACTTCCGGTTGGAGTTTCTAATTCATGTATGAACTGTGTTTTCTTCCTTCTTGCCTCCAATATATAATAAGTAAATATATTATATACAAATTAATTATAATGTCAGTGATATATGGTGTTCATTGGGCATAACACTTCAAATAATAAAGATTCATCTTAGACTGGAGAAATTGTTATCCTTCGTTTTTAGTTATCATTTGCTCATGAAACAAACGTCTGAGAGATATACAACCCCTGTACACAGCAATATGGTGTTGGAATGTATAACTTGTAGGACATGATGCTTTTTAAAAATTCCAACACTTCCAGTGTACTCCTAAAAAATGTAATAAAGAAATAACGGCCATGTTTTCTTTTTAAATATTCAATTAGAACTGGACAATGCACACAAAATTTGGAATCGACCAGTGAAAACAGCGCGTTTCTAGCACTTGTGGTTTTCGAGATCTCATTATCGAAAGGATTGGAGACAAACATATCGTCGCATGAGAACCAGAGGAACGTAACTCCAAAAATGTGGTTTTCGTGTTCTTCATGTTTGGACATAATATTGAAAGCCCTACTTCGTGTTAATGAAACGTATCACCATATGTTCTCCTTGTCAATCATCTGTTGTAAAGTGGCTCGGTTACCATCTTATTAAAAACACATCTTTCTAGGAAAATAATATTTTTGTCCTCTTGCCTGTAAACCTACGAAAATAGAGTTACGTTTCTCTGGTTCTCATGCGACGATATAAATCTAGCATTTTAATATATAATCAGATGAAATATTTAATAGATACTTAATTTGTAGCAAACGTTAAAAAAAAAAAAGAGGATAGTATAAGAAAGATGTGTTTCGTCAATCACTTATAGAAGCTCTATTTTTATTGATTTGTGCTAGGTAGTGTTATTGTTAAACTAAAATACGAATACACGGCGATAATGTGGAATGGAATGTTAGACAGTTGTAAATGATAGTGTCAGTATGAGCATGTTTTATAAAAAGAAATACAATTTACCAAAATAGAACTTGACTAGATTTTCGTAAGAATTTTAATTATTGGATAATCCATATTAAATTATGTGGCTGAAAGATTAGAAAGAGTTTTAAATAGAATTTGTTGACCAACCACAGTTACAGTGAATGAATGAATTACGGAATATTTACTTCAAATCCAATAATAATAATAATAGCAAAGTCTTTAAGACTAAACTGAAGATAAATATATCAATAATAAAAGAATTGAAATTATTTCAGTAACTCTCCAGATAAATTCTGAAAATATGTAGATGGTATTAATTTTAATACGAGATCTGGTATAAATGAATATATGTTATAACTTATTGTAAACTACTTGGTGATTCATTTGCAGAATATTTCGCATCATTTTTCCAGACACTTTTCAATAATGACATTAATGCTTCATTGTTATCAAATGTGTCAGGAAACCACCTGTAATTATGACTGACCATGTCTCATGAGCTGTTTAAATCACTGAAGATAAAATTTTCATGTAGCATTAATAGTCCATCTTTCGTCATGGAAAAAGTAGTTGAAATTATTGTACCTGTTCTAGCTTAATTGGAGTCTTAATATTTATCCTGGTATCTGGGAAATAGTTGCGATAACACCTGTCCCTAAAGACCAAAGGTGATTGTAACAATGACTTTAAACCTATTTCTGTCAATATATTATGCCTATTTTTTTTAAATCTAGTTATATATATATATATATATATATATATATATATATATATATATATATATAATTATATTAATCAACATTGATTCATAACTAGTAAATCCACAGTAACTAATATATCAAGTTTAATCTATGTAGCCTGTAATTCATAATGGAGGTCAGATTGTTGTGATTTATCTTGATTTCTCAAAGGCCTTTGATAACTTGACTAAAGAAACTAGAGAAGTACGATTTACCTTGTTGCATTATCAGTTGGCTTGCTTCATATTCATCTAATAGCACATTTTTGGTAAGATACAAGGATAAGCTAAAAATCTTGCAATATTCTGGTGCGCTACATACCTGTATTTACTACAGTTCAGTGAAATCAGGTTAGCATTCAAGTATATTTTCTCGTGTTGGACTGTCTGCAGTCACCTTCGTGCCAGTTCCTTGATTCAACTTAAATACCACGTCTTAACCTTAGAGAGAAAAAAATCAGTCACTGTTGTTTCCATCTTCTGCCGGTTGGTGAAACGTAGTGATTTCAGGAAGTGCACCATGGACTGAAATAGGTAGTAATCCGAAGGGGCAAGGTTAGGACTATAAATATGGAATCAATTTGATGTTATGCGTTTTTCGAACCGAATTTGGTTTTGCATTAGTCTGTTACAGGAGGATGTACTTTCGGTTCACCAATATATAATATTTTTGCCGTAGTGCAATATACATTCACACCAGCTGTTCGGAATAAAGGTCGACATTGATAGTATGACTTAGGAACGAACTGAAAGTGAATTATCCCCCTCGTATTCCATTACGCACAAAGCATGCCTTTATGCTCGAAATGGCCTTGTTTAACAACCGGTTCTGGAAGTTGGCCCTTGTTCAACCACTGTTTTTGCACATTTGCATTTCAGAAAATACCCACTTTTCGTTGCATATGACAATCTGTTTCAGAGGTGCACATTACACGGATTTTGCAGCAGTTGTCGGCACATATCCATTCTCTTATGAATCTGAGCTGGGATCAACTCATGAAATACAATGTGGCAGCTTCTGATGGTTTTCCTGAGTTTATGATGGTGACGCACTACAGTGAGCTGGGACATGCCGAGTTGGTTTTGACGATCGCGGTGTGTTGGTGGATGTAATTTCCTTAATGGTGTGTTATATGACCTCAGAATCTTTTAGCCTGAGGCGACCTTCACTTCTATATTTTTACAACCTGCACAAAATTTCCGGAACCAAGGAATTTGTTGAGCTTCATTCACTACACCTTGCTCCTTCGCATGACAAATGTTTTGGGTTGATACTGCAGCGTTATGTCTGAGTTCAAATTAACACAGTAACAGTTCATGTTTCAGACGTTGTTGAGCACTCATCGTCACTGCCATTAAAAATTGACTGAAAATACTGACGGAGTGGCGACCTCCTTGTTAAATGTCCGCTTGCGACACTATTTCTTGGGTTTGACATTGTATTTACGGTCGATCACGGCGTTCACATTTGCCTGCTGTGTGGGTTGTGGAAATATAGCGAAATTTTGTATAAAAGATACTTAAGGAGTGCTTCAGGGCTCTAGTATGAGTCCTCTGCTGTATCTTTTGATCGTTAGTGATATATGAAAGAATATAACCTGTAAATATATGTTCTGTGTTGATAATATTGTTGTTTGCTAATAATATTGAAATCTTCCACTTGATCGTTTCAGCTCAGGATCGTGTAATTTTAAGAATAAATAGCAATAATATAGTACATTGGTCCGATTTGAATTCTATGCCTTTGAGTTTTACTAAGACTCAAGGGATATCTTGTTTAAGGAAAATCAACCCCTTTTTTATAAATATAATATCGGTTCTTAAGAGATTCAGTTTATTAAGTATGTGAATGATCTTGGATACCGAATTACTATTTCACTAATATCTCCAAGTTGTAATATCTAAACCCAAGAAAAACTTTTCTTTGATGAAATGGTTGTACAGAAAATACAACCGTTAATGTTCTATGTTAACATTAATACTTGTAAAATTCTTTATTTGTGCAGTATATGATCTCACCTGGAATATGGAATTGTCACTTGGAACTACGATCCTAAACATTTTCCAAATTAGATAGTCAGTTGAAAAATAATTTCCTGGAATGTCTAAGGGGAAAATTTAATGAATTTAACCAACATACTCAGGATTTGAATTCGTTATCTGTGGTTAACGGGTATCATTTTGATTTGTAATTTTTTTCTTAACATTTTTCGTGGAGGTTCTTATCCGATAGATTTAATTCAAAAAGGGTTCCTTATTATTAGACTAGGAATTATATTCCTTCTGTTTGCACGAACTATTTTTTTTCAAAAAAAAAAAAAAAACTTCCATTTATAATTGTATAGCAACCGCGAATAAATTCTGTCTATTTATTCCGCGACACTCTCTTATGTCTGTTTCAAGCCAAGTTTTAAGTTCCTTAACGGCCATGATTTTCTTTGGTATTTTATGTTTATTTGCGTAATCTTTTCCTCTTTTCTTTTTCTTTCAATCTGATAAGTGAGTTTATAATTTGATAGTCATTTGTGTTGTAAATTTTTTAAGCTTTTAGTTTCTATCGATTTTTAAGATTCTATTTGATCGTCAGTTTTTATTACTTACTTTAAAAGATACTACATGCATGTTTTTTTAAAATATAATCAATGTATGTTCTTTTTATATATTGAATTTTTTCTTAGCACACATGTAGCTGCCCAAGCTGTTTGCTGCCAAATAAACTCCTTCAAATATTATTATTATTTATTCTATTTATTTGGATGCCGCGAATAGCTTGTGTGGCAAAAATTTAGTATTTCGCATGGATATCAGAGTTTAATACATACGATATCAGAGTTTAATACATACAATAAATTTAAAGAAAAAATAATGAGTAGAATATAATCCATCAGCTTTCTATATTATTATTATTATTATTACTAGCTGAAATACCCATTCTTCGCATGAGTCAGATAAAATATCTATGTAAACAAACTGAACAATGAAACAAAAAATCGGTAATTTTCTACTAGTTTTATATATCCCGGTAAACGCCCCTGAGACCTCTGATCCGAATTTTGATGGGGGGGGGAACATTAGCTCCTGCCTATGGAGGCTGTATTTGGAAGTCAACGCCTGTGGGAGTATCACCATTCATCTCAGCGACCGTGAAAATTATGAATTCGACACTAATATCGATCATTTTCTACTACTTTTACATGTCCTGGTAAATTCCCCCTCCCCGAGACCCACTGGTTCGAATTTTTAAAAAGTGCTTCGTCTTGGTCTGGGATCTAGACCAAAGTACCCGTGACTAAAATTTGGTAATTCTCGGTCTCCTCGTCTGGTCCCCAGGCCGCACACGGACAGACACATAAACTAACTCTTTATTTTATTTATATTACATTATTATTATTATTATTATTATTATTATTATTATTATTATTATTATTATTATTATTATTATTATTATTATTATTATTATTTTCCTCTCGTATTTACTCCTTCGGCGTGGAAACCCAGCTTCGATTCGTGGTGAAAGCTTATGTAATTCGAATCCTACAGGTACACATCTTATTGTCTCATTGCTAAAAGTGGACGTTGGACTCAAACGAAATCAAATTATTTATAGTAGAGCAACGGTCGGATGTGAGATTGAATCACCTGAATTAGCTCCAGCAGGATTGATTTTCTAACTGTACGTCTCAAAGAAAGCAACTTTAATTTTTGATTACCTCTTAATTTCATGCTTTTTGTTTTGTTTTGTTTTTTTTATCCGCAGTAGTCTTAAATTCAGCTTTTCACT
Organism: Thermobia domestica; assembly: GCF_964235325.1. Lineage (NCBI taxonomy): Eukaryota > Metazoa > Arthropoda > Insecta > Zygentoma > Lepismatidae > Thermobia > Thermobia domestica. Next base: position 74,442,595 of record NC_137464.1, read on the forward strand.
TTTAGCATGAAGTGAATGAAGTGAATTCTTAAGTTTAACTCCCTATTATTCGCAGGAAACTTAAAGAGGTCGGTTATAAATGCAAGTTTATAGTAACGGAAAGAACTAGTGGAATTACAAAGAGAAAGGAGAAGGAACTCTGGAAAACCACGATTATGACGATCTTATCCATCACAAATTCACATGAATAGGATCGATCTTCCACACCCAAATTTTATCACTGGGTTACTGTATCCTCCCAAAATAGATAGAACAAGACTATGGAACTTGACTGTACAAATGTACTATGTGTACGCATGGATATTAAAAACTTGCAGTGGCTCCTTAAGTGTGAATGAACATTTAGGCGTTAGTAAGCGGGTCACATCAAAGTACATGTACAAATCTATGTAAAATTTCCTTCTCTCTGCTGTTTTAGCTTTTTTCTTCTTCAAGTTTTCAATATTTTTCAGAAGTTTTGTTCGTTCTATTTATTTATTTATTTATTTATTCACAGAGTTTCATACAGCATTAAGCCAATTGACTGAAACTAAACTACATAACAATAACAAATAAAATAAAATAAAAACAGTAAAAAATAAATACAAACACAGAAGATTCACTTCTAAATTGACAATATTCTCTTTAGCTGGGTTGTAAGTTTTGTTCAGAAGTAAAAATATTACATTCTGTTAGCAATGTATTGTAATGATGCTGTAGTCTATAAAACAACAAGCGTTTTACAGTTGATAATCTAGGTGTCTCGTAAGTTAGCAAATTAAGAGAACGAGTTCGCCGGGGAGAAACTCGAAAGTTAATCTGTAATAGTAAAAATGCACAATCAATTTCACCACTGATAATCTTATATAGGTAAAGTAGGTCTGCAGCTCGGCGTCGTTTGTCTGGGGGGTACATAAGTTCATTAAATACATTGTTTCTTGTCTCGATGTGGTCACGTAACTCGGGAATTCTATCTCATAAATTAGCACAACTTTGAAGTATATAGTACTTTGGACGTAGCTTGGAGGAGCGCGAAAAGAGTGTTCATCCTCTGGTATTTTACATAATTACTTACATAAAACTGAATAAATTGTATTTCTTTGCTCCCTCCCTCCTCCCAAAATGCACTAAGTTAAGTTTTATTGTGCCAGATATTAATTTAATATGAAGTTCCCTTTTCATGCTATTTCCTTTGCACGTCCTGCTCTGCCTTCGCAGTAGATATTTCCAATTTAATTTTCATGTTGAGCCATATCATTCTAACTATACAAATACTAAGAGGTTAAAATTGATATTCGTGAACGTAGGTTGTGAAAATGCATACTTAAAGAAATATTCTAAGTCAAACTTAAGAAACAATTTAAGTGTTTTTCTCTCCCTTCTTTTTTGTTTTGTTGAAATAATAAAATACCCTCCACATTTAGTCCCTGACAGATATTTAATAGATATATCAGTGTTTTAGTGAATATTTACTGTGGTAATTAATGTTCTGATGTGCGTAGGATTCCTGGTTCAAACCCAGGTCATGTGAGTTTTTAGTAGACAATTACTATTCATTGTCTTCGTAGTTAACCTTTTTCACTCACTTAATCATTCTACTATGTTTTCTAATTACCATTCACTTTTATTTAATGTTTAGTGTAAGTAGCCATAAAACATTAACTAAAGATATCATTTTATGTACATTTTTGTATAAAATCAGTATGCTATTACAATGTGTAAACTTGTTAGTAGATAAAATAGGGCAGATTTTAGCAAATTAGCAATGTCAGGAGTCAGAGAGTGTAATAGTGATAGGGAATGTTAATGTAAGGGATAATGAAGTTAAAAGGAAATAACCATCTGTTGTCGTTAGTGGTGACCCTGCGGTTGAACTGTGATTGACAGGGTTGGTGTTATTTTGGTTAGACACAATTGTTGATCTGCGGACGGCACTGAAATAACGTATACTATCACCAACAACACACACAACATCATGTATAGCTTGGTGACATATTAGCTCATGTAAAATCACAATATGCAGTGAAATAATGCCATTTAATGCATACCAATACTTAAGATTTTTACTTCAGCAATATTTTCATTAAGTTTGTGTTTTATGTATTGTAAACCCTTCAACAGAAGTTACGGTCGACGCTAAATTTTGGAGATATACAAGTACTTAAACTTTATATGTACATATAATAAAATGATGGGTGCTCTAACCAGTTTTTTCGAACACATGACAACATTTCATCTGTTATTTGATGGCAATCTTGTGTGATTCTCCTTTTAAGACGGTCACCATCACAGATTTTCTTCTGTTACACAGTCAATTTTAGATATTCACAAAGGTAAAAATTCATGGGAGTGAGAACTGGTGACTTGGGTAGCCACATGCGGCCGAACCATGTCGACCGATCCAATGTCCAGTGGCATAAAAATTTTGCCTCGTAAAAAAATAAACGAAAGTAACAAAATTAGGAATATTCTCGTTCATGTTAAGTGCCTATTCACAGAACTGTGTTCTATAGTCAGGATCGTCCTCTGTAAGATGTTCCAATAATTGCAGCTTGTATGTCTGCCACTCATTAGTGTGCTAAGTGCGCATGATACTGCTTGGGCAATTTCAATTTCCGCAGAGAGGCGTCGGGTCCCGTTTGTCGGACTCCTAGTCATCGCTGCCTGCACCATTGTTGACGTACCTATATTTGTTGCTGTCTTTGGTCTTTAAAGTCTGTGTTTGTCGGCAACGGAACCTGTCGTTTTGAATTTCACGATAAGTTTGGCCACTATGTCATGGGTTGTCTGCGTTCTGTGTTTCATTGAATGTACGTGCTATGTAACGGATGGTACCACTGCCAGCCAACGGAATGATGTCAATTCGTTCTTCGTTAGTGGCATCTCTTCATTGGTTCATCTACTTAAAAAGGAAAAATAATCATATCGCTCAAGTATTTGCGAAAACAAAAATATTTAGTGTGCCATATCTATTTAAATTTTTGTGAAAAATCAGCAAAGGCACAACAAATTTTAGATGTCTTTATACAGTTGTTAGTGGACCAATCTGTTTCAAATAGTCCAGCACTTCTAACCTTAGATAACTCGCAGTAAAAAGAAATTTTTCGGTAGTGTTGCGGAAACGCTACAAGATTATCACGTTTCCTTGCTTTAAGATGTATAGATAAGCATTTACTTCATAAACTGTAGTTCCAGACGTTTACCTGAATACGTCTTTCAAGTAATAATCGTGGTTCTGGAAAATAAGACTGGCGGTGACATTCAGTACCACGTAGCCCAAGAAATGCGGAGTGTAATGCCCAAATCTTACAAAAATCAGTTATAACTAGTATGCCTGTTATCTCAAACAAAAACTCATATTTTGCATAAAGTGACCCAAGCCATTGCGGAATGGGACTCAGAGTCATGTTTTAATTGTTTTGCCCAAAAGAAATATTAGGGTTTTATTTATTATTTTGAAAGACGCTGTACGTGTCAACTCGAGACGTAATTATTACTAGCGTGCTCTGTGACTGTTAAAAGAAATGCGTGAGTTTCAGTGCAAGATGTATAAGATAGTAATATTATTATTTTACAGAATTTAAAAATGTAACCAATAGTAAACAATTTATAAAATGAACATTCTAATAACTACACATAGAAAAAGTAAGAAAGTAACTATAACCCGTTTCGAGCCTTCAAATACTTGGGCATATTTTGCAGATAGAGTTTATTCTTAGAGTAGGTCTTATATTTTGAGCAATCTAAAAAAAAATATGCTAAAAGGCTTATATTTAGGAAAACACAGAATTGGTTCACCAGAAGCTTGAAGGAAAATACACAGTAATAAATAAAAGTAGTTGAAAGTATGTCATTAGTATCAGGATGGGATTATCCTTCTTCTGACTGGAAGAAGGTATCTTTTATGTATCGTAAAGTCGTTCATGTTTTCCTTATATACAGAGTGAGTGTGCCGTCCAATTTTAGGAGATAATTACAATTGCGGAAACTTGTAACAACTGTGTTGGGTTATTGAAGGAAAACTTACAACATTCGCATTTAATTGAGTGTACCCTGTACCGTATAACTTTCAATATATCTTCAAAATATTGTTTGTAAGATTTGTCTGCTCGCTTTTGTGGATGCACTATTGGAAACAGTGAGAGGAGATGGCCATTATTCAAATTTTAACAGCAGTAGTCCATGGCGCATAGCACGATGTCCTGTGGAATTAACCTACTGTGTGGTAAAATTTTGCACTATCCTGTAATTAACTCCTGAAATTTGCAAATATTAAATACCCAAGAGTTCTGTTGTAGTTTGATTCATAAAATCAGAAATAGTGCTCAGCAGCAGCAGTAACATAACATTGTGTCTCCAGTGTTCTGGTAGGCAATGAATCTCACAGTGGAGTCATAAAGAAGTCATCCAATATGTGTAAATCACTCGTCGAGTGTCCGGAACTGTCATCCATACAGATGACTGTGTAACAAATTGAGCAAATTCTTATCCGATGGTCCTAATTTTGTCAGATAATGATGTCACAGCTAACCTTAGTAACGTGTGAGGTTTCGCGTCACCCTATCTGGCCATGTGGCAGCTGTTTGCTATTCACGATTTTTCGAGAAGTCCATCAAACGATCTTCTAAGAATGAAATTGAGGTTTCGGTATTCGGGAATGAAATTATGTGGTGTCAACCAATGTTGTCAACGCCGGGATATCGTAAAGAAACCACTTCTCTTCGCATATCAGTATTCTGTTCAGGAAGGGACCAACTGAAGATGTTCATTTTCATAAAGTATTCAGGTATCAACAAATTTACTAAAATGCGGGATTGCTTTTAAAATCAGTCTGAACTCTGAACAACGTGCTTGCCCTTAGCGTTACCCACAAGACGAGATGAGACGTAACAGCTTTTTCGCGTAAATTTTGTAGAAGCCTCATCTCTACTTTGGAAGAATTTTTTCGCGAAATTTTTCTCCTCTCTTGTAAATTTTTGTCAAACTTATGCCCCATTTTTCTTAATTTCTTCCAGAAGTTATCAAAATCCTCCAGCGTCACGAAAAGTCCACGATAAATGTGATATAACAACATTTAAACTATATTTATTATTGGAGTATATTTTGTAATGACTTGCATATGTTTAAACGTTGATTAATGCTCCTTGTTGATTTCGTACAATCATTTTATCAATTTATAGTTTTATAATCTAAATCATTTAACACTAAAACACTGTTTGAGATCTAATGACTTGCGTGAACTAGGGCTGTTCACAAGACTCGAGAAATTTCCTATCGTTTCGAATTTGAAATTGTACATTTCATCTCGTTTCTGAGACGAGTTGAGAATTTTCCCGTCTTGTGGGAAACAGTACTTGACCTGGATTCAGTAGCAGGCTTCCTTATTCATCTGCGTTAATAGACTGAAAGACCACATACTGCTATACTTGAGCATGTGTATCAAGAAAATGTAACATGTGGATGCGATGGTGGATATGGAAGTAATAATAATTGTCAGATGAAATCTGACAATTTGAATGAATATCTTTTTTTAATATTTATTGAAGCCGAGAAGTAATGAGATATGCACAGCTAAATCAGATGCTGATTGCTGTCTACTTATGTTAGTTCTATTCCATTAATAGAGCAAAAGTGAAAGTTTATAACGTTCTGAATTATTAAGAAATAAAATGAAAGCTGAATATGCTCCGTTACTGAGGACTGTCCACATTATTCATTATGTATCGTATACTAGTTTACATACACATAAGTTTTTTGCACAAATTGAATTTTGTGTAAACAATGGCCGCATAGGTATGTTGTATAATTATAGCTTGAAGTCCACGGTCTAATTACATGCTGAATACAAATGAAATTAAGTTCTTGTAGGTTTATATTTCCAATTTAACAAGGCCATGTACGAGAAGGGCATATGCGAAAGTAATTGGAAAAAAAAGTGAGAAATATACACTTATAGTTTTATGTCTCATACTCCATTGTAATGAAGTAATTTTTAGCTCATGTTTTTAATGAATGTCATTTTAGTACTAGATTTTTTTTCTTTTTGTTTAAATAAACCCATTAGTTTGTTCTTGTCGCTGTGTGAATGGGTGTGGAAGGTATAAGTAATGGAAGCATAGTGAAGGCGTTGCTAGGCAACAGATAAGTACTTAAGTGCAATACAGGAGTTTGCACTTCTAAGCAAGTTTTATTACCCGCAGTTCTGCATGACTTTTCATCTTTCGAAAGCCAGATTCGCAAGATCAAACTTCAAATGTCATTACGGTCAGAGAAACAAGAGTCGAAAAGTTTCTTTCTGTTGCGATTTATTTTTCTTTCTCGTTCATTCAAGGGAATTGAGGAGTGAGTCCAACATGCTAAAACACATAAAAGTTTCTCGTAGTTACTAGTATATCTCTAACGTCTATAAGAAGAGATACTTTGTCGTTGTCAGTAACATATAACAGTTGTGATTTTTGTGTTCATTGGTTCAGTTACATACTAGTATGAATAAAACCATGAAAATACATATATCATAAAAATGTAATACGAAACAATAATTTGGTGTATTTTTGTTGATATTGCGAACTATTCAATTCAACAATAATAACCTAAAATCCGGACCGGTGGCGTGGTCCTATAATTCAGCTGTCTTAGGGCCGACATTCTATGAAGGTTGATCTTCCACAGTTGTCTGTGCACCTGCTGGCTAACTAGATTGAAGCCCCGATCGTGGTATTCAATGCCCATGTTAATAGTAGATCCTGTGTTCATAACCTCGTTGTTGTATAAGGAGGTAGAACAAAAACTCAATAACTCAGTTAGATGTTGGTTATAGGAAGAAAACTGTGATTTGGTGTAATTATAGTATTCTGATGAAGTATCGGGTGTCTCCACAAGTCTAAATTATTAAAACGTGAAACATTCAATGGCATGTGTGGTCTAGGCCAGTGTTTCTCAAAGTGGGGTACGCGGACCCCTCGGGGTCCATTATTGCTTTTTCTTAATGTCCACGACCACTCTACAGAAACTTTGGTTAGCTTTTTCATAACATTTTATTCTCAAACTAAAAAGTACACTTTCTCCTTTCTTAGACTCTTGTGTCACTCCTTTCCTTACTTTAGTCCCCGTTCACTCATAAGATCTTCAAGCTAATACCATCAAGTTACCAAGAACTAGTTACCTGTTATAGTTTTTCTCCTTCGACCGTTATGGTTCAACTATTACTATAGTCTCCTCGTTTCACTCGTTATTTCTATTGTTTTCTAATATTTACTTATTATAATAAACAATAACTATAATGTAGTTCATATAGTGTCTTCCCATTTAGTCTTAATACTTGATCAGCTCATACTTTGTCAGATGAAAAACTCATCTACCATTTTAGGCGAAATGCAAATTCGATATTTGTTCTAATTACCATTACGCCTAACGATATTATTAAAGCGGAAATATACCCTGTATAGATGTGACATTGTTTCAAGCTATTCGCATTTCGCCTAAATTGGCAATGTGATTTTTATCGTATTTGTGAATGAAAGCTGATAAATGTTAGGCAAAATGAGAACTAAATGAATTGACGAATGAATAAGTTCATTAAGCGAATTGCCGAATGAATAAGTTCATATAGGTAATTAAATAATGGAAGAAGAGATATTAGCATATGAATTTAAAGAAAGTGGTGACCATTAAATGAACCACTTGTGTTTTTGTCACAAGTTTCCCTTCTTTTTATTTAGGAACTGCGCCAAAGTCGTAATCCTATTTTTATTCTACATGAAATGCGTCACATGCAAAGAGAAATATTTAAAATGCATAATAAAGGTCATACTTTGCATTTTATTGGATTTATATGTTCTCCCTCTTTAACTTGCAGTGTGGAAATTTGAATTCGCGTTGTCATCAAATGCGTTACAAAGACTACGTCATCGAATACGTTAGTTCACTATATTTTACTACATTGACGTCACATTTCGTAGCTGTGTTCCGTAGCAAAGGTTGACACAGCATCCGAGAAAACTAAAATTGTGTTTCTCCATAGTTTAAATACAATACGTTCTAGTTTGAAACGAAATTACTTGTTGGTGCATTTTTTCCGATTTTTTCATAAGAGAATCGTCAGTGTAACCTTACTAGATTTTGGCTCGTGATGTATCTCGAGATCGACGCTTACTGATATAAAGGATTTTTTGGTTTTTGTCATGTATTTGAAAGAAACATTGGGAGAGCCTTCTAAAATACGAGTGCAACATACTTGCATTCGAGGCCAATTTATCAGCAGTTTTATATCGGTGCATGTTCCCATTTACAAACAGAGGATATAAAAATAAGGAAAGAATAAACACAATGATTACGGACGTGTTCAAATTATTAGACTTACGCTCGAAAAATGCAAAATTAATATAGTAGTCCTAATTTCAGAGTTCTAGAATATTAATTTAATGGTTAAACCACCAATATAAGATCCTTCATTTGTTTACTGTGCAGTTGAAGTGATGATACCACCGTTGAACAGCAGATTGTATTAGGAGGGGGGGGGGCTCTGAAAGTGGTGTTTCAGTTGTAGATAGCTATTGTGGTTCCTATCAACATGTTACAGTCTGAAGTGTTGTGGTTGCTGTCGTAAGAAGTTAACGACATTAAAAGCGTTCAACAGTTCGAACGAGCCAGTTTAAAATGATCTTGACATGTTTCGAGTATCAATCTTTTATTCTGTGTAGTCCTGTAATTGCAGAATAATGGGAAAAGCAAAAGACCTTTCTCCGCGTAAAATGGAAGTAAACAAAATACTTCGGCGGAAATAAGATATACACGGCTAGTAGAGTTGGAATAGAACAAAAATCTGTGAGTAGCATCTCTGTTGAAATGAACAAGAGCAAAAATAGGGTTGGGAAGTGTGGGCTAAAACCAAAGCTATTGGTAAGATGTATCAGAAAACTAAAAAGATTGGCTCTGGAAAACAGAAGTGCAACTTCTAATAGACTTAAGCATAAAAATGGCTGAGTATGGCGCAGACATTTAGCCTGAAAGTGTTCGAAGGATTCTTTGTGCCGAGGGAATAAAAGCACACGGTCAAGAAAGAAAACAAAAATTAGAGTCTACTCCAATCATGGCAAAGAAGCGCCTCGAATGGGCATGAGGCCTAGAATATTGGACTGCTGACGATTGGAGAATAGTGTGTTCCAGTGATGAATCATGTATCTTTGTGCCTGATGAATGTTCACAATATGTGCGACGTTGACCTGGGAGGAATTCAAGTTGGAATGTCTTTAATAAAGCGTGAAGCATCCTACTTCAATCATGGGGTGTGATCTCTGTCTTCAGACCTGGAAGACTGTATATAGTAGAGAGGACAATGAAGCACGACCAATACCTACAAGTTCTTCAAGAAGAACTGCTTTCCCAGACTGCACTCTGGTTTGATGACGTACAATTCATCTTTATGCATGATGGAGCCCCATGTCACCGGGCCAAAGCTGTGACAAAATTCTTCGAGGACAACGAAATTAGTGTTCTACCGTGGCCAGGTACTAGTCCTGATATGAACTCAATTGAAAACTTTTGGAGCTACATGAAAGAAAAGCGAGAGAAGAAGCACATTAGAACTAAACTTCAAATGATCAAGGAGATTAACAATTTGTGGTATCACGATGCTGAATTGAAGTCAAAATGTACTAAACTCGTACATAGGATACCACAAAGGATAAAAGACTTAATAAAGAATAAGGGATTTCATAAGAAATATTAATCTTTGTGTGAGAGACAATTTTCTTGTAAGTATTCCATTTCATTTTTTGTTCCCAATTTGGAAATGTACACTTTATAGTAATTATATTTGAATGTTACGTACACATTTGTTTTATTAATATTGAAAAGCATATGCCACATCCACTAGAAATTAGGACAGTTACAAAGTAGTAATTTGGACTAACATCGAACGTATTTTCTCATATAGTATTGTCAGAATAGGAAAATAATCAGAAACTGAATGTTGAGTCTAATAATTTGAACATGACTGTATAAGCAGTGCTTTACTGGCTGCGTACAGTACCTGCACTTTTTATGAATGCGATTTCTCTAGCCATTTTATATTTTTCTCGTATATATATATGAAGTGAATTTTTCAATGTAAATCGGTTTGAAGACTCAGGAAAAATATATATGATACGATATATTAATCGTTAAACGATAATACGTTTGATAAATTGTAGCACGTGCTGATTTCTGGCACTTGCCTTCCAAGCCTTCCTCAATTGCGATATCTATCTTCCACTGAAGGTAAAAGGAGTTCTCTCAGAGGAACCTTATAGTGACTGCATTTACGTGTCATCTGTGCTTATACATACAAATTGTGGACTGATGTTTAGCAGGACAGGAGCAGCCTCTCAGACAGTTTAACCCTAATAGAGTATGTGAAAGGTGCTCCAATATTGTCATTCAGCAATGCATAGCAGTTTATATATAATACTTACGCTATTCATTGTCTGTTAACAAGAGCAGACTAATGGAGCAATTTCATGGCGACTTCTGTACTATCAAAGTCTAAGAAAACTATATTGAAATTTGGTCCTTTTCTTGTGAAGTTTACGAATTATGGTAGGTACATAATGTCGAAACCGCAAGATTGTGAATGAATTATGATGGTCACCGTAACCACTACAATTGGAGTGAAAGTGTGTGTGTTTTTATCAGATTACTTTTTATAATGGTAAATGTTGCTAATTTTCTTATTAATAAGAAATTCTAATTGCAGCCATTTTGAAGAAGGAGAGCGCTTAATACTCATGTCAGCAAATGTAATGCGGATAATAAAACCGAAATGCCTAAGGTGGTACACGTTTCTCGCTTTAGAAACTCGTGGATTGTAGAGAAATTTAAATGCTTAGGGAAGGGTGAACTGTTCCATGAAAAAGAGTGGTGATACAGATATTGAGAGGATGTCATAATTTACTCGGAGGGGGTTCGGAATTACGTCATTAATTGATGTCTGTTGCTATAGACATCTAATATTTGTCTGTAATCACATACGATTTAGTTATAACATAACATATAGTTTTGAAATAGTTTCTCATCAACTCAACGTTGTGAACATAAGCTGATGATACTCGAGAACATACTGGTGAGGAAAATATTTAGACTCAAAAGAGACAAGCAGACAGGTTAAAGGAGAAGAAACACGAAATTTCAAATAAATTAACGTCCTAATATTTTACAAATAGACAAGGGCGCCGATCTTGAGGGGGCCCAGACCCCCATGTTATTTTTATGAATATGAATTTTTTATTGCTACATGTATTTTTTATGAATATACAATATTTGGCATAATTTGAATTCAATTTGTCTTAAAATCTTCATATATGCCTTCTTAGACCCTTGTCTACAACCAAACCCACATCTGAATGCCCCCCCCCCCCCAAGTTACAGAGAAATCGGCGCTCTTACAAATAGATCAAAACGTCAAGAATGAATGGGATATAGCTTTCATATGGGAAATTTGTACGCGATATGTGAGTTCTAATTAGGAAGCCTTTAGGTTTAGGTAAAATATTTCTGGACAGGACTTTCGGCACAGGATAAGATCGAATCGAAGTTCTTTTTGCTTTTGTATCAATGAACTGTCGCGTGGGTTCTTGAAGATATGAAGTTGATTAGTTAGTTAATTCGATTCTAAGAGAAAACAGATTCGTTGTAGCAACCAATCATGGTTTCTTGTAGCAGGTACAGGAGCTGAACTAATAGTGCCGCTGTTGTTAAAAATGTGGTCTTCTCCTGATAATACGCAATAAAAAGTAATACGCGTAGTTTGCTCTTACGCAAATGCTCCAATTCGCTAAAGAAAGCAAGTGTTAAATGGTGTTTACTTTGTGAGCGAGCTTTTCAGTTTTTTCTTCCATTATTTTTTCTTTCTTTTTTTTATCGTGTCTAAATTTTGCGTACACTTTCGCTCTTAGTACGAGATATTTTCGTTCCGATCGTTTTCAAGTTCATGGTCGAAGAAAATGGCAAGGAAAGCCAGCAACTACGTCATTTCGCTTCTCGTAGTTTGGAGTATTCCCGGTAGATGGTTCTGCCAGTTACCATCTCATTTCGCTTACTCTCCCTATCTTTACTCTGCTGCTCACGATGTAAATGTTCCTTCCGTACGTGCTTGAGTGCTGAAAAATTATAAATCAATATTATTTTATATGAGCTGTATTGTAACCCTTGATTAGGATGTTCGTGAATTTTAGATTAATAGCAGATAACACTGTAATGGAATTTTAAAAAGAAGAGTGTTTGCGTCACGAAATATTGGTTGATACATAACATTTCTCCTTAGATTGCGATTTTTTTTATCACGGCAATATATGCATGAGTGTTTTGGAAAATTCCAGATTATAAAGATACTAAAATTTGGTACCGTATGTATTTTTTAAAAATTAACAAAATACTGTAATCTTAAATGCAAGCAGTTTTTTCATAGTTTTCGGAGTAAGATAATAATAATAAAATGCAAATTAATACTCTGTGATTATACTTCTTAGGCTAATGGAGACAAATGATTATGAAAGGTTTGGTATAGAATAAGAATGTTGAAGGAAACGGAATATCCCGACAAAATGCACGAACACGATGTCGTATTTTCCTATAGTTTAACAGTGGGAAAAAAATGAAAATGATTAAATGGGATCTTTAATTTGACGTTCTAGGCTGTACCGTTCAGGCTAGTGGTTCCTAACCTGGGGGACGTGAAGAGCATGCAAAGGGCGCGGGCGTAAGCTACTGATAGTGACAAACTACACTCGTAATTGCAAATCTTATGAGTATTGTAACAAAGAAGCGTTAAATACCATACAAACACAAAACAACTGTTGGGTAAGAACTGTGGTTCCATTAAGAACAACTATTAAAAAATAACACTACACTACAGCGGTATGCAGATATTTTGCTGGAAATAGAAATAAGTGAAAATAATAATAATTTTTATTGCATACTGGAAATTGCAGGCAGAACTGCCCACTTAACAATTTCCATACATATAACATGCAAATAATAAAAAATAAACATAATACATTATAAAATACAAATGATACATGCACAGAAAAGGAAAAAAATCGTGCATAAAATAAACATGGTGTTATATAAAAGATAATAATACTCTCAGCTGATAATGAAATGATTATATAACTGTGTTTGTATATTACTAAATTTATGATCAAAAATGTCAATAACACTGGTAAAATCATTGGCTACTGATAAAATTTTATACGAAGGAACATCATTGAGAAACTGAATGGGTTTAAATGTTTCCGGATTTCTTATATGATAACTGGTTGTATACAGAGTTATTATTGATAACAAATTCAAATTACCGTGAAGAATTGAATGTAGCATTTTAAGATCCAAAATAACCTTTCTTTCAGACAACCTTAACATACCTAAGGACATCCTAACTTCGTCCAAAGGCATACCTTCATAACACCTAAACTTCCAGCGTAACCAAGCAAGAAAAAGATTTTGAATTGTCTCCAGAGTAGTAGATATATAATCTATATTTCTATTCCATATGATTGAACAATATTCAAGATAATTTCTAACATTGGAATAATAAAGAATAAGGCATGTTTTAACAGACTCAAAATCTTTGAACATCCACTTAAGAATTCCAAGATTCCTTCTCGCTTTGGAAGTTAAATTCTCAAGATGTTGTTTGAAAAGCAATTTGCTGTCAAAAACAATACCTAAATCTTTAATAGTACTGTATCTACAATTCTAATTGGAGTATCATTTATGTTATAAATGAAAAAAATGGATTTGTTTTATTCGTAATATTCATTAAAAGGTTTTGTTACAATTTAAAGGTAATACATTGTTTTGAGACCAAAGTAGTATTTTATTAATATTGTTTTGGAGCACCAAACATTCATCCAAATTTACAATAGTGTTGTAGATTTTGAGATCATCTGCATGCATTAAACATTTACAATCTAAATTTTCAGTTATATCATTAATAAACATAAGGAATAGAAGTGGTCCGAGATTTGATCCTTGCGAAACACCGGAGTATATGTTATATACGTCTGAAAGATTACCCTTACACCTAACCACAAACTTCCTTTGGGACAAGTATGATACTAACCAAGTAATAAATACAATGGAGAGATCATAATGTTTTAATATGCAAATTAAGATGTCATGTGGTAACTTATCAAAGGCTTTAGGGAAGTCGAAATAAATTACATAGATTTGACTACTACTATTATTATTATTATTATTATTATTATTATTATTATTGAAAATTTGAGAGTTCAATACAGCATCTGAAATCGCAAAAGAGAACAAACCAACGAGCAGTCAGGAAAGGGCGTTAAATATACAGGGTTCACGGAGGGCACCAGGTAAACATGGTTGGGAACCACTGCAGGCTAAAGGGGACGAATGATTATGAAAAGAATTGGTGGAATGAAATTAGAGGAAGAAACGAAAGAATCCTGACGAAACTCGGGACATGTTGTTGTCTATCAGAAACTCACATGGCCTGGGTTCGAATCAGACCCCTCGCACCAGACATGAGTGCTCAACTACTTAGCCACCGTATTCAAGTTGATTGTGATACAATATGTTCGTATTCCTTTGACCTCTTCCGAGGTTGGGTCTATTCAGCTCATCTAACAGTCCTTTCAAATTTCAAAATACACATATCGCTCACTAAAAGGATGGTGTAATCTTCTAGAGCTCGTATGAGAACATTTCTCTGAAAGAAAATGCTTTAATGACATAACTGCTCAATTATGATAAATTACTTGTAAATTGTATTTTTGTAGTATTTTGAAAACTGTGAAAATACGCTTTCTATTTCAGCTTACGAACACCCGTAAGTTAGTATCGATAGCTGCGCACATACTACAACATTGTCAATGAGTAGTTGTTCGAATATTGGTAATGATATTAGCTTCCAATTTCATTAGAGTATTCACGCAAGTGTTACGTGTGGAAACTGTTCTATCATCTTATATTATTTTGTTTTTTAAAAATGTCTTAAAGCATATCATAAAACGAAATAAATTGTTTAAAATCGATGAATATGAACATTTTATGTTCTTTCGACTAAAATTTGTGTTTTACATGATGATGGTAAAATCATGTATTTTTATTTAATAATGAAACTGTGGAGATTATGTCACAGTCATAGGTTTATGTCTTCTATAGATCGTTACCGACTACTATCTATGTAACGAAAAAAGTGCATATATGTTTCTACGTAATTATTTAACACCACTCTCTATTGATGACTTTGAATAAGCAGTTTGGCAGCTAAGCACGAACTACACTATTGCCAATACCTAATAAGTAAATGTTACGCTTAATATGATGACATTCATGTTTATCCGTACAAAATCAGTCTGTAAAGCAAGCAAACATTATAATAATAAATTAAATAAAGTTTCTGTTAGCAATAGATTGCAAAGAAACATTTTTTTTAAGTCTAATAATTTCGTCATTGCTTGAGGACCATCAAAAAACTTTCGAGCCATTCTCTTACAAGAAAGTATTTTATGTGTCTACGTTTATACATTATCACCTTCAGAATAGTCCCTTTGCACAGCGATATAGCACTTTGGGCGTTCCCTTCACTTCTAGAATACGACCTCGAAGACTTTTAAAAACGTGTCAAGCACCTAGAGCAATTGGTGCTAAATCTTCGCATTAGTGACGAAATGGTGATCATGAGCTGGATCCTTATCTTCGAGAAGATAGTGACATCCTTAAAAAACAAATCTGATGAGTGTTGTAGTGTGAAAGTGAGATTGTCGTTTCTGGTGAAAAACGCAGGTGTGAGATCTCAGTAACAGAATGTATTGTTATCGTGAAGCAAGTAGTTTTCAGCGCTCCACAGATTCGACTGCGTTTGCCCAATGTGCTCTTTCTAATGTCCGAAAACTTTACAGTAGGACTAGCTATTGATAGTCTGTTTAGACGTTAAATGAATGAATAAATAATAATAATAATAATAATAATAATAATAATAATAATAATAATAATAATAATAATACATATTTTCCTGGCGCCATTCACGAAAGTACTGCTGCAGCTTACTGGTAGATGCTCAGCTTAGTAGTCCATGTTTGTGTGTTCGAAACCTGCGTGTGTTAGTATATCTTCTTGGAGTGTGCAATTATGTGCTGGCTACTTGATGTACGTGATGAAATCTCAATGTGACAGGGTGTGTGGTCAAGAGTAGCAACAGTTGCAGAACTTCCAATATACATAGTACTATGTCTCTTGCTTCCACAGACAGGAATGCATACAGAGTAAACTCGGCACAAAACTTAAAATCTTTCGTGTCCAGTATACAATAGCACCTTGTACTTGCGACGAAGGAACTCCCTGTCGAACTGACGTCAGCTGTGTAGAAAATTTTGAGTCTAACCACGACTGACATCCGAAGAAATTATGTACTGTGGTCTGCACAGATAAAAGAAAGCGGGAAATTTAGTGTCCAATCCTAGATAGAGTAGTCGGAGAGAGTGAATTGAAATAAACATAATTTATTTAGATTAAGTTACTAATGGATGCAATAGTGGAAACAAATGAGTGACAGAGAAATGTAAGCGGAACAAATGAAAATATGTATATTCCATTATGTGTGCATAAAACGATGGCAGCACTAACATCATGCGACGAAATCGAACGTTGATGTATTCTTTCGTCGTGCAGATGATCCAAACAGTGGTCAGCAGCGCATATAGGAAGATGCTTCTTTGTAAGTATTCTTGTCTGTGCTTGATTCTGTGAATGTTACCCTACGCTTCTATCTTTTGGCGAGTTAACAGAACTAGTCTCGGAACGTTTTAATGACACCTCGTATGTTGAGTAATGGTAGTAATCCATCTTCAACAGTCGATTAATTCGATTATCACCTGTAAACTTCTTTCAAACTGACAGCCTCCTGTTTTCAAATAGATTTGGAACAGACCGACATTGGCCGCTGCACGACCTTCTCTCTTTTCTCTCTCTCTCTCCCTCGTGTCAAGTGTGCTAATAAACGATCGCAAATAAAACAGCTTCCAAACTTTTTTTCCTGACAATATCATCTATAAAACCATTATGGATCAGTGGTAGATGCCGAGCTCTGTAGTACAGATTCAAACCTTGAGTTGTCACTTGAACTGTTTCGTGAGTTGTCTTCGGTAGATATTATTACACATTACTATTCCGTCAGACATTTCAAAATAACTTATATGCTTCTGTCATTGTCTCTGTTCAGATAAAAGGAGTGCTTGCAAGTCAGTATTCTAAAGAACATACTACCGGTACTAGTCTTAAATTCATCACACTGTAGTGTCAAGAACATTGAAACATGGAAATTAAAAAAACATTTAGATTTATTGAATTTACCCACTTAATTTTTGTTTTATTAATTAAATATCGAAAGCCAGAACATAAAACGTTCTAATTATTGGTACCTTTTTAAAAATGAAATTTGATTCTTTTTCTTTATGCATAGGATAACTATAGAACGATTTTTGCATTGAAGAAAGACTAGTTGCATAATACCTAATAATTCGATTTGTAAACACATTTATCTATTTCTTTGCTTATTTTCGATCCAATGTTACATACTACTGGTTTTGAAGCGACTGTGGAAGTCAGCAGATGTAGCACTAACTGCAGTTGCACAGGGTGGCCCAAAAGTAGGTATACAGTCCTTGATCAGTCATGACATTTTATATCATTTACTTGTTATCTATACAGATATTGGTTTAGTTTCTTCCTTATCTATTCTTAATTTATTTTCACTTATACCTTAATTCGGGATAAACCAAAGCAAATGAATTCATTATCTATCTATTAAAATGTTACAATAGCAATTAAAAGCGCCTGTGCTCCAACCTATTAACTTTAGCTTTCAAATCTTTCATTTACGGTTATGTGTGATTTCACGTTTAACAGAGACAAACATTTTAAGTATTTGTACTTTAAATAGTCTAAATTAGTTAATTATATCTTTTCATAAAGTTTATGATATAAAATTATTGTTCAAAGCCTTTGTATTTTAGTAAGCCTTCTCTAAAATCAATGCATGTGAGTTGTGCTTCCATCTTCCGAGTTCTTTTAAACTAGGTTTATATGTTTGTGGTCAATCCTTCCGACAATGAGATCTCGGAAACTACAGGCTCTAGAAAGATGACGTTTTCACTGATCGATTGAAAATTTTGCGTAGATTGTCCAGTTCTAATTGAATATTTAAAAAATGGCCATTATTTCTTTATTGCATTTTTTAAGCGTACGCTGGAAGCGTTGAAATTTTTTTTTAAAAATCATCATATCCTATGTGTTATACATTCCAACACCACAATGTTGTATATTGGGGTTGTATATGTCTCAGGCGTTTGTTCCACGGCCAAATAATAGTGAAAAAGGAAGGATAACCATTTCTCGAGGCTTAAGATAAATCTTCATTTTTTGAGTGCTTTGCCCAATGAACACCATATATAACTGACATTATAATTAATTGTATATGTAATGTATTTGCTTATTACATACTGCATGCAAGAAGAAAGAAAACACTGGTCATACATGAATTAGAAACTCCAGTCGGAAGTAGGCTCAAATCTTGCAAACAGTGCGAGATATTGAAAAAGTAATCGAAAAAATCTCCCCTTTATGATACCCATTGCCGATTTTTTTAAAATCAAGACGTCTTTCACTTGTGTCTGTAATGGGACATGTACATATGTTGTGAGAAATGAGAAGGAGATTTATGTTCATATGCGAATGACGCGCTGTGTAGAGAGCGCAGGTTCAGCTAGTATTATAAATTAAAATGTCATACTTGATCGATGCTGGTCTGTATACCTACTTTTGAGCCACCCTGTATTAGAAACCGTTTCTCTCTTCATTTTCTTCTTCGTTTTTTTCTTCTTTTTCAAACGCCACATGTAAATTTACCAAACATTATTAAGGGGAAAAAAGAAACAATGACAGGAGGGAGGGTGATACACACCTTTGTGGGATCACTTTGTAATATTCATAGCTTTAATCCAAGGATAGCATTCATCATTAATAAAAGTATTTATTTTTCAGTAAAACATTAAGTACGTATAGTGCAGGT
Organism: Thermobia domestica; assembly: GCF_964235325.1. Classification (NCBI taxonomy): domain Eukaryota; kingdom Metazoa; phylum Arthropoda; class Insecta; order Zygentoma; family Lepismatidae; genus Thermobia; species Thermobia domestica. The sequence continues at coordinate 74,461,649 of NC_137464.1, forward strand.
GTTAATAACGGATTTTAAACACTAGAAACATGGCGAGTGGTCCGTACTGGCCCTCCCTGACTTATGATTTATGACCCTTTTTTTCGGATAGAATATCAAATCTTGAACCCAAGTATTCCATTTAGTGTAAAATAATTAAAAAAAAGAGGTGTTCCAGTTTCATTTTTGATTTGAATAATAATAATAATAAAGACATCCACTAAACAAAATGAATAAGAAGTAAGATATTGAAAAATAATTATAGGATCGTGTACGGGCAGCATGTAAGAGACCGTACCCATTATTATCAAGAAAATCATTGTAGGTTTAAGATTCCATCAGTAATTTCCTTGTGAGGCCCTTTGCGGGGTATGATCGAGTGATGGAGTGATTGGGTCGATGTGTTTTTCAAGGTCGCTTCTCACCAACAAGCGTGCTCTCCATATACTGTGCAGCGCTTGCTATTGATCTGCAGCAGGACTGTATTATGTAACCACGGAAAAACTGCAGTGTGCTTGGTGGCTGTATCTCTAGGCTGCCGAAATAGAACACTTGTTTCCGCCTTCTCTCGCTGATTTTAGTAAGGACTAAGAATGTGACGAGTAAAGAGAAAACATGTTAGTGTAAAACCTTCTAAAAATAAGTTATTATTTTAAACTGAAATAAAGCATAGTTTCAGGTCACTGTTAAAAGAAGACAAACCAACAATAGATACAAATCCTCTTTAACAGTGTATTTCTACATATGCAATACATAAATATGTAATTTATTCTACAAAAATAAAAACTATCAATTGACAATGAACGGCATACAGTAGACTGTGACTATTCAGCCTAATGTGGTGGAAGATTAGGTCGGAGTTTTAAAATTGCCCCACTTATACCATTAAAAACACTTTATATATATACATACCGCAACCCGCTTTCATATTTTCTTACCTCTTAGTACGAAGGTGATTCAGAAAGTAATGCCTCTAAAGTGATATTTTATTTGTGTTTGACAGATAGCATCGATACTGGTATAAGTGAAAGGATTGCAATGTCAGCTGCAAATGGTGGCATCATTTTTCAACATAGTCCTCATTACGGGCAACACATTTGCGCCAACGCGAAACAAAATTTTTCATGCCGTCGGTGAAGAATTGTGGTGGCTGCTGGTGACACTATTGCCGAATTGCTGTTTCTACCTCCGCGTCACAACTGTAGCGTTGGCTCTTACGGTGATCTTTTAAGTTTGGGGAAGAGCCAAAAGTCACAGGACGCAAGATTCGGACCATGGGCAGGATGATGCAGAATGTCAACAACACTTTGCCAGCAGATGGGACAACTTTGCTTTTTTTTGGCGGAGAAGTCGTGGGGAGGTACTCCATCGACTGACGCTTCGTTTCCAGGTCGTAATGGTGTATTCACGACTTGTCGCCGGCAATGAATATTCCTGGGCGCACAACCTTCCGTAATTAAAAATTTAGTGACAACCCACTGTTTCAACCAGACTTCACCACTAGATGTCATGAATTGCTCTAATACTCTGAAATGGGAAGGTGAAACAAGTGTCATTCTACAGCTTGAACATCAGTGCATTAATGATAAACAGTTCAAAATGTTTGCAGTACTATTGGCCAAGTGGTGGGCTTGGAAGCATCACTTTCTGAATCATCCTCGTACAAGAATACTTTATAAATATTTGTTATGAAAATATTGTACACATTTTGAACACGTTTCTAAATTACATTTTCACTCTACTCTTTCGTCAAAGTTATCCAAATTTGCTTAACATTTTAAGATAAAGTTTATAATGTCTAGCTTGATCACTGGAAACATAAAATAATGTACACTGTACAGTGTGAATGCATACGATTTTGAAATAAACCATTATAATGCTTGTTCTTAGGAACTTATTTTGCTGTTCATTTACAAATATGAGAAGCTATGCCAAAAATTAAAAAAAAAAGGCAAAACTTAATAGTTTTTAGTCCTTGAAGCAGTCGTTACTAGATGACTGTATCTTGGCAACGTTTTTATGGAGACGTTGAAAGACTAGTAGGTTGTACAAAAAACATACAACCTATTTTATTACAGGGTGGCTCGGTTGTAGAGCGTTCACCTCCGGTGCTTGGGGTCCATGGTTCGATTCCAGTTCGCGCCATGTGGACTTTGTGGTGGACAAACACCGTGCTCGTTGGTTTTCACGGGTTCTCCCGTTTTCTTCCACTTTCTTCATTCCACCATTTCACTCATTTCTCATAATCACCGTCTCCTTTAGCCTAAGCGGTATAACCGTGGGACGTAAAACTGAAAGATTTCATTTCATTTCCATTTTATTACAGAGATTTGTTTTTAAACTAGGCCGGGTAGTTAAGAGACCACACTGTACTTTTTAGCGCCATAAAAAAATAGTTTCTTTTATTTCGGTTTTCTCAAAAACTGCACTTAACAATTTACTCTTAAGTATGTGGGTTTGCTCAGCTCAATATTATCTGTCGACTGATATATGATTCATCTGTACGATGTCTTATCTATCTTCTATATATTGTATATAAAAATGAAAGTAACTATATTTATGATTTAATATAGTCACACTTGAACCACCCAGCCGATCTCGATCAAATTTTCAACATAGATGAGGTTCGGGCGTAGGATGGTTTTTATCATTTCATTTTAACGGTGCAGCTTAAGGGAGGAGGAGAGGGGAAATATATATGAAACTAATTGAAAATAACCGATATTAGTGCCGAATCTATAGTTTTCGGACTCACTGAAATGACCAGTGACGCTTCCGATGCCATTTAAATCCAAATTCAACCCACAATAGTAATATTTAATTTTTAAGACAAAAAAACTTGTCTATCAGAGAGCGCTTCAGTGAGAGTAAAAAGTGACCGACTAATGAAACATATTACTAATCTTTCTTATTTTAACCCAGCGAAGTGGGTAATTGACGCTAATCTATATATTAAAATGCTAGAAGAGTTTATGTTTCCAATCCCTCCGACAGTGGGTTTTCGGCAACCATAGGCTCTAGAAAGATACAGTTTTCATTGATCGATTGCAAATTTTGTGTAGATTGTTCAGTTTTAATTGAATATTTAATATATATATATATATATATATATATATATATATATATATATATATATATATATATATATATATATATATATATATATATATATATATATATATATGGCCGTTATTTCATTATTACATCTTTTAGGGGTACACTGGAAATGTTGAATTTTTTAAAGTAAAGCATCATATCCTATGAGTTATAGACATTCTGACACAATTAGTTGTATGCAGGGGTTGTATATCTCTCAGGCCTTTGTTTCATGGCCAAATAATAATGAAAAACGAAATATAACCATTTCTCCAGGCTAAGATAAATATTTATTGTTTGGAGTGTTTTGCCCAATGAACATTATAATTAGTTGTGTATGTAATGTATTTGCTTATTACATATTGCATACAAAAAGAAAGGAAAAACACTGATCATACATGAATTAGAAACTCCAACCTGAAGTAGGCTCAGGTCTTGCAAATGGTGCGAGGTATAGAAGAAATAATCGAAAAAATCTCCCCTTTATGGCACCCCTTGCCGATTTTTTATGAAGACATTTTTCACTTGTGTCTGTAAAGGGACATGTGCAAATCTTGTGAGGAATGACAAGATTCACGCTCATATGTGAGTGATGCGCTGGGTAGGGAGCGCAGTTTCACCTAGTTATAGTTAAAACAGGAAGTACCGTAAAGTGTCACAGTTAATAGTAAATTTGGGCTATATCTCATTATATCGTGTATTGTCTTCTAGATAGTCATTGTATATCTCATTTTTAGTCATTTCTTTACAGTTAAACACTAATAATATTGTAGAATTATTTTCTCACTGTTATTTATTTATTTACTTATTTATTAGTTTAATTTTGGTATCCATCTTCTTAAGAGCCTGACATACTAAAAATAATACAAAATTTACAATTTTTCTTTTGCTTGTATTTCTTAAGTGATAGGAGATACTGAAATGCAACTTACCACAATCGTAGATAATGTTATTCTACGACAGAAAATATGAATCTGAAGAATTTTCAGTGTTGCCTGAATAACATCTCCCAAAAAATCTAAGTTAAGGCAGCGACTAGAGGAACGAGCTCAACTGCATTTGATTACGTATCATATTGTTTTGGTGTTCTGTGAACTGCTTTTTAAATAACATTACTATTTAATTTTAATAACTGTATGTTAAAACAATTTTGTGTATTACGAACTAAATACAACTATCTATCTATCTATATATATATAAAAGAGAACGCACAAATCCTTTGTTCCCTCATCACGCTAATACGGCTGAACCAATTTCTTTTATTTTTGGGGGGTTATTAGGATTTGGACCCTAGATGGTTTTTATCATATCACTTTAATTTTCAATTACCAGTGTCTTGAGATAATTGACCATTCAAGTGTCCATAACGTACAAATCCTTTGTTAGTTCATCATAGGTAAAAATAAACGTATTTATATGCAACCCGCATGACCGTGTCACTCGGCGGGTTAACATAAATGACAGGCGATATAATGTTAACATTTACTGCAATCTACTATGGTTTTTATCATATCACTTGAAAGCGAAAACTTCCGGGGTGACCGCAGCGAAGCGGGACGGGTTAACATAAATGACAAGCGATATAATGTTAAGATTTACTGCAATCTTCTATGGTTTTTATCATATCACTTGAAAGCGAAAAAGTAAAAATTATCTAAGTAACAAAGTTTATTGCGTTCCGGGGTGACCGCAGCGAAGCGGGGTGAACGCTGCTAGTTATTTAAAAAGTAGTTCACAGGATTTCAAGAGAACGTGATACGTAATCTAATGCAATTGAGTTCATTCGCCTAGTCGCTTCCTTAACTTAGATTTTTTGCGGAATGTTATTCTGGCAAACACTGACAATTCTTCAGGTTGAAAATATTATTTTCTAATGTAGAATAACATTTTTATTATTGTGGTAAGTTGCATTTCATTATCCCCTTTCGCTTATGAAAAACAAGCAAAAGAAAAATGGTAAATTTTGTATTACTTTTAGTATGTCTTAACATTAGTTATTACCTATTTTGTCAGCGAATACAAAATCACGTTTGCTCTCTGCTTTCGTACTATGAGCGTTTGTTTTTGTCTATTTGAGTAGGAAAGAGAACATCAGAAAGGATAACAGGAGTAAGTTGAAGAGCTTCTTTTCTCCTTTTAAACTTGAGGATGACTCAGGCCATATCCATGACACATAATAAACATTCTTTGCTGCCTAAAGCATTTTTTTCTTTCTTCTTAACTTAGGCGTTTGTAGCGTAACGGTGCAGCGAATCTTAAGATACAGAGCTTGATATCACAAATGCCAACAAACTTACGTAGTAGCTATTGGAACAAGAGCGTATACTACAGAGATTTTCATTTAATTTCGAAGTGTTGACGCAGTAACTTACTGTATCCGTTTCTAAATTACATTTTCACTTTACTCTTTCGTCAAAGTTGTTCAAATTTGCTTTTGAGCGCGAATAGAAAGGTTCGAAACAAAAATCAAGGAATATAATGAAAGAATGTGAAAGGAAGAGCCGAAATTTTTATTCTGTCTGAAATTGACCTTTTCCATTTTCGGCTTAGAGGTTTTGTGGTAACAAAACGTTATTTAATTGTTAATTTGGTTTTGGTTTAATGTTGTTTTTTTTTTTCATCGAATCTATATGAGATGTGAGTTCACGAACCACTTGAGTACCTGCCAATAATCGAATTCAAGACCACGCACCGAAGACACGAATGCTAACTGTTTAGCTACGTGTGAACTCTGGTTTATATACGTAATATAAACTTGCACTAAGTCTAAGGGAGGCGGTGATGATATGATACATGGCAAAGATAAAATGAAGAAAATTGAAGGAAAAGGAAGTCACGAGAAAACTCACTCGCATGATTGCCCACTACAAACCTACTTAATGAGAGCTGAGATCGAACCAGGGACTCCGTGCACCAGAGGTGAGCGCCTCTTGTTAATAAATTAGTAAGTAGAGCAGCAATTATCAAAATACATTTTTGGACACTGTAATGTTTCTTTATGATCAAAAGTACAAGTAACTTGGCTCTATCATAGTTACCAAAAAGTTGATAAATTTTGATAGATGACCGTAGGATTTTAAATTACACAATTGCAGTGCCGAAGATTGAGAAAGATTTTAAAACGCTGCAGTAAATCAAAGACCTAGGGTTGCCTCCTTTTAGATATCAGAAAAATAAACACACTGCAGAACAAAACTACACTTATTTAATATAAAAACACATTTGTAAATGTGTTTTATATTAAATTAGTGTAAATGTGTTTTTATGTTAAATAAGTGCAGTCTTGTTCAGCAGTGTTTATTTTTCTGATTTTATTTGCAAGACGTATGACTCTGGTTGTGTGTCAGTTTTAGATCTCGTTGAGTGAAATGTGACAGTGCCGTAAATTAGAAGAGATTATATAAGAATTTATACGTAATCCTCTAGTTCCTTGTCCACAGTTAAAATCTATCCAGTAAGACATCATATCGACTTAAGAAATAATAGAGATTTAAGTTTTCTCCAATCGGCATTTCAGTGTCTGTTTTCGATTCTGAGGCTGATTCTTTTGTCTTTTAAATGCTTGTTTAATTTTTGGTTTGAGTTGTGTATTAGCGTTCCTTTCACTAGCGAGGTTGTATGAGACGTGGAATTACAGCTTAACTTAGGATCTGAACCATGTGAGATTCCACCGGGCATCGAACCTGGGATATACTGCTTTTATAATATTGACATGACCGTTTTCTTTTCCCTTGTTTCTGCTGTAAAATTTGAGGAAGTTTTACATATATTTACTTCATTAAGATTCTTAAGATCATTTTGGGAGCTTCCTGCTCAGATTGGGATTCTGTCTTTCATCCTAGTTTGTAATCATACAGTGAACATACATTAGCACGTATGATTTCGTTGTTTAAAATTTAATATAGGAGACAGAGTAACCGAACTTTTCTTCCGTTTTCGAGGGATATAATGTTCAGTTGTGTAATTAAACACTGATATGTTTCAAATTTAGGATATATGCGTGTTTCCTTGAAAACTAAGTGCCTTGCGAATTTTGATTGTATCATTTCTATTTTGAGGCTATATTTTTTGCTTTCAGCAGATTTCCGCAGCATATTCTAATTTCGATTCAACGATTGCGTTGTATATAGTTTTTAGTGTGTCTTGTTTCTTGAAATCCCTTCCAGTTCTTATCGTTCACCCAGGTTTCTGTAAGCTTTACTCACGTTTTCTTAACGTGATTGGAAAATGTTAAATTGGTAGCAAAGGTGACCCCGAGGTCTTTAAACTCTTCGATCATTTTAATATTGACGTTAACGTTGCAATAGTTATGTTTTAGAGATGTATTCTTACGTGAGTATGACATTATAAAACATTTGTTTACATTAAGGTTCAGATCATTGAGTTGACACCATTTGGAAGCAGCATCTATATCATTTTGTAAAGATACCGAGGTTTTGACATTACTAATACATCTTCGAAATTTTAGGTCATTTGCATATAGTAAGCCAAATAAAGTTTGCAAGCAATTGAGAATATCATTAATTAAAATTAAAAATAGAAATAGTCCAAGGTTTGAGCCCTGAAAGACCCCTGAGAGCACTGAGTAATCGTCAGTTTGTATACGTCGGTATGATACCCTGTGGCGACGATCTTTAAGATATAAAGAAGATAAATCAAGTGCCAGATCTGGAGAGGTTTAATTAAACATCTCAGTTTGCTTAAAAGGACATTATGATTAACATGATCGAAATCTTTACTGATGTCTGTATATATAACATCAACCTGCTTTTTGTCTTCAAAATACGTGACTATAAAATCAGTAAAAAGAGTTAGGTTTGTAATGGTAGATCTGTTAGGTAAAAAATCCACGTTGGTTAGGGGAGATCATGGGCAGTATGTGCAATAATAGTCATTGATAAAGAATACTTTCAAAAATCTTTGCTGGTGCGCTTAATATGGCTGTTGGTCTATAGTTCCTGATTTTGTCCATTCCAGTACACCTAGAAATAGGGCAAACAGTGGTAGTTGTTCACTTCGCCTTCTGCCAAGAACAAGTTGAAGATACGTGCTATGGGGGCTGTAAGTAGGTGTAGGTATCCCTTAATTATATATGGTGAGATTCCATCAGGACTACAAGCTTTTTGGTAACTCTTCTCGAACTATCAACCAGATAAAAAGTTACTAAAATCACGTCGCCAGGAAAAATTCAAAGCTTTTTTGGGGGGTTTGAGCTTTTTGTAGCATTCTCAACTTCTGAGACAGAAATATCATATAGTGCAAATGAGTCAAGAACTTCATTCATTTTGTGTCCTTTATGAAGAGCACATATAAAGAATAAAAGCCCCAGGAATTCTTTATATCAAGATTGTCAATTTCAGTTTCTTTAATGTAATTACTGTGGGCCGCGTCAATGAGCAATTTTGATTCTCTACGTAAATTTTCAAATTGTTTTGATGATAATGATCATTTCCTACACCGTGTTTCCAGTTTTTGTGATGACATAATGTACTCTTAAGTGCTCTAATTAATTCTTTCGTGGATCAGCAGGGAAAATTTGAGCTGGCGTAAATCCTTTTGTAAGGTACAGTTTATTTTTACTGTTGTTTTAAAAAAAAATCGAGTGCCTGATTTCCACGGCATTGATTAATTTCATCCCAGCTGATGCTCGATATTTCCTCATATATCATTTTGAAGTTGACATTGCGAAAATTTCGAACATAAATGAATCTGCTTTTTCCTATTTTGTTGCTTTTATTAAACTACAGTGAGAAGTTGTGGGTGATGTTCATCAGCTGGCACTAGGGTTTGGGTTTATTTTTACTGTTGTTAAAAAAAAAAAATCGAGTGCCTGATTTCCACGGCATTGATTAATTTCATCCCAGCTGATGCTCGATATTTCCTCATATATCATTTTGAAGTTGACATTGCGAAAATTTCGAACATAAATGAATCTGCTTTTTCCTATTTTGTTGCTTTTATTAAACTACAGTGAGAAGTTGTGGGTGATGTTCATCAGCTGGCACTAGGGTTTGGGTTTCCCTATGTACATACAAGTTTTCAATGTCGGTGAGAACTAAATCTAATGTTCTGTTATTGGCATTGACAACATTGTTTTTACTTGTGAGATTGTAATAGCACGTAAAGTTATGGAGGGCATGACATTTCTGTGAACCTTTACTGAGATCATAGCTAGAATTAATAATTTCTGGTAGATTAAAATCAGCTATAAGGAGTATTCGTGACCCCACTGGACAGACTGTGCAGTGACGTAACTAGGGTGAGGAAAACGGGACTTGTGCCCGGGAGCCGGATTGGGAGGGTGCAAAATTAGGCAAATATTTGTGGGAGCGTTTTGGTTTGATTGGTCAGGGGGCCACTAAGGCGAGTTCTTGCCCCGGGCGACACCTAACGTAATTGCGTCGCTGAGACTGTGCAGAAAGTATCAAAGAAATATTCATAGATGGTTAATTTCGACATATAGAAAGTGCTATCTTGTCCCTAGAGCAATTATTGTCATTTTCATGCAAATATTTTGAAATATTTTAGAGAGAGAGAGAAAAAAAACATATTACAGTCTAAATTTCAAATCATCAATTCAAGTAGCAAACTGTTGTCTTCGCGAGATTTGAAAGTGCCAATTTAAGATAAATTTTCATCGTCTTTTGTCGGGTGTATTACTCTATACTAATAATTTCTTTAAGTATGATTATACACTATGTATCCTTTGTGATGTAATCTTGTATTTGTAAATTTGTTTTCTAAGCTTAATCTCATATACTTAGTAAGGTGTTGATAAGGATTATCGAAATTGAAGTAAACGATCTGTTTATGGCTGCTGGTCAGGCAGTTATGGACTGTAATTGAATATTTAATCATGTTTAGGCGGTAGGAGTTAGGGAACGGTACTTCAATTGAAGTTATACTTTTTGTTTTTGCCAGGCTTGGATTCTTTGAATGTAAAGACCAGTAAAACAAGAAATGGCAAAATGCCTGCAGTAAATCTTTTTTTTTTTTTTTCATGGTGTGAAAGGAGGAGCTAAGCTTGCACATGTTACATCTTCCCCACCTCACCCCTATAAAAGATAATAACCACCAATGTTGTAACAGGACAATGTCACGTGCGGTGGTTGCTGATGACATTGGATTCACCAATAGCGCTGTGTTTTTATTCATCCAGTGAGGCTAAAATGGAACTCCAATCACGAGAAAGCTTACATTTGAATTATGTAGTCCATGTCTGACAGTTCAAAATAAACATGCTGATCTATCAGTGTACGTTGTGTTTGTAGGTTTGAGGGGGAAAGAGTAAAGCACTCGTCCCCGATCCGTCCCACTTCCCCGCAGTATGGTTTGAGTATCCGGTTTGAAAGGATTTTTTTTTCTCCCAATGTACGCCTCCAGAGTGATGCATCTAGCTTCTTTATGAGTGAGTTCGTTTTCACAAAGCATACGAACAAAGATAATCAGTAAATGTTAAGACATATTTTCCGTCTAATTGCAATCTCTTTTGTTTCCTGCCACTTGCAGCCTTACTGAATTGCATCTTTACGTGACTTTCACCAACGTGGACAAGATTGACAATGGAATAGTTTAACTCGAACAGTGTTCCAACTATTTAAAGAAACTTTCCTTTTTTTTTTTTATTTTGTGGGTCGCAAAACATTAAAGGTATTAATTTAAAACGCCACAGTATAATCACATAGTCCAATGGTAAACAATTTTCGCAAATAATTTTATTGTAATTACCTTATTCGATAGATTTTAGAAAGGCAAAATTAATATTTTTTAGCGTTTAAACGTGCCGAAACATCGTGTTGATGGCATAAATATGTTATTTATTATTTTAAATCAAAATCTCATGATCACCACTCTACAATAGGACCTTTACGCCAAATATGTGTTAAAAAAAAAAAGCAATAACCTGTAGTCACCTGTTCTCTTTCTGCATACAAAACTGTCTATGGGGATGTGCACGAGACGAGTCGAGACAAGATTTTCCTGACAAAATTCGAGTCGAAACACGGCTCTTCCAATAGAGAAATATACATTTTTCGAGCCGAGATATCACTTTTACAGCACATTTTCGAGACGAGACAGCCTCAAATCTTGTCTCGTGCGCATCCCTAACTGTCTACGAACTTAAAAAGAAAATAGGTCATTTTTGGAATAGAATTTAATCTCTCTTTTTCTGCACCGAACATAATAGGAGGGAACCGATTGTTAAAAGTGGAATACCGCTTTTTTATGATTTTAAAATTGAAGCATAAGGTAAATAAGGCATGTTATGCTATTATATCAGTTCAAACATCATAGAAACAAATGTCCGACAAATAAATTTTGTTCTGTATCCACGGTACTAAATAGGTGTGTTTAATTCAGTGGCGAGTCAGTGTACAGTCCGCAGCAACAAACTTGCAACATCAGCATGTAAGTTTATTGTGAAATTACGCCTAACAGCCCAGGGAATCAACATAACGTCTAAGTTGTGCGAATTACGTCAGAAGGAACTTCGGCGTCCTCCCTTGCACACTTCTTTTTGGAGTAAAAGACTTCATCCTTTCACAATAAACTTACATGTTGCAGGTTTTTTGCTGCGGATTTTACATCATCTATATATTAAAATGCTACAATAGCAACGAAGGCGCCTGAGCTTCAACCTATAACTTTGGATTTCAAACCTTTATTTACGGTTATTTGTGATTTCACGTTTATAACAAAGACAAATATTTTAAAGTATGTGTAATTTAAATAAATTATTTAAAGAGGTATTTTTCATAAAGTTTATCGTTGTAAATTATTGTTCAAAGCATTTCTATTTTAATAAATCTTTTCCAAAATAAAGGCAAATGAATTGTGCTGCAATCTTTGGAGTTTTTTTAAACTATACGTTTGTGGGCGTTTATATGTTTGTGGCCAGTCCTTTCGACAGCGAGATCTCGGGAACTACAGGCTCTAGAAAGATCCACTGATCGATTGTAAATTTTGCGTAGATTGTCCAGTTTTAATTGAATATTTAAAAAACATGGCTATTATTTCTTTATTAGATTTCTACGGCTACATTGGAAGTGTTGAAATTTAAAAAAAAAAAAACGAAAGCATCATATCCTACCTACTATGCATTCCAACACCATATGATTGTATATAGGGGTTGCATATCTCTCAGGCGTTTGTTTCATGGCAAAATTATAATGAAAAACGAAGAATAACCATTTCTCCAGTCTAAGTTGGGTCTTTATTGTTTGGAGTGTTTTGCCCAATGAACACCCTATATCACTGACATTATAATTGATTGTATGTGTAATATATTAGCTTATAAAGCGATAATCATGCCTGTTGTTCTGTATGGTTGCAGAACATGGTCGCTTACTCGAAAGGAAGAACATAGATTGAAAGTATTTGAGAACAAGATCCTGAGACGAATATTCGGACCCAAGAGAAACTGGAATAGGGAATAGCGGAAACTTCATAACGAGGAACTACATAATTTATACGGTTAATCCAACATTGTTAGGGTCATCAAATCTAGGAAGCTCAGGTGGGCAGGTCATGTAGCCAGAATGGAAGAAAGAAGGAAGGTTTTCAAAATCTTAACTGGAAGACCAGCCGGAAAACGACCATTAGGAAGACCTTGGCGCAGATGGGAAGATAATATTAAGATTGATCTCGCAGAAATAGGAATACAAAGTAGAAACTGGATCCAATTGGCTAAGGACATAAGTCAGTGGAGAGTTTTTGTGAACGCGGCATTGAACCTCCGAGTTCCATAGGAGAAAGAGTTAGTTAGTTTATGTATTTGCTTATTACATACTGCATGCAAGAAAAAAAGGAAACACTGATCATACATGAATTTAAAACTCCAACCGGAAGTAAGCTCAAATCTTGCAAACGGTGCGAGATATTGAAAAAGTAATCGAAAAAAACTTCCCTTTACGGTATCTCTTGCCGATTTTTATCAAGACGTCTTTCACTTGTGTCCGTAAAGGGACATGTATAGATGTTGTGAGGAATTACAAGGAGATTCATGCTCATATGTGAATGATGCGTTGTGTAGAGAGTGCAGGTTCAGCTAGTAATGTTCAATAAAATACTTTATGCAAACAAATTAAATTAAATTACAGGTTATTGCTATATAGTTGTTGGACACGAGCTTACAGGAGCACTTTGTTTTTCAGACCTCATAGCAAGGTAGGCTTTAGACGGAATCTGTGTATTGTGTCGTACGTGGATCGATCTTTGTGCTGTCAGTATATACACTGTTGAGATTAGCGATTATAAAGATCCCAAAAATACTGATAACTTGATTCATGTTCTTTCTTAAGTACTAAATTGCACTGAAACCCTAGTATGATGTTATCCTTTGTTTTTCTCATATTTTAAAAATTATGGGCCAAAATAATGCAAATCCAGACATATCGTAACCAAGAGTTCCGTGGTATTTACTAACTCCAGTGAATTTTCATTTAAGAATTATAAATACTTTTCAAAGAATAACGCAACAGAAAATGAAAATTTGACTCCAAACTTTGCTATGCGTGTCCGAAGTCTTATGGAATGGATATGTCCGTCCGTCCATCTGTCTGTCGACAGATATGAACAATAACGATCAGAGATATCAAGAAGCAGTTCCTTGTAATTTATTCAGCATCCCAAGAGTAGGTCGGTCGCATCTATTCTATTAACTCTTAATTCAAAACGAAAGTGGTAGAAATTTAACCGTTTTCGGTTTCAATGTTAATCGTCGTAGAACAAAAGCGATAAGAATATTTTGGAATAAGCGTCTCAAGACAACATACCATCAGCAACTACAGCACTCTACCAAAACCGGAAGTGGTTAAAACGTACGAGCATCCGTAGAGCAAAAAATAGTAATATGTAACGAAAAGCATATCTCTTAAATCGATTCGGCGTCCCAAGAATGGTGCTTAAAATTTCTTTCAATACTTATTTCCATAGCGCAAAAATAAGATATATCGAGAAGTATTTTTTGGATAGATTCTGCGTCCTAAGACAGAGTTTTGTTCCGACTTTTATTTGTATTCAGCTCGAAGATGATGAAAATTACTATTTCCGATTACAACACTTACTGTATAATGGATAAAATGGAAATGGATATCGACATGCAGGTGTAGTTGTTATGATTTCAGTACCGCAAGAATATATTTCACCTCTGATTTTTTCCCTCTATTGCAAGCTTATAGGCTTGAATTAGGTGTACAGGTTTCAATATTATTCTCCACAGGGCAAATACAGTAACGAATACACTAGACTCTTGCTAATCCGACCATTCCTGGCACATATGGGTGCCGGATTAGCGGAAGTGTCGGATTATTGAGTGTCTGACATACAGTATATAAAGCATTGTTTAACTAAGCATTGTTGCGCATGCGCACGATAATTTATTGTGCACGTGTTTTTGGTTGGATGTGCGCCGGATTACTAAGAGGCCGGACTACTGAGGGTCGGATTAGCGAGTGTCTAGTGTTTTTTTTTTTTTTTTTTTTTTTTTGTATAGATTCATCGTCCGAGGATATAAGTTCTTTCTTTGATTTTATTCTTCTGTTGCAACCAGTGGCTATAGATATACTACATTCTTTTTAAGTGTTGAAGTTTCATAGTTTGGAAGTCTGCCGTAGTTTCATACTGTGAAACGAAACTCACTTATTTTTATTAATAGCAATAAAACAAACCGTGTGTTGTACAAAGTGTTAAAATAAACACATATTCAACATACCAGAAATGGCATGATTAATCTGTGTGTAAATACACAATATTTGCTTGAAAATTTCTTGCAAAAGTTTAAGAATCTATCTATTAAAATGCTACAATAGCAGCAAGAGCAATGAGGTGGCTTGTAGGTCAGAAGTATCGGGTCGGAGCCCTTGCCTTCCATTTGAAGTGAGTGTTTGTCACTGGTGGTCTAACGTTTCTGATGTTGGAAACTGCCACTGTCGCAGACTTCGGCTTGTGGAGGTCTGTGCGACTACTGGGGTTGAGGCATCCTGTAGCATCTTCTGGCTGGAGGCGGTGGTCTCCCTAAGTCGGTGACTGCGCTCCTGAGCTCCAACCTATAACTTTGGATTTCAAACCTTTGATTTGTAGTTATTTGCGATTTCACGTTTAACAAGACAAATATTTTAAACTATGTGTACTTTAAATAAATAATTTAAATAGACCTTTTTCATAAAGTTTTTAAATTATTGTTCAAAGCCTTTGTATTTTAATGTACTTTCCAAAATCAATGCATATGAATTGTGAAGCCATCTTAGGAGTTCTTTTAAGCTATTGGTTGTGGATGTTTATATGTTTGTGGCCAATCCTTTCGACAATGAGATCTCGGGAACTACAGGCTCTAGAAAGATGACGTTTTCACTGATCGATTGCAAATTTTATGTAGATTGTCCAGTTCTAATTGAATATTTAAAAAACATGGCCATTATTTCTTTATTACATTTTCACCGGTACACTGGAAGTGTTGAAATTAGGGGAAAAAAACTAAAGCAGCATATCCTACACATTATACATTCCAACACTACATGTCGCATACCTCTCAGGCTTTTGTTTCATGGCCAAATGATAAAAAAAGAAGGATAACCATTTCTCCACTAAAAGTTGAATCTTTATTGTTTGGAATGTTTTGCCCCAAAACACCATATATCACTGACATTATAATTACTTGTGTGTTTAATGTATTTGCTTATTACATACTGCATGCAAGAAGAAAGAAAACACTGATCATACATGAATTAGAAACTCCAACCGGAAGTAACCAAATCTTGCAAACGGCGCGAGATACTGGAAAAGTAATCGAAATAATCTCCCCTTTATGGTTGCCAGTTTTTATCAAGACGTCTTTCACTTGTGTCTGTAAAATGACATGTACGGATGTGAGGAATAACAAGGATATTCATGCTCATATGTGAATGATGCGCTGTGTAGAGAGCGCAGGTTCAGCTAGTGTACATATTAAAATGCTAGGTTTATATGTTTGTCCCCAAGCCTTTCAACAACGAGGTCTCGAAAACCACACGTGCTAGAAACGTGCCGTTTTCGCTGGTCGATTCCAAATTTTGTATAGGTTGTCCAGTTCTCATTCAAATTTTTAAAAGCCCTGCTGTTATTGTTTTATTCAACATTTTAGGAGCCGTTTTGAGCCCATAATATTAACATTGTTGCAGCCGAAACTACGGTGTTAGGAACCAGTAGAGAAGTTACGTTTGGCGGGTTGACGGACATTGCAGGCGCTTTGCTTAAATCTGAATGGCAAAACCTATTGCATGCTGGCAACTTCAAAGGCCTCAAGAGAAGCAATGAGGCGTATTCGGACATATATGGATTTATTAGAAGAAAAATATTTCCACTTGATATTGTGTTACTTTTACAAATTTGCTTCAAACTCACTCCAGCATCCATACATAGCGATTCACTTTCTTTGTGAGTATTCTATCCTTTATTTGTGTGTAAGGAGGCAGGCACAGTGGGAAGAAGATTCATGGTCATAACAGAACGATTCGCTGAGTAGACAGCGCAGGTTCAGTGTATGTATAAAAATAGTACGTGTATATTCCTTTCGACAATGAAATCCCGGAAACCATAAACCTAAAAACGTGCCTTTCCGTTGGTCGATTTCAAATTCTGTGTAGGTTTGTCAGTTCTCATTAAAATTTAAAAATGTGTCGTTATTTTTCTATTCAGTGTTTTTGAGGTGGTTTTGAGCCCATAAATTTATTGTCGCTAGGGCGCTGCTAAATCTGATATCTTTTGTATTCGGCAACCGGTAGAAGGGCTACGTATAACAGGTTGCGGGCATTGCAGGCGCTTTGCTTTAATCTGAGGAGCAAAACCTTATTGCGTGTGGGCAACTTGAGGAGCCTGTCAAGTCCAATGAGGTGTATTCAAATATGGATTTATAAGAAAAACAAAATATTTGCATTTCACATCATCTATGACTTCTCCAAGTTTGCTACGAATTCACCTCTACGTTTATATATTAAAATGATACATTTATATTTTTGTCTATAGGTATTAACTCTCTTTTGTGAATCCTCCCATCTTTCACTTGTGTTGTAATGGGACATGTACAGATACAATGAGGTATTGGAAAGAGGATGAATACTTAAGGTTTGATAGGTTCAGTTAGTACAGTGTAAAATGTGGTATTAATTATAACATTATATAATGGATATCGTGAACATAATTTGCCTATATTGTAACATTTCGTTGAAAGTATTCTTCGTGTTATTGTTGTCAGTTAAACAGATGGTCGTTTTCCTCGATATTAAATACAGAAATTCTTGCTGAAGCATATCTTGCTCTTAAATGAATAGGGTGAAAATTTAATGATGCGTTTATATATTTTGAATGTAAGGTGACTACCAGAACCCGCAACGTTGTCTGGTGACATTGCGTTTGAGTTTGTGTCTCGGACGCTGAATTTGATAAGAGCAGGGGCAAAAGTGAGGGAGAACGCGGGGGGAAGTCGTCCCCTCACCTTGAAAAAATATGTACGGCGTGTCTCCATTTCCTAAAACATTACAATGGGCAAAGATAAGCAGGGGGAATATCGTCACGTCATGCCGCTACCTACCGTCCCCCCTACCTTTTCAGATCCATTTCTACCCCAGGATAAGAGAGGCTGTGAGTTGGGCATTGTGATCTCATCCTCAGTCCATGAAATTTGCAATAGATTGTGAAGTCTGAGGTAGGCCCTATATGTTGTAGGAATTCGGATTTGGACTATATCTATTGAAGTCCAACCAGTGTAACGGTTGCTCTGTATCCTTATTGTTAAACATTTTAAAAACCCAAATCGTAACTAAATATACCTAATTCATTTTATTAACCTTTCTTCCAATCACTTTTTTTTTTACTATATAAGTTTTGTACTATCAAAACATGATTATAAAAACCGTAGCTTCTCAAGTGTCTTTTCCAAGAATACCGTATGCTAGCAAGGCGTAGAGATAAGAAAATATAATAAAATCACAGTTGCAAATTGTATGTAATGTACAGTATTTCTCCAATTTGAAAAGTAATTCCTTCAATATTTGAATACAGTGTTTATATACCAAAATATCTTCAGCTTCTGCATGTTTATGGGAAAAGGAAATCACATGAAACGTAATTCACGTCTTACTTTATAGTACATAATCTCTAAATTGTGAGTAACGACACCCAGTGTCAAAGTACTGTATATTTCTGAATCCAAGACAAGGTATTTTCCGGAATGTCTTGTCCAAAAATAAGGGATCGTCTTGCTTTCGCGAGATATGATGTGGAGTTTTCTTTACTGAACTAGTTTCCATTAAGCTCTACCGTTTCTTCTCTTTCTCACCTGTCATTTTAGCCTTGAATGTTCGCAGATTCAGTACACCTTTCTGGTGAGGAAGGTTAAGAGAGGTTTGAAAATAACTAGTGTGTTGTAGATTTTTTTAATCTTCTGTTAAAAATGTAAGAGGTCGTCTTGAATTCAGAAATATACGCTATTATTAACGTTGAAAACTGTTGCTCTCGAAATGAATTAAGAAGAGTTTGAGAAAGAAGAATGCAACCTACCAAACAATAGGAAAATGATTTGTCAAGTGGGAGTAACTTGCTGTATAAAACTCAATCAGATCAGTTTTATGTGGTTATTAATTTAACTTCTTTATTCTTAATATATGGTTTCCTCAATATTATTTCATCTATTGACAACCTCTCTTGAATCCACCCGTGACGATATTTAACATATAACCTCAGAGACTCCCAAGGAGGAGATTGATGAAGGCTAGGGAGTAGATTTATGTGTACCAAAGCTTCCCTAAAATATATAAATATGCATTATGGTAAAAGCATACGTGATACTTTCAAATATTATAAATATAAGCACTGCGAATGCAAATCTCATCTTCTGATGAATGGTTGTCCTACAAATGCTAAATTTCTAAAATTCTGCCATGGTCACCTATCTGCCATAACCTCATAAAGTTTTGTATGAAAAATCGAATGAAGGAATTGATCTTGCGGTCCATAGATATATGTGAAATATGTAAATATAATACGGAAAGGTGAATGGCAAGTTCTGTGTCCATATTATGTAAAGGGAGTATATTAAAACGATTCAATAAAACAGAAGAATGGTGTACAGCTTATTGACTATTAAGTTGTGCATTGTTTTGAGACATTTGAAGGGATCAGTAATTTTTGAGATCGTAGTACAGTTGTTATCAATACCCAGATGGATATTGTATACAATATAGGTACAAATATTCTATTTATGAACTTCTCAGAGTTCGTGCTGTGTTGTCCATACAGTGTTTAGATTTGTATTAGTAAGTGTTTTGTTATATTAGAGATTGAATTTATTGTGAAATGGAAATAATATTACATTTAAGAGAAATTAAATGTGGTAGAATATTTATGAGAATCCTGTGGATGGAAGAGCATAGGTTGTTTTCCGCGGAAATTGTCTTTCTCCTTGTTACATAATAGCGAGGATGATTTTAAGATAGCAGTACTCAGTGATTCCATATAATAAATTCGTAGTATGAGTAGCATTACTTGTTTTATAATTGGCGACCAGATATAAAGAAAAAAATTTAAAATAACTCGTTAAGACAATGTCGTTTGTTGCTTTGAAATGTAAAAGAGATTCTCGTGGAGAGCAGGTGTCTCTAGAGCAGCAGCTGCCATTTTAATAGTTTTTTTTTTGTACCTTTTTGCACTGGTTGCGTGGATTGGATTCCAAGTACTGAGGTCTTCGCTCTTACTTACCTTTCTCATACTCTCCCTAATTTATATATATATTTCAAATCATTGAACACATGTTCTTTAATAATGCTTGACAAGTCTTAAGTATGTCTTCGCTGAGTCCTTGAAACGTGAATATGATTTGTTAATTTGCAACGAAGAGATTTCCGTTTTATTTCCTTAGCGTTTCTTTTTTTTCTGCTGTTGGAAGGACTACTTATTTGTCCAAAAAAAAAAAAAAGTAAAATTTTCATGTTGAGACCTTATTATTTAAAAATACACACATGATTGCATGTATAGTGTGTCGTTCAACTTAAGTCTCTTCTACTTCTTCTATCTCTCACAGAATGTGAAAATTTTGGAAAATAATTCAGGTTGTATCAACATATCTAATGTTACGAGGGGGTATCCAAAAGTTTTAATTATCCCCATGAAAGAAAAAAAAACATACTCACTGTAATTGATCAAAATTAGTTAGTTCTCTACGTAGTCTCCCTACAGAGTCACACATTTTTCCCAGCGTTTCTTCACCTTTTTCAAGCTCCTTTTGTAGAAGTCCTCCTATTTGCTCGAAAACCACCGTTCCACTTCGAAAATGACTTCCTCTCTGTCGTCAAATCGCCGACCACGAAGTGGTTCCCTCATCTCGGGAAGTGGAAGAAGTCACTTGGCGCAAAATCAGGCAAATAAGGTGGATACATAAAAAGTTCATAGCCTAACCGGTGGGCGACAACGTCGTGGTGAGTTTGCTTCTGAAAAGGTGTCAATAAGCGAGGAACCCATCGTGCAGACACCTTATTTATGTGCAGTTCCTCATGAATAATCTTCCACACACTTCCGTAACTTAGTCCAGTCTCCGCCATCTCTATTTCCATGGTCGACTTCTATCTTCGAGAATAACGGCCTCCACTTTCTTCACCATGGCAAGATCATCCTTGATTGAGAGTCTCCCGTTCGTGGCTCGTCTGTGAGGAACATATGACCACTGAAAGTTCCGCTTCCACCCCACAACTGTGTCATATAATGGGCTTTCATCCCCATAGACAGTTTTCATTTCGTCATGGATTTGGTGTGCGTTTTTGCCTTTCAAATGGAGGAACTTTATGACACTTCGTGTTTCAATTTTGTTCATCATGCAGATTAATGTCTTCTACAGGTTGTGGAAAGAAAAATGCTTTAGACACATATTTGATATTTGCACAAGTATGCGTAGAAATGACACTGATTATGTACAAAAAGTTTCTTGTAAATATCTATATAACTTCTTTATGACAAAACTTTTGAATACGCCCTCGTATAATTTCCGATACCACAGCCCTTTGTGGGGCCTTGGTCTCATTAAAGATCTGCCTCCATTGCCTCTATTGCTAATCTTCTTTCTGCATGCTTTCCTTATTTTCAAGTTTTCCATCACGTCATCATCGTCTATCTGTTTTTGATTAAGTATTTCATTTTTCTTTCCATCATACAACCTTCCTTCATACATGTTTTTTTGCCATCGATGTGTCTCGTCCTTTCCCGGTGACCTAGCCACAGTATCGGCTGTAGATCTTGATGTGCCTTACAGTGTTTTAACTTTTCTTTAAGATACCGAGATATCTAGTTTGGTTGTATCTCACGCCAATTTTCGTCTTGTCTTACGGATTCATAGTATTTTTCCTAGCACCTTTCTCTCAAATGTTCCCAAATTCACTCTGTCTTTACTTTTACTCAGGTTCTACGGTTTATTCATAACATTCGTCATTGGAGTAATTTTTCTACGAATAATCATTGAAACAGTTGTTTGGGTAACGAAGGATTATTCGACTTGAGTTGAGTTGAGTTAAATTAATATAGTTTAGCACCCCTTTCAACAGTGAGGCTATATGAGACGTGGAGCCACAGGTTAACATAGAATCAAACCATATGAGCTCTCTTCGGGAATCCCACGCCACAGACGTGTACGCTAACCGCTTAGCCACGACAAAGCTCGAAGAATTACTCGAATATTGAAAACGAATTTTCCGATTTTCGAGTAATAACAGAGAAGTCATTCAAATAATTGTGGCAGCACCAGTTTGAGGTTTTTAGTCTCATATTAAACTTCCAATTAGCTAGTCTTGGTTTCTTATCGTCTCGAAATTTCGAGACGAGATCAAGACTCAACATATCGAGACGAGATCCAGCCCAGTCTCGAAAATCTTGGTTTCGTCTCGAATATTAACAGATATTGATACTTCATTCTTTATTTAACATTCTTTGCTTGTTACGTCACACAGTATGTAAGATAGTGAAACGATTGCTCTTGGATTGTCTTGGATAGTATAGGCTACATGTAGTCTTGTTACCACAATCGCTCGTGTAAATAGTACTAGTACAACCAACTTTGTTCTAAAACTGAGAATAAAATGTGAAGATTATAATAGAGTAAGAGTAGGAATTCCAGAATAGGATAGGACAAGATCATGGGAAAAGGAAAAGCATCAGATTAAACCAAAGAATTGGTTAGAACTATCAAGGTGGAAAATAACGTGAATTGGATAGTTAGTTGGATTGTAATTTAAATCCTCTTTCAGCACCGAGGCAATAAGAGACGTGGATATACAGTTTAAGATGGAATCCAAACCAGCGTAATGCTTGTAAATTTTTCAATGCTCTTTCACCGAAAACCCATACAACAGGCACATACGTTAGCCAGTAGACCATAAAATGATATAAAGTAGGTCTACTGGAGTAGAATAATTAGAGTTTAGCATTTCTTTTTGATACCGAGTATAAATACAAAATAATTATTCGAGATCGTACAATGGGATCTGAATCATTACTCGGGTTTCATCCAAGGGTTGATACACCCAATGAAAAATAAACCGGCGAGTACATGCACAGAAAGTACGACCGTTAGCAGCTTAGGTGCCAAAAAATATTCGGCCAACATAGGGATGCGCACGAGACAAGATTTGTGGCTATCTCGTCTCGAAATGCACTGTAAAAGTGATGTCTCGACTCGAAAACTGTATATTTCATTATTGGAAGAACCGTGTCTCGACTCGAATTTTGTCAGGAAAATCCTGTCTCGACTCGACTCGTGCGCATCCCTAGGCCAACATTAACTCTGTAGTCAAGAATGAACTAAAAATAATAGAAGAAATATTGTATTAGGCAATATTATGTTATTTTTATATTTTTAATTTCACACAATTTATTTTGAGACTCGAGATGAGATCGAAACTTGGCCCTCCATACCGAGACCGAGATCGAGACAATTATATGTTGATCAAGACGATATCGAGACTGAGACCGGGACCGCGGTGGCTCAGTGGTAGAGCGTTCACTTCTGGTGCATGGGTTCCTTGGTTTGATCCCAGCTCGCGCCAAGTGAGCTTTGTAGTGAACAAACCGTATGCGCGGGTTTTCTCGGGGTTCTCCCGTTTCCTCTCACTTTCTTCATTACACCATTTTAGTCATTTCTATGATCACCGTCTCATTTAGCCTAGCTGGCATAATCATGCGACGTGAGTTCATTACTGAGACCGTTATTTGTTAACGAAGACGATACCGAGACTGAATTGTCTCGTCTCGTCTCGATACCAGCCCTGCTTCTAACGTGGAGGACGAAACGATTTACTGTCAGGGTTATCTTTCTCTAGCCTTTGTGGATTCCTCCACCAATTACAAGGCAGTGGTGTCGTGTTTTCAAAATTGTAATATCTATCATTGTTACTGACCTTGCAAAAATTAAGTAGTAATTGGTTGAAGCACAGTGAAGCTAAGCTCTCCTCCACTTTTTTTGAAGTTTTGTAATAACTTAGAAATAATAGGGAACCCAAAAATTTAGAGCATGAGCCAGAGAATATCTGCGAAATGCTATTAAACATGAACTAGTTGTTGGTTTTAAGATCTTTCGTATAGTACATGCGAAAGTTCTTAAAACAGTATATATTTGAATACCTAACAGTTATGCCATACAAATGACGTCAGAAACGGCGCACCTAAATTTTTGGTCTACAGCAAAAGATCTGGAAACTTCTTTATTTAATAACATTTTATAGATACTATCTAGCATACTTTCCACATTTTTTAATGTTCCTCATTGTCTTCAAAATTCAAAAAAGTAAGGTTGAGATTAGTAACTTAAATTTATATGTTTGTTCTATTTCACAGAAAGATACGGCGGGTGGATGGTAGGACGCTCAGTTCTGATAGGAAAAATCCTCTGGTTCATTTCCAGTTTTAATTTTTGATGAGGGGCCGCTGTGGCTATGATAGAACGCTCACTTTGGTGCGTGGGATCGCTGGTTCGATCCCAGCGCGCACCAAATGGTGGGTGAACAAGTACTGTGTGCATAGATATTCTCGGGATTCTCCCGTTTTCTCCTACTTGTTCCTTCCACTATTTCATTCATTCTCACTATCACCGTCTTCCTTAGCTTCGGTGCATAATCGTGGGACGTTAAACTGTAAATTCCATGTCATTCATTAATTTCTGATAAACAGACCGTGTCTATATGTAGTTTATACTTGGAAAATTATAAACTAGAATGTATAGAATTGACCTCTGCCTTCAAGCTGAAATAAACGATTTCAAAATTTGCTATAGGGGAATGTTCCTATGTATCTCTGCCGTAATCCACTGCAGAGTGACTTTTTGAACGCACTGTGTATATACGTATGTTGTGGTAAAACATCATAATATTATAGTGTCAATAGATCAAATATTCGAGCATAAGATAAAGAACGCGTATTTATACAGTATTTAACGCAAACTCATTGTATTTTAACAGTTTCATATTTCTTTCAGAATGACTCAGCAGGTTCCAAAAAGTAATAGCCATTTTACACGCATATATAGGCCTACGTGAATAAGAGAGTAGCGTATACGAAACTTCTTTCCAAAACAGTAAATTTAAATTCAGCTCTCACAGTCCAGCTAGTGCTGACGTAGTTTTTAATTTGGGGTTTGTGACACACAGTGATACCATCAAGATAATTCGTATTGTATCAATGAGTTCTTCCAAAGTATGAGCCACAACAATAGGAACTTGTTCCGATGCTTTTAATTAAGTGTAGATCTATGATTATTCAATCGCAATTAACAAATAAACATTTTATGTTTTGGTTAACATGGCGCCATTCATTAAATCTAAATTCGGAGGTAGGTGTGTTATGTCTCTTCTGTGGAGCAATAAAGATTCCTTTGCACCACTCCCGGTGGCTTTTGTTCAGTGTATTGTTATGGATATTTGGTGGTGGTGATAAAAGACGTTTTGGTATCCTGAATTCATTCTTCACAACTGTTTTGCCATTCTGGTTCAAATCGTGCGTACTCTAAAGCGTTGTTAACCGATTACCGCATGGTGGTGGCTGTTTGGTGAGCCATTGTTTCAAATGCTCATTGGGGGAATTGTGAAAGTCCTTGACCGTCACTCTGCAAGTTGAATGACACACGGGGAATGCCGTTGCCGTTGATCCGCAAGCGGTGAAAAGGATTGAGGTGTTCCGGCCGTAAAAGTCGTAACTTTTTTTATTTCT
This sequence comes from Thermobia domestica, assembly GCF_964235325.1. Classification (NCBI taxonomy): domain Eukaryota; kingdom Metazoa; phylum Arthropoda; class Insecta; order Zygentoma; family Lepismatidae; genus Thermobia; species Thermobia domestica. The sequence goes on from NC_137464.1 coordinate 74,486,939, forward strand.
CGTAGTAGTGGAGGAAGAAGAAAGGGTAAACCTGGCTTTGCCACGTCGTAGTAAGACCATGTCCATCAAGATTCTTCACATAGTGTTGAGCTCTTTATCGCACTGGCATCACAAAGAAGTTACGAGGTTCTGAGGACTCTTGTTGACATTTAGCATAAAAGACCATGGAGAAAACTATGTTTGATATGCTTTCTTTTCTTTTGTTTCTTTCTTAATTGTTTATAAATATTCTTACTCTTTCGTATTATCTGAGTGACTTATTGGGAACGTTTCCTTTTTAGAAAGCAATTGCCTTCATATAAATGGTTTTCCAACCTTTATTTTAACAAGTCAAATAAGAACCCGTGGGCGGAAGTTTTCAAATGTGATGTTGAAAGATGTTTAGGATTACTATATCTTTCATTCTACTTGCAGTTTGATGATTGTATGTTTGGGAACAAGAGTTACTTGCTTCCTTCTATGGCGGAATCCTAATGAAGTCATTAAGAAAGCAGATGTATTTTTTTAATATTATTATTATTAGGCCTATTATTATTTTTTATTTCAGTCATCGCTTCTCAACTCTTGATGTTTTGCGAAAAGTGTATAGTAAAATAATACCATTTTCGTAAATTAAAAGACTGTAGTTCCATTCTTTACCCGCTTTTTCCTTTTTTTCTTCGTTGTTTCCATTTCTGTTTATTTTAAAGCTCATACTTTCTATTGTTTGAGGGACATGATTAGTTGAAGAACATAAAAGTTGCTTTAAAAGGATGTAGTAAGGGCGAAGTAAATATAGTTCAGAATTTGCATGGTGAGACGAAAATGAGGTATTTACCACTTAGGATTACTGATTTCGAGAATGAAAATTTAGGGCCGCAACAATAAAGCAAGTGCCTGTTCTCGATGCATAAATTGTTATAAAGGTGATACAGGTTCTTTCGGTCATTAATAAGAGAATAATGCATAAAAGAGAACGTACTATGATAGATAATGAATGAAAAAAATTAAATATACCTTGTATCTTGATAGCAGACAAATATCCTACAATTATCCCCTGATTTTCTCTCATTTTATTGTGAACATTTATTTATTCATTAATTTGCAACTTGCTGTGAGTGATACCACATCCATTGATCGTGAGTGTTTTTAGTTATGTGTAGTTGTTTTCAGTGATATATATATATATATATATATATATATATATATATATATATATATATATATATATATATATATATATATATATATATATATATATATATATATATATATATATATATATATATATATATATGGGTCTCATTTTGTAGCTGTTCGCTTCAACTCAATGCAAAATTTGCGTTCTAGTTTGCGGTGATCGATAGCACATACGTACTGATTTTGTGACTGATGTCATTAACGCAAAGTTTGCATTTTGTAATCATATATCCTCCGCAACTGCTATCATAGTCACCCAGTTATCTAAATAGGAGTTCCTTCTTAGATATATAGTTGGCGTATGCGTTTATAGGTGGGAGACCCAGGTTCGATATCTGATGGAACCTAAAATGATTCGGGTTCTACGTGAAACAGTAGGTCCACATCTTATATAGCCTTGCTGCTGAATTGGACACTAAACCCTAATCAATCAACCAAGCAACAAGTCTTTATAAGATGGTTTGCATTGTGTTGCAGTCTGGAAATTTGTTCATATGGAATGAAGCCTTTGTTGTTTAAATCCACAATTATTGTCTCATATTTTAGGCTTAGAAACAAATCTTCTGTTATCACTCTACTCTGTATCCATACAATGATCCAATGATCGCAAAAATAAATAAAAACTGACATTTTTTTTGTAATATTTTATTTTTCCACTAGATGGTACTCACTCAGCAGAGTAAATGGAATTTGTATGAGTAGTGACAACCCATTCTCCAATCGATTCCCAAATAAGCACGGTTTTTCAGTAGAAGAGCGCTTATCTCTAGCGCGTGGGGTCCCTGGTTCGATTCCCGACAAAGTAAGTTTGTGGTGGACATGGTGTCTGTGGGTTTTTCTGAGTACTTCCATTTCCTCCCACATTCTCAATCCACCAATTCCACCAAAATTTACTTCCCTTCATCATCCGTCTCCCTTAGCCTAACGGACATAATCTTGGAACGGGACATAACCTTTCTGCCAACCCGTTAGTACACTAACGACGCAACCAAGGTGTATAGTATACTGGTACATACAGTGCTGCGAGCGAACACTCGACAAAGGTTTCTTCAATGCTGCCACATATTGAATATCGTAAGAAAACGAGACGGATTGCACACAATGTTGATAACGGGTTGAAGTTTTGATGTAATTAACAATCCATTAATGTAAATGTTATCAAGGTAGATCATCTATAATATATGCTTCACTTGTTTTTATCAAAAATCCAAAGATGTAGTGTTTGCATACATGGAATGAATCTTGATTTGTAGTTAATGTTCCTTTTCAGCAGCAGTATTGTATGAGACGTAATATTAGAACTATATCACCTCCCATTGAAAGTCAAATCTGACAAGTAAACCTTACGTTTGGGTGAATCGAGTTGCTGACTGAGACACATATGAGAAGGTAGTACTAAATGTGGTCAGTATTTCAGTGAAGTTGTAGGTGCGAAGCTCCAGGGGTTTAGGAGATACAGCTACCAGAACATCACATGGAAGTACAGAATAGTCTTCATACAGTTGGAGGTAAAAGCTCTGTAAGACCTCTTGTAACGACAAAAGGTGAATAACAAATATATGGGTACATATTAGGACTAGGGGATAGTCATATAGTAAGGGTATACCTGACGGTGGCCATCTTGAAATCCGCCATTTTGAATTAAGGTTAAGTTTTTAAAATAGGAATAGGGTCATGTGATACATGATTTAAGGCGCAAATTTAATCAGAAGAACAATGGTGACGTTAATTTTGATTTACACGCAAGTGGTAAAACGTTACAGAGAAATTAAATATTGTTGCAGCATATGTATTAGGTCTTTACCCCACCTTGTAAATAAGGTGTCAATGTTATGCGTTTTGTTTAAAACTTTTGTCTGATTCAGAATGGCGGATTTGAACATGGTCGCCGTCAAGGCAACTCTTACCATAGACCTAATATTTATTCACCTCCTTTTTATTTAATTATTATCATTAACACAAAATTTACAAGGTGAGGTAAAGGACTTATACATATGCTGCAACAATATTTAATTTCCCTGTAACTTTTTACAAATTGCGCGTAAATCAAAATTAACGTCACCATTGTTCTTCTGATTAAATTTGCGTCTTAAATAATGTATCACATGACCCTATTACTATTTTAAAAACTTAACCTTAATTCAAAATGGCGGATTTCAAGATGGCCGCCGTCAGGTATACCTTTAATATATGACATCCCCCTAGTCCTAATATGTACCCATATATTTGTTATTCACCTTTTGTCGTTACAAGAGGTCTTACACGGCTTTTACCTCCAACTGTATGAAGACTATTCTGTACTTCCATGTGATGTTCTGATAGCTGTATCTCCTAAACCCCTGGAGCTTCGCACCTACAACTTCACTGAAATACTGACCACATTTAGTACTACTTTCTCATATGTGTCTCAGTCAGCAACTCGATTCACCCAAACGTAAGGTTTACATGTGAGTCTCCCCCGCTTAAGGCGCATGTGCTAAATAATATATTTCTAGTATTGAATTCACTTCTATACACTGTAAACAATTACCGTCACATTTGCTAATCGATTATCGTCAATTCTGGCTGCCAATCGATTACCTTAAAATTTACGGTGTTAGTGTTAAAATTACGGTAATAGGCATAAATACAACATTTTAATGGTCTATAACCATAAAGTTTACAGAAATACGTACCATGCATTTTAGAGTAATCAGTTGACAGCCAAAATTGACGGTAACAGTCAGTAAACATGACCGTAATTATTTACATTGTACTTTAAAGCGAGCAAGGGACCACAGTGACTCAGTGGCAGAGCGTTCACCTTTGGTGCTTGAGGTCCCTAGTTCGATCCCAGCTCGCGCCAAGTAAAATTTGTGGTGGACAAACACCGTGTGCGTTGGTTTTCTCTGGGTTCTCCCGTTTCCTTCCACTTTCTTCATTCCACTATTTCATTCATTGCTTCATCTTCATTGTCTCCTTTAGCCTAGCAGGCATAACCGTGAGACGTAAAACTCAAAGATTTCATTTACTAAAGCGAGCAATTTTAAGTTGCAAGTTTTATCTTGAAAACAGACCAAATTTTTTATATGGAAATAAACAGGGCTTGAAAAATCTACTCGTTAGTGGCGAATACATTTTTTCTTTGGCGAGTAAAATCTGACAATCAAAAACGTGAATTAAAGAATAAAAGCAGATGTGTATCTTTCTTATTGTAAGAGACATGCCAATAAACAAAATAAAAAAAAAATGTATTGATATGTTTACTGTGTCGCAAAATGATTTTTGTTTATTTGTATAATCAGTGTGACTACAAAATGGCGTGGCTAGTAGATTTTTTGGCTGGCGAGTACTTACAAGCAAGATTTTTCAAGCCCTGGAGGTAAGTGTACCGTTTTCATGTCCGAAAAAGAGTTAAATCTGCACTTTAGCAAACACTCACTTTTGGGGAAGAGTAAGGCAAGATAAAGTGAGAGAAAGCAGTAGAAATAATCTCAGTTTTTACAAGCAATATGCATTAAGCTTATACACATACTCCTTATCGAACAAAACTCTGTTCCAGACATTAGTTCTGTATATTATATTATTGTAATGCTCTCCTGTTCCATGACTTTAGATAACTACTTCGATTCACCAACATTATCCCTAAAGACCAGTTCTTAAAAAAATAAAGTAAAATAAAATATGAATTCAACATTTCACGCATGTAATTAAAAACTGATACTAGATATCAAATATTGATACTAGATACAAGCTTCCTATAATAGTAGTAATTTTGCTGTTATATATATATTACTTGGTCTGACAAATATAAACATTAAATGGTAGGACATTTAGTATTTTCACTTGCATTTGAAAGTAAAATGCAGAGGTTCTGCATTTGAAAGTAAAATGCAGAGGTTCTGCATTTGAAAGTAAAATGCAGAGGTACAGTATTTCATGATCTTTCTTAGCCCTACATTGCCATTTCATGAACGTTTCTTAGCTGTTGCCTATGTTAGTAATGAAAAAAATATTATTTTGTACTTGGTACATACTTACTTCGCCCAGCTCACGCCAAGTGAACTTTGTGGTGGACAAACACCGTGTGTGCGTGGGTTTTCTCAAGGTTCTCCCGTTTTCTCCCACTTTCTTCATTACACCATTCCATTCATTTCTAATCATCGTCTCTAGCCTAGCCGGCATAACTGTGGGACGTAAAACTTCAAAGATTTTATTTTTAATTTCATTGATACTTCGTCTTTTTAAAAAGCATTTGCACCTTTGTTCTCTTTCTTTCTCTCTTCAAATTTCCCTTTTTGAGTTTCTTTATTAAAGACTCATACTCTCAAATATGTTGTGAGGTCTCTTATATAAGTACAATATACCATATTCAGTAGTATATTATAACTACTTCTCTAGGCTGAGTTGTCTGAAAATTTATATTCAAAAACGGGAATGACAATAAGCCGATTTATATTCGTTATCTGTATTTATATTATATCACGATCATTCCCTTAGCAAAGATTCATACATAATCAAAGAAAAAACTTAATGAAGAGTCGAGATTTATTCGATGGATGTATTTTATGTGTGTTCAAAATACGGAAAAAATGAACTGAGTTTCAGATATTCTTTCTGATTAATTGAAAAAATGAATCAGTATATGAGAAATTGTAAACTATTACGCAGGTAAACACATACATCCACAACGGTAAGATTTGTTGGTGTTCTCGTGTTAACGACCTCTTCGTAGTCACGCTATGGGAATCGACGTAAACTAGATGAGGCGCTATCTAGATGAATGTTAAATCCGGCTACGAGATATTTTTAGTTGACCGTTTCGCAGGGGTCATAGAATTTTTAATATGATTCGGACAAAATGGAACGTTCTACAAGAATAGAAATACCAACAGCAACATTTTATTTATGATGCACACATTCTAAACTCACATTTGATTCACATCTTTAAATGTGAAAATGTCCCTCCCTGGTTTGTTACTAATGATGGCAGATAATGGTTAGATAGTGAGAACTTTAAATTCTAAAATCACGATTGTATGAAGAGCTAAGTTTATTTTTCGCTTCTTTCTTTCGATTTTATGTAGATAAATAGAATAGCAATGTGCATGGACTCATATATAGAGGGCAGATTAGTTCGATGTCTCCTAGTTTATTATGTTATATAGGATGAAAGAAAAGTTGCGTACGATAGTAGGCCTAATATACATAATGCAGTTGCTCATCCGGAGATTATATGAAGCATAAGGACTATGCTTTATTATCGAAAACACTTATTTATTCAATTTCATTTTAATAAAAGTTCCGTATATTTTAGACGATCTGCTAAAACTGTTCGTTCACCTTCAGTCAGTATAGACCCTGAATTGTTTTTAGTTGAGTGATAGCACGATCACTGAACAAGTTCGATGTTTCTTCTGAATTGAACATAATATTCTTTCTTTAGTTTTGCCACCTTTTATAGGATACATTTAACGTGTTACAAGTTTTAAATGACTCAGCAGAAATAAATTAAGAAGATAAAATCCGGCCTGAGGAGTCAATCGTCAGGATATTAGAAAGTCGCGTAAGATCGCAAATAAATAAATAAAATTAAAAAATAAAAATTTAAAGTATTTTTTAATTGAACTCATTTACAAGCAGCAACAGAGACACTTCACCAGTTACATTATTAAGGCTCCACACTTTTTTAAAAAATTTTAATGAATAACTCAAACCCAATAAAAACGTTTTAAAATAAGTTGAATCGGGTAGTATATGTAGAATACTATTAAGTAAACTAATAATTGTTTTCAAGACCTTTCGTGTAGTGTACATATTTGGATGCCGAATAAATATGATGTTATACACTTCGCACCCAAATTTTTTATCTATAAGGGAAGGTTTCGAAGCAGAAACAGTTACTATTTGGACAGTATACTACGTGGCTTATTTTCTGCATTTTCTATGTTCTTTAAGTTATTCACTAATAGTGTTGCTCATGAGACCAAATTTGGAATTGTCTCGTGGGTACTATTTACTACAATTGTTAGACGTAGGAGTGAGCTTAGCAAAGGGTCTTAACGTCAAACAAATAAGAACCGAGTAACTTACGTTATTCCAACCAATACTTTGTACCTATCTTTGTATTCTTTGTCCAGGCAATTGCGACAATTGTGTCTTTTGCGTTGACCACGTAGGTTAATAATAGTTACTTGGTCACTGAAAAATGTGAATGGATTGCCACAGACAACAAAACCTCACCTTTGTTACCTTTGTAGAAATTCTAGATGAGATGCCTGTATGAGGATTGATGAAATGTAAGTATATACACAACTGATCTTTAATCTATTCTTTAATTGAATCGGTGAGATTAAGAAGGGAAAGATTCCACTTTTTTGTCAAAATGAGTTGAAATAGCCATTTTGTTCCTTTATTTAAGACGCATATTTTGGCATGAAAAACGGAAAGATTCGTTTCATCATTATGACGTAGGAGCACGTGAAAAATTTGACTGAGATTAAGAAAGGAAACATTCCAGGAATCTTTCCCTTCTTATTCTCAGCCATGGAGATAAACAAGAACATACTGGAGTGCCTAGGTATGTGAAGTTCCTATTGTTTTGCTATGAGAGAAAAACACGATAACCATAAGCTATTTCCTATTTTTTTTATTAGTGCTAAAGGAACACATCGAGTCTTAACCCTCCCCCACAGAACCTCCCAGTATTTTTCAAATCCTGTTACATATTTAGAGGCTGGGCTGGCATGCACAAAGATGCATAAAATGCTTCTGGAAAAGCATCCAGAACTAAAAGACATAACAAAATATGAGTACTTTTTAACTTATTACAAGGAAAATTATGGGTACCGATTTGGTAGGCCGCAAGTTGTGTGTTCAACATGTGAGGACCTAAATACAAAAATATCATCATCGACATTGAATGACAACACTAAACGGGTCGCTGTAGCTGAATTGATGGTTCATAAAAGGAGAGCAAGTAAGTTTTACAAGAAAATGCAAGAAGTAACTGAATTATGCTTTAATAGAAATGACGTACATGGAATCTGCTTTGATTTTATGCAAAATCCTCCTTTGTCGTGCATACCTGTTCAGGAAATGTTCTATTTTTAGGAAGTTATGGTATTACGTGTTTTGTGTTCATAGTTTAGGAAGTGGAAAAGCTACTATGTACACCTATCATGAAGGAATTGCAAAGAAAGAAGCAAACGAGGTGTGTTCTTTATTGTATGACTATATAAAGAACAGTGTTGACCCTCAAGTGAAAACTCTATACGTGTTTAGTGACTCATGTCCCGGGCAAAACCGCAATCACACTTTGGTGAGATTGTTCCTGTTTCTTACTATTATTAGGCGATTTAATGAAGTACATGTATTTTTCCCCATTAGAGGACCCAGTTTTCTCTCCATGCGACCGAAACTTTGGTGTTATTAAGAAAGCTATGAAACGCCACTACAAGATTTACTCCCCTGATCAACACAACGATATGATTAGCACTACAAAAAGCAAGTAGCCTTTGTTTGAGGTGAAACGAACAAATTCTGAACTTCAAAGGATGGTGGTCGACATTTTTCAAAAAGACTTGTGCTAGTGTTCGTACCAAACAGTCTTTTAAAATCAGTAGCTACAAACACTTAACATTCACAGTAGCAAAAAGGGGATATGTTAAATACACCTCACACTTTTAAAGACGGGCTACAAAGTGAAGTTTATAAACTGTACAAAGGTAGTGAAGCAGACCCTCCTGTTGAAAAGCATATAATGGAACCGTTCCCATAAAAAGGAAGAAACTCGAAGATGTTTCCAAAGTGGTTCACTGTTTGCCGGAACAAGCCAGAGTGTTTTACAATAAACTTTTAGAGTGGCCTACTGATGAGCATGAGAGTAAGGACAGTGAGTAGTAATAGAAACAGTGTACAAAGGCACAAACCAATATCTCAATTATTTTATTTTTATAACATGTGTGAATGGTTTAATTTTCAGTATTTTTGTTGGTTTAACAATAAGTAAGGAACAGTTTTGAGCTCACAAATACGTTTTTCTTTACTTTTTTCGACATCTAAGTCTCTTGAGATTAAAAAGGGAAAGATTCCACCGTTTTTAAATTCATATAATAACCGTAATAAGAATGTAATGGTAAAACACTTTTGCGTATATGTTACTTAAGGTTATAAGGAGCGACTTTCCAATAGTACGTTTCTTCCTGTGACTATTTGTTTGGTTACTATGAAGTTTTTTTCAGTTTCCCAAAAGTTTGGTTATGTGGAATCTTTCCCTTCTTAATCTCACCCGTTCAATTTCATTATCGATTTTTGTGTTCTTTACAAGGGATATCAATCAAAAAATACTACTGGCATTTTTGGATTGGTTACTTCTATTGGGATTCAACTATGAGGGCAATCGGCAGAACTTCTTGTGACGTTAAAGTGATTGGTTATAGTACAGGTGATTGTTTGATGTTACAATCTAGATACTGTTTGATAATTCCCCTACAAGTGATCTACGTTGGTTGATCTGAGTTGAATGTCCTTTTCAGCACTGAGGCTGACGGGACCTACTGTCTAAAGTAGGATCTGTACAAATATTTCGGTTTTGTACCCGACATAATTATACTCATCAAGAATTGAATGTATGTACGGCGCACCGAGCCATATGAGAGAGGATTTACAGTATAAAGTGGGATCCAGATTCTAAACTACTACTCGGGAGTTGTATCCAACCCATGTAGTTCCTAACTAATTCCTCCTTTATTAACGTTTTTCATTTCTAGCAGCTTGAAATCATATTACTGTAGGTCTGCTATATCTCCAAGGAATGAATGAAGTCGCTACAAGCAAACATGATCAAGTAGGTTTAATAGTATAAGAGTTCATCATTTGCTGTTGTGGGCAACTTTACCCAATATAGTTAATTTAATATATTGGTTTAAATTATTTAAATTTCACATTGCTGTTCGCGAGCCAATTGTAAGATTCCATACGCACTCCATTCTCCAGAACTATAAGAATAAACGCTTTTAAATGCTTGTATTTTATTTTGTTCTTAAAAAAAAAAAAAAAAAACTTTAATCATTATATACTGTGTAAGTTAATATATATATTTGTGCAGCTTCTTCTGTTCACATTTTAAATTTGTATTCTTTTATTTTTCGTTATAGGTAAGACTTAAATATCCAGTCGACAGTGATGATTGTGTCCGTATGAAAATCTGTAAGTTATTAAAAATGCACGATTGAGGTTGATGCTTTGTTTCCTATGTCTAATGGCACATTAGAGCAAAATATTATAATATGAAATACATAATTCAACAAACGATAAGAGGATATTGTGTATGTACGAATACTCGTAACTCCTATTTAGAAGTCCCACATCTTCTGTCAATTCTTGTGCGCTTGCTAGTGAAAAATCAAAATATTACTATCAGGTAGAGATGCAAGGGCTCGGAAAAAAACCGGCTTTTTTGGAAAAAAACTCGGTTTTTTCTGCTTTGCTTTTTTGCTTGGGAAATTTTGGGCTTTTTTTCAAAATACTGCTTTAAATTGATAAAACAGACTTTGTATCGCTTCTCTATAACACAAAAAATCATTTAATTAGTGGTTGATGCTGATAATAATATAAAACATCGAAAATAAACTATGAATTTCGAAAAAATATTTCAAACAATTTTTCTTCAACATATTTACATTATGAATTCCACAGGATTAACCAATGTATATAATAAGAATTTTTTAACCTCCTATATACAAAAGTAAGCAGAGTTGGCAAGAACCGTGGTTGTTTTTGAAAATGCCAAAAAACCCGTTTTTTGGGGGATGTTTAAACCAGGCTTTTTTGGTTTAAACCAGGCTTTTTTGACTTAGATTTTTTGCTTTATGTATTTATATTACATATTCACAGAAATAAGTTTGTTTCGCCTTGATGTTATTATGCAACAGCGGGGTTATGCCGGAAGAACTCCCATAAACTTAAAGAAGTGCGGTCAGTAAATTTCTTAAGTTGAGAATCTCCCGCCCTAGCCACTGGGAAAATCCCGTCATTACTTGAAATGTAAGACAATAACGGGAAAATCCTGTTATTGCTTTGCATGTAAAATTTAAAGGTCAACGTACCATAATCAGTACGCTAAAACTGAGGTATTAAATTACAAATTTAGTACCGGTACGTAGATATCATTGAAAGTCCAATCCAAGCTAATGTTGGAAGCTACGTAGGCAATCGATAAATTTTGCCAATTTCTATCAATATATTTAAGCAATATTGGCTTCTTTATAAAACAACACGCATTTAGGCATGCAGAAATATACAATTTGGTTTGTTTCGTATATTTAGGCTTAACATCCTTACGAAATACCGAGGTTATCAAGGAGAAGACTTTCGCTTAAACTGACATCCGAACCGCTACTTGGGTTACGCATGAAAGAAGGTTTGTGGGTCGACCGAGAATTGAACATGGGACACCTTGATTAAAAGGTGAAAGGGAAATAAAACTATTGCAGGTGGTTTGATATCTAGAAACGTCACCATGAAGTTCACACGATTCTCATTTTTCATTCTTTTCATTTTTGTGGTTTAAACCAGTTATTAAAAAAAAAAAGTTGGTGTAAACCAGCCAACCCTAAAAGTAAACACTTCTTTTTAAAGAATACACAAATAACTAGCAAAATAGTATGTAGTATTTTTACTTCAAAATATTCCATACCCTCTTTTTGAAACAAAATAAAATTAAAATAAAACATAAGAGAAATACTTAGATTTATATGATACACTTAAAGGCTGCACATCTAGAGCTTTTGGTTCTGTATATTCTTGAAATTCTACAGTTAAGTTTTATAGAACCACCATCACAGTTTACCCAATCCTCAAGTTTTCTAAATTTTTAACAAGAGGGATTCAACATATCATTACGGAACTCCCCCTCCGCCCCCCCCAAAAAAAAAGACTACGGAATATATTTAAGTTAAGCTAAATACAACTGCACATCAAACATGACTGAGTGATAAGCTTTTGAGCTTCTATCGGGAAGTCCGGGATTCAACCAGCATTCGACTATTCTGACAAAGCTTTTCTTTATTCCATCTGTGAATGTAGAAATAGTTCGTATACTGTGAGTTGGCCGACTTCCTTTCTTATTGTTTTTAAATAGTTATTATTACTAATTACCAGCAGTGACGATTTTTAGAAGGTTAGGGGGGCGGTCTTTCGGACTGAAGCCTGTTCCCCAAAGTTACGGAATGTCTGCAACAAACGAAATATCTATTATTTATGCCTTTACTCATAAACTTTAAGCTCCCGTCAAATAAAAATTACGAATGTTTAAAAAAAACTAAACATTAGTAAGAAACCCTTCCCAAAATACTTTTCTAAATCCGCCACTGATTCTCAGTATAAAATGATTTTTAAAGTTGTATCCGGAAGATTATTGCTAAACATATAAACGAAACGAAATATTAGTTATGCCTGTACTCATAAACTTCAAGGGGGGCGCGGTGGCTCAGTGGTAGAGCGTTCACCTCTGGTGCTTGGGGTCCCGGGTTCGATCCCAGCCCCCGCCAAGTGAACCTTGTGGTGGACAAACACCGTGCTCGTGGGTTTTCTCGGGGTTCTCCCGTTTCCTCCCACTTTATTCATTCCACCATTTCACTCATCTCTCATCATCACCGTCTCCTTTAGCCTAACCGGCATAACCGTGGGACGTAAAACTAAAAGATTTCATTTCATTTCATAAACTTCAAGCACTTCCCTAATAAAATTAGGACTTTTTAGGAAACGAAACAATCAGAAAAACCCCTCCTAAAGTACTTTTCTAAATCCGCTACTGATTATTTGTATAAATTGGTATGCAAGGTTGTGTCCGGAAAATTATTGCTAAATCACTTCACAGCTACAGTATAACAGAAATGTGGAAGTACGGTTTGACGGATATATTGAAAAACGTACGCTTTGACGGATAAATAGAAAAACGGGCAAGTTTAACTTTTGCGCTAGAAGCTAGAGTACTAAAAGCTCTTAGAAATGAAACACGGATGACAAACTAAAGAAGAAAAAAAATTGATAACTCAAAAGTTAAAATAAAGTTAAATAGCCTCTAAAATTACCCTCAAATACTACATTCTTCATGTTAGCTTTAATTCGTAAAACATGTGCTCCATCCATCTTGATGGTGAATTTCAGAGCGAAATATCACATTCAGGTCATGGAATTCTTATCTAACTATAGAATATACTATAAGAAAGCTATTTAGATAGAAAAATCATGAAGTTGAAAAAAGCCAAAATTTCCAAAATTCTCGTTTTTTTTCCAAAAAAGCCGGCTTTTTATGTGAAAAAAACCATCGATTCAAAAAAGCCGGCTTTTTTGCATCTCTACTATCAGGTCAGTAAAAAAATCACCTGCATAGGAGAAAAATTATAAAATTGAAAATTTTCATTGGTTGTAAACATAAGCCTATCATGAATTGTGAACAGCTTATTAAAGGATTCACTACGTTCTGAAATTAATCACCAAAATGTCGAATTTCGATCTACTATACAGTTTAGTGAATTCATTAGAGTAACTAGTAGAAAGTTAGCAGGAAATATTAAGGACATTGTGTAATGTTTATTAATTTAAAAAGAACTTTAGCTTTTTACCAAATTAACCGAATGGGAGTTAACGTTAATACTATAGAGTTTTTGGATAGAATGGTACATTCACCAACAAAAGTGCATGTTCCTCCGTATTGTAACAATAGAAAATGCTTGTGCTATTACTATATGCAGATTGTATATGATTTTGTGTATCCTGGAATTGAGTATTGTCCACACCGGTGGTATTGACATATACGAAAGAAATAAGCTGCAAAAATTACTTCTATGTGCAGGTTTTCTCATCATACAAAACTATTTTTTAATAAGAGTAATTACGACATGTACCCTTTCACATGATGCGAATCAATAATCGTGTATTAGTTTAAGAAACCGAATCTGGTTACTGTCATTAATTGGAAGTCCACTTTAATACATAGGAATTCCATTAAAAACTAATTCAATTGCACAGTAACTTTTTCTAAATGATTATATCTCACTCAGAACACTTGATTCCTTACAACACCTTCTAGTTATTTCTTCAGCAAGTTATTCTAACAAACGCGGTTTTCTGCGCAATCCTCAAGTTACAGAAGATTACATGTTTTATACGTCAAAATATTCTGTATTACAAATATTCTGTAGTTTATATTTCCCTAACCAAATATCGTATGCAGATATATGCATTTTGTCTTGCTGGTAAATATAGTTCTAGGTATGAAGATAATTTAATGTGGCGGGAGTGGGGAGTAGATCAGTAAGAAAATGAGGGAATGGAAATAGGTATGTTAGGAAGGTGAGTAATCAATAAATAATCATCAATAATCATTGTGTTAAATTTTAGAATTTCGTAACAGAAGAGTCAGTTATGCCAGTGAAAAATTAAATCTTCAATGTAACGTTTAATGCTCGAAATAGGATAAGAAGATAACGATGACTAGAGGCCGGATGTTAGGCAAACTCCTATTTCTTTATGTTAGAGATGCGATAAAAAATAAACGCGCTGAAGTTCTTTTGAAGGGCCTCTGCTTAAATTTAACAAAATTTATTTTTATTGTTTCGCTGGATATTGCCCTATATTATTGATTATATGCCGAATAATGGCTTTTCTTTGCATTTTCTTTGAAATCAGGATTTCATTTGGATATCTCCATTACTCTCTTGTTTGAATGAACGTTTCTCTCGGTCCCAAGAAATTTAAAAATTATAGAAACCAACTTCTGTCAAAGTCATTCTCCACCTTGATACATAGAATGGGTGCTACCACAAGAAATGTGAGGTGGGCAAACTGTTAAGGTTACTAGAACTTCGCGCAAATTGAAATAAATAAATCTTAGTTAATAATCAAATAATCTGTGTTTGTATCTATGTATCTGTGTGTTATCAACTATTCGCATAGAAACAAGTAATACAGAGCAATCAAATTTGGTACACGAATAAATCTCCACCAGACCTAATCGCCTATGAAGCCCTTTTTTATTTTAATTTTGGCAGTGAGAGTTGTGGAGAATGAAAATGTGTGCATAAAAGATGATGATAAATATCCGGGAGCCGGATACTGTTTTCGAGATCGCTGAGATAAATAGTAACACTTCCAATATCGTTCAATTCCAATTTTACCTTCCATCGTCATGGGGGCGTCAAAAATAACGTCCAAAATTATCGATATTGGCGCCAAATATATATAGTTTTCGGGATCGCTAAGGTGATTGGTGGCGCCCGATGATATTTGAGCCTAAGTTTAGGCAAAAAGGGACATGACAGAGGCAGCGCCGAAGTCGTTACTTTCGATATTTAATTATTTATTACACTCATATTGACAAGAAACACCAAAGATGTTGCTCTTCGTTATATATATATATATATATATATATATATATATATATATATATATATATATATATATATATATATATATATATATATATATAACACTCATATTGACAGGGGCAGGCCGAAGGCGTTGCTCTCCCTTATTTAGTTCATTCATTTCTTTTCCTTCAAATATATATTGTATAAACCTTATCCTCCCCGTGCGAAGAACGGCTATTTCAGCTAGAAAATACAAAAATACAATTCCATACGTGCCGAAATGTAAAAGTGTATCGAAGTGAATGTGATCGAAATGTAATTGCGTGCATTAAGCATGGCTAGTTCACATCCATGGAACTAGAAAAATCGATTTGGATTTTAAGAGATGTGTTGTACTATCGGAACATAATTTATCATTAACAACTTGAAAAAATATCTTGCTTCCATGAGAACGGCAATTATTGATTCCTAAATGGCTGGCAAAATAAACCAAATTAAATATATTTAATAATTTATCTATTAATGCGAAAGTTACCAATAATTTCTTTTTCCGTAATAGTGCTAAAATACTGAAATTTTGAACTGCTATAGGAAATTATAATTTACTGTAATAATTTAATTAGTAAATGTAGATAAAGAACATTTTTTTTTTTTAAAGAAAGATGCTGTTAACAAACAGCAATTTGTCATGTTTCTACTGTAGTTTCGTTGGGATTTTGTATGTCATTGTATCTTTACTATTTTGAGTTACATTTTAATGCCTGTTTTTTAAATAATAAGTGCGTATTTTTTCACGTTTTGAGTGCGTAAATTTCTGTTCTTTATCGATGATAAACGCAAGTACTTGAGTGAACGATTAGAGGAATTAACCGAAAAATCCTGAGAAAGCTCATGAACATACTACCGTAGATTCTCGCTGTCAGTGATTGACCAGAAGCGATTTGCCCAGATCTAATATACTCTAGTTACTGCTAAACAAACCCTGCCTCCTCTGCGTCCGTGCACATATTAGTGTATGCGTGTTAGCTTATAAAATTAAGGGAATTTTAATTATACTGTTTTTAAAATACGAAGCATATTGGTATTGGAATGTGCTCGAAAGAAAAAGAAAAGGTGTATTTTCTTCAAAGAAATCAAGATTAAGGTGACCTCAGTCCAAATTGTTGTTATACCGGAGAGCAAGTGGACCTCTCATCATCTTGTAATGTTTACATTATGTGCTTAATCTCCAAATTCACAAATGAGCTATTCATTACCCACAAGCACACGTACACAATCTTTAACGTAATAAAACTGATAAGTATGAGTTTAACAGTAGAAATGTCACGTGTACACCACATAAACGAATTGGTTTAGAATATTAAAAGTAACTGAATGATATGCAACCAATATGACTTTACGTACAGTTGGGTTGCATACTATCAAGGGTCAGTTCATCTATAAGACCCTTTGGGGATGCATGAGGAGCCACTAGTATACAGCGAAAACTTAATGCCACAAAGGACGATGTAAAAAAGAGAGTATTTCAGTTAGAATTTTAAAAAGTTGAAAACGTTATTTTAACATATAAAGTTTTCATTGAAAATAAATAAACACTGTGTCAGTGTTTTGAGAAGTTATGTTCCGATTGAGGGCAGGAACTTGACTTTTCAAAAGTATGTTCGACTATTATTACATGTTTCTTTTGAACCGCTGGGTATAAAAGCACGAAATTTGTTTAAATACTTTTTTTTTTAATTTTTACGAATTTATAACACTTTCGCCCGTGGACTTACATATCAAACTCTAGCTTCCAGTCAGTTTAGTGGATATCTATCGGGTAGTAGTAGAAAGGAATGCCAAATACATGGCAAATAAATCTTTGAACATTCTATTGTAAAATGAATACAATATTAGTATTGTTGAACGGAATTGCTACAATATTACCAGGGCCTGCGGTGGCTCAGCGGTAGAGGGTTCACGTCTGGTGCATGTGGTCCTTAGTTTGATCCCGGCTCGTGCCAAGAGAGCTTTGTGGTGGACAAACATCATTTGCGTTGATTTTTGGGGGTTTCTCCCGTTTTCTCCCACGTTCTTCATTCCACCATTTCATTCATTTCTCATCATCACCGTCTTCTTTAGCCTAGCCCGCATAATCGTAGGACGTATTTCACTCAAAGATTTCATTTTCATTTCTATTTCATTTTTAAACTATTACCGATCTAGGCTCGGCCTTCGTTCGCTTGCTGCTAATAAGTTACCCAGAGTCCTACTCGGACTTAGGATCTAAAATATTACTTTCAGAATATAACCTCTTCATGCAAAGTAAATTCCAGCGAAAATCTGCTTAATTTTTCTGTTCGTTAAAAAAAAAGTTTTAATAAAATCGTTTTCAAAAGAACTCTGGTGACTATATCATTTTGACTTTTTAACTTTATAACACTTGAAAGTACTAT
Organism: Thermobia domestica; assembly: GCF_964235325.1. NCBI lineage: Eukaryota > Metazoa > Arthropoda > Insecta > Zygentoma > Lepismatidae > Thermobia > Thermobia domestica. The sequence continues at coordinate 74,504,907 of NC_137464.1, forward strand.
AAAAATACATATATTCAATTAAAACATAACAGGAATTTCAGAAATTACAAAGCTTTAATAGAAACGTAAAGAAACTCTCACTGCAATGACAAATTTCTAGTTTTGTGATACAAATATCTCATTGAGTGAAACGAATTTTTAAACATCCACCTCGAAGGGATGGAAGAAGCAAAGAAATTTAACTTATTATACGTTTGAGAGTTTTCATACTTCTATTAGTTAACGAATTTGGACATAATTTCATATTAATCTTTTGAACAAATTCACACTGCCAATCATCCTTGTTTTTTTATACCCCTTTCTTTTTCGTTAAAAATATTAAAAATGCAACCTGCTTGTCATTTGGTTTCTACTTCTCTCACGGAGTGACTCACGTTTATGATTTCAAGTAATAGCTTTGAGATATTGAAACATAACTACTGATTTTAAGGATGTTCCAAGCACTGATGATGATTGAAACCAAACACTACACAAGAATTGGGCATGATGTAGTCTAATACAAACCTTATTATCTCAGTGTTGACAAATACAATAAAAAGGCCAATTTTCCCACATTTTCAGTGTGTACGTAAATAGCAGTGTCTCTGAAACTGATGCAGCACTGCCACACTCCTCGGATAACGTCCTTCTACTAAAGATTTCAATAGTATAATAGAGATGCCTTATAGAAAACTACCTACATTAAATAGTGTTGTGTTAACTGAAGAATAAATAGGATAACCAAATATGTATGTTTGAAGATTGAATCTTGATTTGTGCACGATATAGAAAATGCACAACCCTTATACATGTACACTCATGTCCAAAATTATTGTCGCATGTCTATAAATATATTGTAGGAATATAATTTGATAACGAATTCGCCCGGTATTTCTTATAATGTTAGTATGTGTATAATCAGCAAAGACATGTATGTGGCAAATTTCATGTCAAAAGAGCAGTAAATAAGAACAATAAAACGAAAATAAAGCTTTCTTGTCCATTTAACAACATTTTGTTTTACTCATTCTAATTTTCGTATTTATAATTCTTTTCCTGTAAAATTTACCACAAATATACATTTCCCGATTATACTACCCTACAAAATCATTATAAAATTATATTCTTACAAGAAAACAGTTATAGGTATGCGACAATCATTTTGAAAACAAGTGTACATATAAAACTCGAATACTTACTAACTGAATAGTTTGTTGAATCTATTTGTCTTTAGGCTCTTAACGTTTTTGTTTTCGCAGTATAAAAGCAGAGTTGTCGTTTTGTACTCCTGTTATTGTGTGATCTGCTTGTGAAAGGTTTCCATTCTACACTCCTAATTCCTGTATATATTGGTATGTTTAGCAGAACTATAATTTAAATTTATTCCCCGATATACCGAGATATATTTATTTGAGTATGTACTCTAACCTATTAATAAAGATGCCCACTTTCGGTAGGTATGTTCACAGGTTCGATTGGGTCTATAAATTTCCACGTGTAGAGTTGTGAGAGGTAAGTATGGGAACTATTTAAAACAAAAAGTAGTAAACTGAGTCGACAGATCAGTTCTACTATTACCTTAAAACTATCTACATTGTTGAGAGTTCTTCCGCAAACAACGTTTTGACTGTATGAAAAGAATTATTGATTTTCTTGGTTTATTAAAAGATGCTTCGCGTTTATTTGTTCCTTCTGCGTCACAGTGCTTTTAGAGACAACTTGGCACTGATACTTTCATGCGAGTTACTTCTTCAACCATTTAATTAATTACAGTAATATATTCTCTTCTTGCAGGTACCGATGTATCCTTTCTGATTTCTCGATTCCAGTATAGTTTGTATTTAATATTATTATGAATATTACTTGTAATAATAATACTGTTGTATTAGTTTCTGAAAGAAAATACAGTTTTTAACTTACCATATCTCCATCAAATATTTCGCCCGAGTTTTCTCTTACCAATTTCAGAACTTTTTTTTTCAAGCACACAAGCTATTCTTAATCGTGACCACGAATTTTCATATGGTTATTAGATGTATTTCTCAAACATTCAGTTGCGTGTTGTTAAATAGAACGTTCAGCATAATACAATTGATTTCCTAGAGACGGAAGAACACAACAGGATATTTTATTGATTCCGGAAGCAGAGAAAGAGAGAGGTTCACTGCAGAAAGAGAGATATTCTAATTTTAAACTTGATATGAACTTTCTCTATGTCGAATTGACAATTTGACTGACATTAACATTGTTATCTAAACTGGACTGAAAATACGTAATTATATTGTATACTGCATTAACTAAACGCAATTACTGGTTCATTTCAATGAAAGTTCTTATTATGTAATATACAAAATTGTCAATATAACACAGGTCACCAAAATTTCTTTTTGTTTATTTAAAACACATAGAGGAAGATTTCCAAACCACACCTGGCTTCACCAATATAGTGAGAAAACTTACACTTTTTACCTCCTTAACTTTACACCAACCACGGCATGTACACTGAATCACTTCCTTAGCGACTAGCTAAACAAGTATGGATAAAATCTGAAAATAGATTCCCCGTATGAAGGCGAAAAATATTCGATTTTCGTTATGAATTTCTCCTCATTCAAAGAAAACTAACAAGGGAGTGTCACGCAGTGGCTCCGCTGAGATCCGAACGAGACAATTGTGTTTGCATTTGATATGTTATAAGATTTTCAATTAAGCTTTTGTTTATATTTTGATCCGCCGCAATTTTGCACATGGTTGTTGTAGAAGGTGAGGACTTGCTCCATCTATTTGCATTTAACAAGAGCTTTCAAATGATGTGCTACTTAATTCCTCTTGCCATTTGAAACTTTTTTAGTTGGACCCCACCTGGGACTTTTTGGGGCCCTGGGACAAGACATTTTAACTTAAATTGTTGTACTTTGAAAATAATGCCACACTTCCTTTCCCATTTTCCGATTTATAGAGGTGACCATGGACTTTTCAATTAAGTTTTTGTTTAGAGTTTGACCCGCCGCCATTTTGCACAGGGTTATCGTAGAAAGTCGAGACTTACTCCATTTTCTTTCATTTTACAACAGATTTCAAACCATGTGCTACTTAGTTCCCCTTATCATTTGAAAAGTTTGAGTTGGACCCCGTCTGGGACCCTGCGGGGGTCCCTGGGGCAAACTTTCTTACCCCAAAAAGTTTGTCCTTGAAAATTATGGGATACGCGTTGGCCGAGTTTTCCATTTACCCAATCGTTTCCGAACAAATGACTCGGTTCAAACTATTCTGCCAGCTTTTGTAGCTTTTACATTACAAAATATGTTGTAACTCAGGATATTCCGCCCGGTGGCACGTATAACTTTGGGATTCGTCTAGTTATAACATATCAAATGCAAACACAATTGTCTCGTTCGAATCTCAGCGGAGTCACTGCGTGACCCTCCCTTGTAAGCATTTTAGACATTTATCGTTACTATGATAATTTAATTCAAGAGGTAGAAGTTTTGATGTCATACTTGTTTAATTAAAGCAGTTTCAAGCTGGGATTACTCGTAAATGTTCTTGATGCCCTAATCAAATTACGAAATACTTTTTCTTCCCTACATCTACAGACAAGGGTGGATCTAGGGGGGGGGCTGTAGGTGGTATAGCCCCCCCTTGACCTCAGGTATACACAGGATAAAATGGACTTCAATCCTGTTTTCCACTGGATAAAGCGGCAAACTATGGTTTAGCCCCTCCCTTGATCATATCCTGGATCCGCCACTGTCTGCAGATATTTCTTATACCGGGCGAATAACTTTATTTACGTGTCTACATAATGTTGCTTAAACATACGTATATTTACCTTAACACTTTCAGGTTACTTAAAGTGCGCTAACACTTTCAAACTACAAATAAATCATAATTAAAATTCCATTGTAATACGAGGTGTTGGTAAAAAAAAAAAAAATCGTAACCTGACTCAGAAGAAATGTAGGCAGAATGATGAAATTGTACAGTTTTAAAGAATAAGATTCTGTATGTACAATCACACATTTTCATATTAATAATGAAATTCTTGCTGTTTTTTCCTAGCTTGTCCTATCTTATTGTTAAAACTATACAATTTCATCATTGTACATATACTCCTTTTGGGATGGGCTACAAACTTGTCAGCAGCCTCTAAAGTAATCATGTGTGTCCAGCCAGCGAATGTTAGGAACATCGAGATCAGAGGTGTAATTAAAATTGTTGTTCCACTAAGGGAAGTCATCGAAGCAAATTCATGAGAGAATCAGTGAAACATGACGGGACTCTCCTCCGTCATATGAATGTGCGACACAGTTTAAACTTGCCGATTTCACAACAGATGATGCTCCATGTGCAAGAAGACCAAAAACAGTGACTGTCCCCAATATCGCGGATGACATCCGTTACATTATTCTTGAAAATCACAGAATCTGAGCAAACCGCGTGACAGAGATTGTGGATATTTTTCGGAAACTCGTCAATAGCGTAAATCATAATGTCTTGGGTATGCGCAAGCTCTCGGCAAAATCAGTGTCCCAAAAATCCGTCAGCAAATCAAAAACATGAAAGAGTGAGGGAAGTCATCTTTTATTTTGACGTCAGGGCCGACGAAGTTCTGTCACAAATAGTAACTATAGACGAAACATGGGTTTACCACTACGATTTTGAAACGAAACAATAGTTAATAGAGTGGCGGCACTCAGCTTCCCCTTACCAAGAAGTTCATGAGAGAGATGTCGGCTGGGAAAGTGTTTGCAACATTCTTCTGGGACAGGAGTGTCGTAGTTTATGCGGTGACCAGTGTGTTGGGACCTTTAAACTATGATAGAAACTTCGATTTTGGCCCGCGAAACTTGTTTGATTGAAAAAAAGTATGAAATCATCAAAACTCTGGATTCACTTCTTAAATCGAGTCTACAATATTCTTTCTTCTTCTTCTTTCTTTCTTTCTTTCTTTCTTCGAAGTCGAGAAAAGATAGCTGAATCACCACTAGAAAGCGGTACGAAAGCGTAACTTTACATAATCAAAAGAATTAGAAAGAAATTCTTAAATACGCCGGTATAGTACATCGTTCATCGTTACATTTTAGATTTCACTCAGTAGAATGTCTCACTTTTTCGTTCATACAGCAGTAATAACAGCAAGATCTAATGGTACTATTGAATGTTACTCGCACAAAATCGTAGGAATCAACATCTCGGTCACACAGTTACTGTACTGAACGAAAAGAAGGAAATTCAGTATCATTTTACCACAAATTCTGCATTCATTTGACATTCTTAACTTACAACAAAAAATATCGCGACATCCAGTGTGTCGTGATACCTAAGTTAGACAGCTCTGGTATCAGGTACATTGTACAGCCATCAGGAAAAATTGATACATACACTCTTACATGTGTACTACTTTCTTCTCTAATACGGGACGTAATACTTTATCTCTAATATGGGACCAAGTTGGCTAGTTGCTGTCAAGAGAAAATAATTCATTTACTGGAAATGAAAACTGTATTTCAACTGATCAATTCGCTCGAAAGTTATTAATAAAATGACATATCGAGTGTGATACCCACTTTTGCTAGTGATTGCATAATTAGATTCATAAAATGCGTTAGTACTTCATATCTTTTGTTTGTAATTTCGGAACACATAGATCAATTTGAGTGTGAATTTCGGTATAGTACTGAGAATAATAAATTTTAGTTCTCTCAGTACATGAAAAAAGAGACTCGATTCCATCAAATGAGCTCCTTCGTGGCTAAGCGGTTAGCATACATGCCTTTGGTGTGGAAGACCTGGGTTCGATTTCCGGCGGGAGCTCATGTGGTTCGGATTCCACGTTAATAAGTAGGTCCACGTCTCATATAGCCTCGCTGCTGAAAGGGACGCTAAATTAGTTTCAAAGTCAGAAACAGAAGAAAAAGTACGAAATGTTATTACAATTATGAGAGTGATGGTACTCAATCTGAAACAAACAAACAAAAAAATCTACAGTCTGAATATAAAATATGGTATTTTGTTGATGACTGTACATTCATATCTACAGTTGGGCCGAAAGTCTCATTTTCCTTACGGATGTAAGATATACATGCTCACCTTCCTTGTAGACCGTGTATAGCTGTTGTATGTTTCATTGCTGGTACCTCTCACTGTTGTATTATTATATTTACTGTGTTTTATTGTTTCATTACGGATAGTAGGAACCATAGGCAAATGAAGTACTATATACCGTATGAATAACTAATGAGCTTAAAGAGGTTCGAAATGTATTTGCTAAGATCACCCAAACAATGCTGTGGGAAAATATCAAATCATAAATCTTACCTGGATGCGAATAGTTCTTTCTAATGATAATGACAGTGTACACTGACACTGTGGATAGGGATGCGCACGAGACAAGATTTGAGATTATCTCGTCTCGAAAATGTGCTGTAATAGTGATGTCTCGACTCGAAAAATGTATATTTCTCTATTGGAAGAGCTGCGTCTCGACTCAAATTTTGTCAGGAAAATTCTGTCTCGTTTAGTCTCATGCGCATCCCCAACTATGGAAAAAAGTGTTGTGTATAGCCTCCTCAGAGAACATGTATTTTTTTTGCTATTATAATCTATTATCTTCAAGTCTATCAACATCCATAAGAAGTATTGGGAATTTCAGCTCACCCTGTACATAAACATACACAAAAATTCATTATTCTCTACTTGCGAATAATTATCAGCTCATTAGTCCTAAAACATCACCTACTTCTCTCATCTCATATAGTGTTTTAACTGCCAGTGACGACTCAATTCGTCATGAGAATTTCGCTTGTATTTGCAGTCTGACAACTACGTTCATCATAACAAGATTCGTATTGGGCGTGACGAATTAATACATATTTTTCGTGGGTCGCAAAACTCAAAGATTTCATTTCCTTTCATAATATGTATTTTTTAACAAATTTATTTCCCATTCAGATGCAACTTTCTGATTCGGAAACTCTCCAGTTAACACGTTGAAATACTTTTCTAATTTACCATTTTATGTTCTCGCTTCGAACTAGACCTTTACTCTAAGTATGGAAAGCAAGAATGGCAACATAGGCTTTGAAATGGAAGTTTTTCTTCATTTTAGGCAATGGCACTACATTAATAAAAAAGATAAAAGTAACGAAATCGGAAAGAACAATAAACTAACATAAAGGAAAAGGACATCTAACAATCAATAAAAGCATCTGTTATCTCAAGTGATGCTCTCTTTCTTCTATTTATGGATAATTTATTATCCCACAAAGCTGTCACTTTGAGAATTGAAACCAGTCATACGTTGTATGCAGTCTTCATTGGGATTAAATCCACAGAGCGTAATACACAAAAAGACTAAGTCTATGCCTCCCACACTAACAGATAGAATAAAATGAAGTCCTTTAATTTAATGTCTCATGGTATTTGGCCTTTACGCTAAAAGGACAGATATAGTGAAAGCAAATGCTTATGAAAGAATTGGTAGAATTAGAAGTTGGAAGGAAATGAGAAAATTTCGAGAAAACCCAAGGATACGATGTTATCGATCATAAACTTATACGAACTGGGATCGAACCCTTTGCCTCTGGTATGACGGATTTGTGGTCCAGTCCCAGACTGTGTAAAATTACGGTTCACCACATTATACCCATGGTCCCGTTTTTTCTCATTTGTCTTGACTCGACAAACTCATATAGGCCTATACAGGGTGTCTCAAAAATTCCCTGACAGAGTGTTACTATCAGAGTTACAACAAAATGTAAGAGGGGAAGCCGACTCTAAATATGATGTTTTCAATCTAAAATGAAGGATTTATTTAATCGAACGAGCAGTTTAGAATGTATACTCTTTACGCGCCCAATGTTAAATGAAAATGCAACGTTGTCATTTACCTGAACCCACAACATAAGTGAATGAAGTTACTATCTTTTACGCTAACGTGTCGATGGCCACCCCGATTTCAAACCAGTGCCGTGCCGTGGAAAATCAGCGCCCGGGGCGAGAGTATAGGGTGGTGCCCCCTGTATATAATTTTCTTTATTTTCTTTTGTTTTTTCCTACCTAAATTTGCGCCCCCTTACTTCGGCGCCTAGGGCCGTCACTCCGCTTGCGGCACGGTATTGATTTAAACATGCCCTCATTCACTTTGTGTCAGCATCCCATGAACAGTTTCCAAAACAGCCGAAACCAGCACTGCACCAGAAGAAGGTCCTCCTGTGTGTTTGGTGGACTGCTCGTGGCATCGTGCATCGGGAACTGATACCAGCTGGTAGAGACCTGCACGGGCCAAGTTTTTCGACCCGAGCCCAATCCAGCCCGAATGTACCTAGGCCCGGCCCAGCCCGGCCCCAAAAAAATTTGGAGATTTTCGGCCCGAGCCCGGCCCGGCTCCATAAGTTTTTTTGAATTTCTTGCCCCAGCCCGGCCTGGGCCCGATAAATTTTAAAAGTTTCATTTTGTAACATTTTTCACGGACACACTTCTTCAACGTTTGCCTTTATTCTAATTATCGTTTAACGAAAGTCAATAATTATTAAAGAATTGGAATTGATCGGCCCCAGCACGGCCCGACCTGAAGAAAAATCAGTGTCGGCCCGCCCAAGCCCGGCCCGCGGGTCGGGCCGAGTCCGGCCCATGCAGGTCTCTACCAGCTGGTCAGAGCATCAATACAAGTGTGTACTGTCAGCAGTTTAGCCGTGTGTTTGAAAAATTCAAAACTCTGGAGCTAGCACTTCTGAATCGCAAAGGGGTCCTCCTGTTATAGGACATCGGTAAGTCTCACGTAGGTAGGATGACCCGAAACACCATTGTGCGCTTTAGATTGGAAACACTATTGCATTCGCCATACTCGCCGGACATTGCACCGTCATTTCTTGGACAATCACCTTAGAGAATGCCATTTCAAATCCCTAGTAGAGGTGCAACACGCACTTGATACCTTCTTCGCTTCACGGTCCGCCAAGGTCTACGGCGATGGAATCCATGGCCTTACAGAACGTTGGCGGAAGATCGTCGATGCTGGTGGGAACTGTTTTCGATCTTCTAGGTACACTCATATCCAAAATGATTGTCGCATATCTATAGCTGTCTTCTTGTAAGAATTTAATTTGATAATGATTTTGCAGGGTACTTTTAATACTGATACTATATGTATAATCAGGAAATGTATATCTGTGGTAAATTTCATAGGAAGCAAATTATAAATACGAAAATTAGAATGAGTAAAATAAAATGTTGCTAAATGGACAAGAAAGTTTTCTTTTCGTTTTATTGTTCTTATTTACTGCTCTTTTGACATGAAATTTGCCACATACATGTCTTTGCCGATTATACACATATTAACTTTGTAAGAAATACCGGGCGAATTCCTTATCAAATTATATTCCTAGAACGACATAATTATAGACATGCGACAATAATTTTGGACATGAGTGTACATATCGATTTTCGAAGGTGGTGGGTGAGAAAGCGATATAACTTCTTTGGTTACCTTTATAGATAGGTTCTGTGTACAAGGGCTTAAATTGAAATAGTTATGCACAAAGGAATAATGCTAGGTCCGTTGAGTAGTTCTTGGTTAAACATGATAAAAACTAGCTGGAATATAATTTATGGAGAAAAGCAATAAATAAATAAATAAATAATAATAATAATAAGCTAGAAAGCAGTGCTTTTAGTTTTCCAAAAGGAAATCAAAATTTTCCGGTTTTTTCAGGCCTCAAAAACACTAACTGCAGCACATTTTTTTTCTGTTTTGTACATTGTAGGTGCCCCCCCTTTAAAAACTACGGGCCCCTCCTATATAAACATGTTGGCTACACCCCTGTCCTCACATCCAAAGAAGAAAAATAATTCTTGAATTTGCTGAAAGGCACTTAGTCACGAAACCATACACAAAAAGAACATTACAACAAAGAAATTAACTACTGGGAATAGACATTTCCTTTCTCTCCAAAAGTTGTGATTTAAAATCCTCTCACTTTCTTCATTCCACCATTTCATTCATTTCTCGTCACCGCACCGTCTCCTTTAGCCTAGCTGGCATAACCGTGGGACGTAGAACTCAAAAATTTATTTTTTTCAATGTAGAAGTAGTTTTCAATACAACACATACCAAAACATCTCAGAAAAATTGTTCTTAGTTACGGAAATACGAAGCTTCAAACAATGCAAAAATGCGCTGCTTACGTCACAGCAACAGAAACAAACGTTTTGACGTAACGTCAATATATCGGTTTCCCTCTCTGTGCCGGATTGAAAGCTTCAGGGAATGCTCTCATATTGCATTTCTTACTCTATACTGCAAATAAATTTAATAGAATAGTGAAAGGAAAACTAACAAAATAAACAAACTACTTGTTGTATATTAATATAACATCTTAATAAGAGTATTCTTTTGGTTAAAATACATTAAAAATTATCTGTAATATTCTGTCATTACAAATATTTTAGATACAGATCAGCAGGATTATTTTGTTGTATTATTAAACCAGAAACATTAGAAGTCTAGTTACCATCAGTTCAAATTAAAAATATACCACGCGCAGATTAAGAATAATCCACATACAGCTACAAATATAGCTTTGGTTTATTTTGAAAATTTTGCTCCTAGTGCTTTGAAAGTTCTAATGGCGTCTAACCATTTGTCAAACTCTAATTGTACACATTCAAAATTTGTTGGCATACATATTATAAATACAGTGAATCTCCATGTTATTATACTACGTCTACACATATAACCAAACCTCACACGAAATAGTATTCTGAACATACAAACATATTCATCATTTTTCTCTCGTCAGTTGTGAGTGTAGGTAATGTTTGGTATATGGTGGTACTCTTAGATTAGATCATGAAAGTATTGCGTTTTGTGATTGTCTGAGGTCCACAAGGAAAATAAAAGCGTAAAAGCAAACGTTTGAAGAGTTCAGCCCTTGGTTAAGTTTAGTCAGTGCAGATTAGTTTCCCTTATATTGCGTTACTCACTGGAACAAAATATTGTGTTCATTACACGTCATATCACATACATTTGTTATCAGAGAACACTGTAGATTAATGATGGAACACTCACCCTTAATGGGAGGGATCCCTGGTTCCATCCCAGGCGACATGATTTTGTGGTGGACAGCATCTTGTCCGTGGGTTTTCTCGCGATTCTGACGTTTCCTCCCATATGACCATTCCACCAATTATTTTATGATCGTTCACTTTCCTTATTCATCCGTCTTCCATAGCCTACAGGGCATATTCGTTAGGGATGCGCACGAGACAAGATTTGTGGCTGTCTCGTCTCGAAAATGTGATGTAAAAGTGATGTCTCGACTCGAAAAATGTATATTTTTCTATTGGAAGAGCCGTGTCTCGACTCGAATTTTGCCAGGAAAATCCTGTCTCGACTCGTCTCGTGCGCATCCCTAATATTCGTGGACATAAAACTAAAAATTACATTTCATTCAGTAATCAGCCAATTGTAACTAATTCGTTATCGCTACTGTATTACCATATCTGTTTCTTTATTGGTTTAAATGTTAACTGATGTGTTCAAAACATTTCAGTCGATCTGTAAATGTTCCCATGGATTAATATAAATAATTTTCGATCTTTAAATGTTCACATGTACTAATATAAATAGTATTCTCCATTGTCTAAAGAAAACGACGGTAAATGAGAAGATATCATGGTGAAATAATATTGTTAATGTGTAAAGTAGTAGCACTGTAAGCTTCTCAGAAAGCTCATGGACATGAATATCATCTTAAGTTTATGGGTCCTAGTGTTGAACTCAGTAAAGAGTTTAGATTTTTTTTAGTTGAAGAAACCTTTTCTCATTAGTAAGCTTCGAACTCTCACCTGAACGCATATCTATCGAATCCACGACGAACTTGCATACATAAATTGAGCATTCTACTATCAATCCCGTGCGCTGTACGATCAAAATATCTTGAATTTTTCCTTATGAAGAAAATTCGCTTCGTAAGGTCGGTTGGTTACCCAAACATGAGTACATTAATTAGTGCAATAACTCAGGGGGCAAAGAATGTCTATTTATAAAGAGATACATAATAAAACGACCATCACATCAGCTTTCGTGTTTCTACGTGTAGCATGCATTACAGCTTTTAAAAGAATTGGAAAAATTGGATGATACGTATGGTTATAGACACTAATTGTGTTGTACTGCTAAGGAAGATAACATTAATTACATATTTAAGTAGTTTAGTAAATTCAATGGATTGGTTTTATTACTGAGCAATACTTAAGATGTTAGAAACTTAGTTGTATAATCTTTCAAATTACTACACTTAAGCTTGTCCTTAGATATTCGAGTATATTCAATTAATTGATAAGCTCTGTTACTTTCTAATTTTTCGTCTTATTAGCAACGTCGTAGACATTTGAAAAATATGCATTGTATCTTTCTCTAAACCATTTCCCTCAAGACAGTTCTTCCTGAACCGACAAATGACGTAAAAACATGGCGGTCATCGTTTTAAGCGCAAGAGTAACACCGAAATTCAATCTCAGATTTGCACTACTTAGAATCAATGCATAAGTGAAAGAGAGTATTTCCCGTAGTCAGCTAGCTCTGAAGTATCCTCTAAAGTAATAAAAGAATATCAGCAGTGGCAGATCGAGCCTGGGGACGGGTGGCCTAGACCCTCCCAGTTTTTTCAATGACAAAAATAATTTAAGTTATTATTTATATATTTTTGAAAGTTTATAGTAAAGCCATGATATCCTATCATAATCTGGCTTATGGCTGCCCCCAGTTTTTATCTTTTATATCCACCACTGAAAATCAGTGGAAATGTCCATGGGAATACGGAAACTATATTTAGACAAGAACCGCCTTATGCAGAATCGTTTCGACGTATGATTAGCATCATACTAAAACTGACTACTGCAGGAGACTTACGTTAGTCGAACTCTTTAGTATGGCACTAATCGCGCTTCAAAACGACTCTGCATAAGGGCCGAAGTAGCGAACTCTCGTTTAGAAAGCCAACATTAACCGCGAGGGGAGCCAATCTGCTGACCACACATCACTCCCTAAAGCGTTAATGCCACAGGTCGGCTAGGTGGGCTTGACCCCCCTACAGGCTCTTGTGTCAGATTTCCAAAGGCATATCTTTATTTAACGTGAGTAAAACATGAGCAGAGTTTATCAATTTTATCCGTTAGTTCACAAGACAATTTATTTGACAGAAACAAGTTTGGTAGTCATAGCTATGTAATTGGGCGTCTCAGAAGAATGTAAAATATATTTTCTTCTTATGTTGATTAAAGAGCACGCGTCCAAAGTTCGTCACCTGCCTTCTGGGACAGCATGCGTATCATAATAGTCTTAAAATAACAGGATCATACTTATTACTCATCTATAAGCAGAGGCCCAAAACTACATAGTAGCATGCAATATTTTCCGGTGTTTTACCGGTGGAGGAAAAGTTTTCAGAGAATAACCAAACATGATTATTCTATTAGGGAATCATCTGAATTGAAAGATAAATAGCAAAAAACAACACGATAGGAACTGATGTAAATGTAAAACCCGGATGATAATAATAATAATAATAATAATAATAATAATAATAATAATAATAATAATAATAATAATAATAATAATAATAATAATAATATAATTCAGTATTCTGCTCTGCATACACTCTAAAAATGCATATACCAGTCACGTAGTCAAACCCCTAAGACAAGGGAGGCTTACTTGAGTTCCCCTTACATTCATACATGTATATCGACAAACAGCTGAAAATTTCAAGGGGGGCTGAGCTCATCTGTCCACCTCCCAGCTACAAGCGTGGCATATACAGTATTTGTGCCTATTGGTTTGCCTTTGCTTTCCACTTGTGTGAAATCTCTTTTCCATTGAGCTGTATTAATTGGACCAATTTACAAGAAAGAACATTAACCAATTTCAAAGAACATCATGTGTAGGTCATATGCAATCCGAAAACCTCTCCACGCGCTTTTGAGAGCTAGGACTATTAATAGGACATGCGGTCATCGTGGCACATCCTGTTGGCAACAAAAAATAACTCGCGTTTAGTATTTCCGGACGGACAGAATAAGATTCTTGTGTGGTAGTCATTTAAACAGCTGGTGATAAGTCAACTAACGAATATTTCTGTTGCACCGAAGATTTGGACGGCTCACAGCTACGTGACATTGTGCCAATGGAAACTTGGATAAAGGAATTAAATGTGTTTGATAGTGAAATCTATGGCAATGACACGATTACATGTTGTTTGCCACGGCTCAATTTTGGTGTTGTTTCCTACGGTATTGTTCTTGTTGATTTATCTTATATCATAATCGTAAAGATTTATATAAAATTGTCTCGTAAGTTAATGCCAGATGATTACATCAATAAAATCCATCATACGTATTTATAAACAGAACACATACAAATGGCCCCAAGAAGCACGTTGTTGAATTACTGCGCTATCGACTAAGGGGTCGTTCACATATTATGTAACGCTATTTTTGACCAAATTTTACTCCCTACCTACCGCTTATTACACTTCGTAACGCAAGGCGGAATCCCTATACTCTTTGTTGTGTAACGCTTTTTGAATTTTGTTTTTTCACTAATTTTGCTTGTTTGGGGGTTATTACAATAAAAAACTACTTTTAATGGTAGAACTTTTTATTACAAAATGCTTGTATTATAAATATATTTGTAGTGTATTTTCGCCAACAAATCAAAGTATTAGAAAATGGTAGTACCGTAATGATATTTTAACCCCATAAAGTTGTTTAATTAGGTTTTTTACAATTGCGTACCGTCGTTTTCCTAAGGAGATCGCACTCATCCTTTTAGGTCACCGTTGATTAGCAAGGAGGAAATATTGCCGGAAGATGCAGGTGAAACAGGATCTAAAGAACTGATATCGACCTCTTTTTCCGAGATCCAGGATTCTTCCTGTATTTGCAGTTCGCCAGTGTCGACTATGCAAAGAAACCTTCTTCCTCGTCTACCGTAGATTCGAAGTGGCTGCACATGTGAAGGAGCAAGGACATCTCGTTTGTGAACAAGCTTTCAAATATCTTCTTTGGACTTTGGACTTCAGTTTACCTCTTTTCAAATTCTTCTTGTCCTAAATCAGTGCCAGAATGCGAATAAACTCAATTTCTCCAGAAATATTCAAATCCAAAGATCAAAAAAATTCAGTACGAGATAAATATCCAGTGAATTCGGTTTGTAGTACCTTATTTTGCTCTGCAAATCGTGGATCGTTTCGTCGCGAAAAATATTATTTCACGAAAACCCTTAGGAGAATACAGTGGGTAATTATTCAACTCAAAAGTTGTAAATAATATTCTCAGAAATAATGATACGAGTGGGAACGGAAGGACATTTTCAAGCGGTGGTTACAATCACTAACTAACTCCGCTACCGTAAATGCAATGCTACGGTAGCCACAAAACGGAGTTTTATTGTATTATATGATAATACACGCAGGGTTAGTCTGCAGTCATGCTGGTGTCTAGTAAAGTCTTCGAATCCCTTCTGTAGGATTCAATTTATATGGGCTTATATGTTCGCAATATCCCAAAACGAATAGAAATATTTATTTATGTATTTATGTAAAAAGAAAAAAACTGAATAAAATTGTTTGTTTAAAAGATCGTATAAAATACTGATAATAAAAATTACAGCAAAAAAACATGCGTTACGTAACGAAGACGTAAATCCTCTTGTCCCCCTTCGTAACGCAAGGCCGAACCCCCTCCCCCACACTTTGTTGCGTTACGTAATATGTGGACGACCCCTAACTCTACAGTTAAATTCATTCAAGTTGAATTCAAGCACATTATATACAAATCGTGTGTGTTTGAATATGTAGCCAACGTTGAGTCTAGATATATCGTCAGGACCCTTATAAACAGCACATAATCCCAACAAACGTCAGGAACCCGGACCTTCGGGAGGGGGGGAGAGGTAAAAAATATTTTTTTCTTTAATTTTTCATAACTGTCCTAGAGGTTAAATTAAACAAAATTAGATTTAAATGTATGGATTTAACAATCTTTTAAACACATTTGGTGACAAAAATGAAGTTTAATAGTCAGTTGATAATATAAGGAGTTAGTGACTTTTTATTGCTACTTCACAATTTCCAAGCCTACAGAGATTACTATAAATATTATAAAATACACTGGTGGGCAATCTCTTTTTTCCATAATCTTTCTGAAGAAAAAAAGATGTAATGTGCACTAATTAAGACAACGAAACCTATAGCAGAAAAATTACCATAAGTAACAAAAAATTCAAAGCCAGTGCAGTTTGTGCCGTGATGTGATAGCAGAAATAAACCGGCAAATTATATTTCTCCAAGTTTAGACATCTTTTGAATGTTCAAAGGGAAATTTTAGACTATATAAATATAAGAAATTGAATCCTGCAGTCGAAAGATAAATTTATTTCATATTGAAATGGAGAACATTCATGCTCTTAAGGTTACCATAGATAAAGATGTAAGAGGTACAGGATCTGAATCAGTAGCATAATTTCAGATTTTGCAGCAGAATAGGGGGGGAGCAAGATAGTTCACTAACGTAAGGGTTTCACGTTTTGTATTATTATATAATTTATTTAAAAATATACGTGTGTCTCAAACTCTAGGAAGAATTCAGCCCCGCATATGACGCCCTTGGTCTGAATACTTAAGAAAGCTTTAAAACAAAAAGCATTGTATTGAGGCAGATTTTTATCCTTCAAAAACGTAGACAGGAAAGGGAGATTTTCTTCGGTGAATCTGATTGTTGTAGCGGTGGAGCATCTGAAACACTTTCAGAATTAACTGAAGAGAAACAAAATACTATATATAATATGTTCATGTGATCGTACGCATGAGCCTATCTCGAATTATCGGTATGCAGAAATGAGAAATATTTATTGAACTTTTGAAGCCGTTCTCGAAATAAACACTTTAGATAGTAGTGAGCAATCAAGAAATTAATTACGATATATTCTGATGATTTGATTGATAATCTTGTCAAAGAGAAACAATATTGTGATTTGATTGATAATCTTGTCAAAGAGAAGTCAGTATATGTGCAGCTACTTTTCTCGGATCTGACGAAGTCACAGAAAATAAAGGATTTTCATTTCTTCAGAATGAAATTTATAAATTGTAGTGATAATATTTGTGTTTCCTGAAGTTTGCATTGTTCTCAGAATTTGCATTGCCTTGCTAGTGATTGTTTCAGCTGAGACAGAGAGTTTAGTAAATTCTTGTTAAACCAGAAACCATTTGAGATCAACGAGAACGCCGTTTTTCTCGTGATGACATGGACAAGTATGTTTAAAAATAGTTCCATTGGATTCAGAATCCTTAAATGAGTATAGAAATGTATTCAAGCATGGACACTTTCACCACTGGCATAAACAGTTCTTCAAAGATCCCAAGCTTGAGATAATTTTTCTCGTGACCCTATGGAAATATACATTATGTGATCAAAAGTATCCGGACACTCCCCCCAAAAAACATACGTTTTTCATATTAGGTGCATTTTGCTGCAACCTACTGCCAGGTACTCATTATCAGCGACCTCAGTAGTCATTAGACATTGTGAGAAAGCAGAATGGGGCGCTCCGCGGAACTCACGGACTTCGAACGTGATCAGGTGATTGGGTGTCACTTGTGTAAGAAGTCTGTACGCGAGATTTCCACACACCTAAACATTCCTAGGTCCACTGTGTCTGATGTGATAGTGAAGTGGAAACGTGAAGGGACACGTACAGCACAAAAGCGTACAGGCCGACCTCATCTGTTGACTGACAGAGACCGCCGACAGTTGAAGAGGGTCGTAAAGTGTAATAGGCAGACATCTATCCAGATCATCACACAGGAATTCGAAACTGCATCAGGATCCACTCCAAGTACTATCACAGTTAAGCGTGAGGTGAGAAAACTTTTGGATTTCATGGTCGAGCGGCTGCTCATAAGCCACACATCACGCAGGTAAATGCCAAACGACGCCTCGCTTGGTGTAAGGAGCGTAAACATTGGACGATTGAACAGTGGGAAAACGTTGTGTGGAGTGACGAATCACGGTACACAATGTGGCGATCCGATGGCAGGGTGTGGGTATCGCGTATGCCAGGTGAACGTCATCTGTCAGCGTGTGTAGTGCCAAAAGTAAAATTCAGAGGTGGTGGTGTTTTTCTTGGAGGGGGCTTGCACCCCTTGTTGTTTTGCGTGGCACTCTCACAGCGCAGGCCTACATTGATGTTTTAAGCACCTTCTTGCTTTCCACTGTTGAAGAGCAATTCGGGGATGGCGATTGCATCTTTCAACACGATCGAGCACCTGTTCATATTACACGGCCTGTGGCGGAGTGGTTACACGACCATAACATCCCTTTAATGGAAAAAAAATCTGAGTTTTACGTCCCATGGTTATGCCGGTCAGACTAAAGGGGACGGTGATGATGAGAAATGAGTGAAATGGTGGAATGAAGAAAGTGGGAGGAAACGGGAGTACCCCCGAGAAAACCCACGAGCACGGTGTTTGTCCACCACAAAGTCCACACGGCGCGAGCTGGGATCCCCTGTAATGGACTGGCCTGTATAAGTCCTGACTTGAATCCTATAGAACACATTTGGAATGTTTTGGAACGTCGAATTCGTGCCAGGGCTCACCGACCTACATCGATACCTCTCCTCAGTTCAGCACTCGGTGAAGAATGGGCTGCCATTCCCCAAGAAACCTTCCAGCACCTGATTGAAAATATCCCTGTGAGAATGGAAGCTGTCATCAAGGCTAAGGGTGGGCCAACACCATATTGAATTCCAGCAGTACCGATGGAGGGCGCCACGAACTTGTAAGTCATTTTCACCTAGGTATCCGGATACTTTTGATCACATAGTGTATGTTTAGAAATATGTTTATTCGATTCAAGGTTCTCAAATTAGTATAAAAAACACAATTAGACATTTATCTAAGTGTGGGCACTTTTTGTAATAGCACTAACATTATTCTTTGGGTTAACAGAAACTAAATGATCTAGCATTGTTATCAATAGAGCATGAACTTGCCTTTAAAATGAACTTCCTTCGACGTGATTAATAACTTCGTCAGGTGCAATAAGAAAAGATTAAGTGTACCATCTACTGTAGCTCAAAAACTATTCAACCTACAGTAATATATTTACTGGAGGAAGATGCTATACTTATTTTCATGTTTTCAGAAGAATGGAAATGCAGAGTCGTACTCAGAAGAAAAGAAAAGCATTGAGAGTACATGATGATCTCAGAAAATGTCCCAGAAGCAATGTACATGTTAATCTTTGTACATAAATTTCAGTAGTTAATTGCATATTTTATTATTTCGGATTTATATTTTTCTTAATTGACGACGTGCAGTTTGTACTAGGGATGGCCATTTCCGGAAAAAGAGTTTTCCGGTTTCCGGAAATCACATTTTCCGTTTTCCGTTTTTCCGGAAAATTTTCCGTCTTCCGATTTTCCGGAAAATTTTCCGTTTTCCGATTTTCCGGAAAATTTTCCGTTTCCGTTTTTCCGGAAAATTTTCCGTCTTCCGTTTTCCGGAAAATTTTCCGTTTTCGTTTTTCCGGAAAATTTTCCGTCTTCCGATTTCCGGAAAATTTTCCGTTTCCGTTTTTCCGGAAAATTTTCCGCCTTCCGATTTTCCGGAAAATTTTCCAAAATTTTCCGTTTTCCGATTTTCCGGAAAATTTTCCATTTTCCGTTTTCAATTTTCCGGTTTCCGGAAAATATATTTTCCGTTTTCCGTTTTTCCGGAAAATGTGGCCATCCCTAGTTTGTACAGAGTACAGAGAACAAAGTTCTAGTAGAAACTGCCTAGAAGTACGAGGTGTGATCAAAAAATACGGTGAATATTATAAACAGAGTAATAAGTTTACATGGAATTTGATTTAATCTCCTTCAAAGTACGGCCTTGCCTAGCAATGGACTTATCCCAACGTTGAATCTATGACTGGAAACATTTCTTGAAATGATTCTTTCTATAGAGCGTTCAGCTGCTCTGTCGTGGCCCTCTCAATTTCAGGAATAGTGTCAAAACTTTTTCCTTTAAGCATGGTTTTATTTTGGGGAAGAACCAGTAGTCTCATGCGCAGGGTTGGCTGGTTTAAACCAAGGTTTAAACCAGCTGGTTTTTTCAAAAAAACCAACTGGTTTAAAACAAAAAACAAAAAATGTTCACAAAAGCGTAAGTGTTTGTAAAATCTTGATGAACACACATTTGTGGGTTATCACGTTTCACTTCCGTATATTATTCGTATTATATTCAGACCTAAATTCCCCATTCATTACTCAAAAAGATTATACTACAAAAGCAACTTTTTTAAAAAAAAAGTTTATAAGTGTTTATTTTGTGATTTTTTGTAGTTATTATTGTTATGTAATTGCAATCGAAGAAAAATTCTAAATATTGTTTCGTTTCAATGTTTACTATTGATAAAATACATCGAAAATGCCGTACTTTTTGTGTGGGGGGGGGATCATACAGACCCTACGAGAGGCATTTAGTGAAATAAGTATCTTTGGTATCTATATTTATGTATAAATGAGTCTGAGCCAAAGTGGACTCAAATAAGTCCTATCTTTATTCACTTTTCTTATTGATATGCAGATTAAGTCGGTGTATTTCTTTAATTTGGACCAATAAAAGTCGTTGTTAACTAACTTAAACTAAATTAGTTCTTCTGTACTCCATAGTACTTTGAAATTGTTCATATGTAATTCTGTGTAATAGTTTCACTTGTGCAAATGTTTATCTTTTTGTCCTTCTGAAATGACTCTTGACAGTTATATTAAAAAGCATGTAAAGATCAGTACAACGTATTTTTATCAAGATTCCTTCGTGAGTTAGTCGGCAGACGTATCGCATTTGTGACCAATTAGTCCTGGTTCCGAGTTCAAATGGAGGACAATTTCTCTCGGATGTAACTCGAGAAGCGGTTTTTATTCCGCTTTAAGCTTATGTGACCCCTTCCAGCATAACCCAGTTGTTGCATAATAACATTAAGGCGAAACAAACTTATTTCTGTCCATATATGATATGAATATATAGAGCAAATTATTTAAACCATAAAAACCTGGTTTAAACAAAAAAAAACTGGTTTAAACCAAAAAAACCGGTTTTTTTGTTTTTTTTAATAAAAACCATGGTTTTTGCCAACCCTGTCTCATGGTGTTATATCTGAAATATTTTTTCGGCCAAAAAGTCACAGATTAGAAAGGTGTTGCACGGCGCGTTTTAGTGGTGAAGAAGGAAGCCATTTGTCCATTTAATCGTCGGTTAAAATACTTTCCACAGACCCATACAAGATGTTTAGTTCTTCGAAAGCTCTCGAATAGTCATAACAGATCGCCTGTTTGAACAAATCATTTTCATCTGCCTTTGACGTCGAAGGACGTCTCGATCATTGTTCGTTTTCAACCGACTGTTTACAACCCTTCTTATTGTCATATCTTCGTTGCTATGGGTATGTGAAGTAGAAGCATAAGACAGACGGCGTAGTATTTATTCGCTTGTGTCCTTTGGTGTTATATCTTTTTTGTCTATCATTGCGTTACAAACAAATCACTTCGTTCTTGATGTCCCATTTATCTTGCCCGTCACACCGTACGTCCGTTTGACGAGCCCCATTCGATATTAATGTTTACCGCTTACATTTCTCGTTTCTTCGGTATTTCTGGTGTAGGATGTCTCAATCTCGATCAAATTTTCAATGTAGATTAGGTTCGTGCCCGGGATGCTTTTTATCATTTCACCTTGACGGAGTAACGTAGGCGAGTGGGGAAAAAATTACGCAACGTTGTAAGCATACTATTTCTAGGATAGTAGACATATGTCTTATAGCAATAATCTTCAATAGTGTTTTACGCCGTCTCTTGCAAAGCATATTAGATGCTTGCCTTGTACTCGTGCTACTAGCATTCATCTTCGAGGCCTCCGATTCCAAAGTGGCTCAAATAACAGTTTGATATGATCATTGACGTAAGTGACGGTGCATTTGGCAAGTTAGACTGGTCCCGCGCCGTATCACAGTGTGAGTTTTGCTGAGTGCGTGTAGCAATTTAATCTCTGACGAAAGTAAGAGATTCACAACTCATTGGGAATGTTTTACTGGTAGAGATTGTATTTTTTTTTATCACTGTTCTGATTAAATACTTCAGCAGGATACTATCCGGACCCATGTCGCTTGGTTTAAGTTCTAAAAAATCATCCGTGGACAACAGGTGTCTTTCTTTCCGTGGGTCCATACAGAATCTGTTCAAATTATGTGGGGAGCACTTATCCTAGGACTAACGTACTCGGTTCCTGCAGTCACTACGATCAAGTTGTACACGTGGAATCGTTTCAAAGAAACCTGCTATACCCTTCCATAGGATGGTATCCAGAACTTTTGAGTGACATGATATGTTTTGCATATTGACTTCACTAGACAGTTATTTTCATATCGAAATAACCTTGTTTGGCTCTGAAATTTAATCTGTTCTACTTTGTTACTGAGTAACTTGAGCAGTAAATTTCAGGTTCTTATCTCAATTATTTCATGGTGTAAACATTTTCATAAACAGTGGTTTATAATTTGATTACTTAATCCACAATTGTTATGAAGTTTAGTACATGATAGACTTAAAACATGATAGTCATACATTTTATATAAACGAAAAAGTTTTTTTGTTTTTTTATGTATTAGTAAAACTTCACAATACTAGGAATTTAGCAGATATAGGGTCCATTCTTCGTTTTTAAAATTTAAAATAAATTTCCTCAAAAAAAAAAAAAATCCTAATTGTAATTTGACTTTGTAAAGTAGAAAAGGCGGAAGCCGAAAACAGTATTTTCTCAGCAACGTACTGTAAACTTCACGCAGCCATTTGAAACGTTATTTAGAACTCCTGTTGTAACTTTTGTAAAAAATGTATGAAATGTTACCCTGTATTCCCAGTGGTGGTAGTACTGCGTGTGCATGTTCATGATATAAACAACAACATGAATGAGGGTCTCTTTGTTGCAAGGGGAAAAATGGAAACTCTCGTATTTTTGCTCCATATTTATTTTTTAAGTTGTTGCTACGAAGGGGTAATGTTAGCGAGTAAAGATAGAGAGAAAAAGAGAAAGAGCAGTACACAACGAAATGTGCTAAGCCATACGAAGAGAAGTGTTTGGAATTCATTGTCCACGCGCCATGAAGCAAAGCGTTTTATTATTATTATGCATATAAAATACGTATTTATAGACAGTGCATTAATAGAGTTACATGTATTTTGATTTTTCCGAAATGGAAAAGTTGCTAAATTACTTTCTTTAAATTTTTCAGTGACTTCCAATGACACACTTTACTCGAATTGAATTATAATTTGTTCGATTTTTCATTGAACAGTTTACTAGCAAAATAGACAGTTGAAACGTTTTTAAAAACAAACTTTTATTTCTCTAAATTTATATAAGTACGCATAGGATTCATTATTGATGATGCTGTGTTATACATTAGTACTTGATATGACCATCTCTTGTCTGCATTTAAGACTTCAGATCGTTTTAGCATACTTTCAGTTAATATTTACATAAATTTGAAGCTTCAACGTCTTTCTTAATGGTAAGGATGTGCTTGTAGATTTTTGTCGTAGGCCATTTATCTTTTATTTTAATATTAGCACGTGCCACGACCCCTCCCTAGGATTCATGTCTGGACTATTTTCCGGCCGTTAGTGTTGATACCTGAGCAATAGTTTCTCTTTTCGAGCACAAAAATGCTCTTTCAGTCGGGTTTCTCTCACACAGTTTTTGATCGATGACAAGGTGCATCGTCTTGCTTAAATATTTCTTTACCATTTATTACCGTTTGCATAAATATTTCATTTCTACTGTCTCTTCTCGTGGGTAAACCTAACGCCACGTGGAAAGGACATGTTTTGTATTCAGTTCAACTAGTTGAAATTCCAAGTCAACCATTGCATGTACGTATTAATGTAGTACTGTTTAAAAGGCAAAAAAATAAAGATAGCTTATCGTTGAACTTGAAGAAAATTTAATTGTAACGTAAACAGTGAAAGAGGTCATCGTATCCACTAACTATCTGGCAAAATCTCCAAGAAAGAGGGTATCACTGAATAAAAGATGTTATTGCAAAGTCTAAAAGGCTGCCTTGTTTACTTTCCACTACATGTTTTGTAAACAACAGTGAGAGTTTCTACTATTGCATCATTGAGTTTGTTGTTGTTGGGGCCCTTGACATCTCTTTAAAAGTGTTATTGATCGTGCGATATTTCAGGAGATGAGGTTACGATCCTATTTTACGATGCTGCATAGAAAAAATAGTATGCGTAAATTTCGAATGCGCATCAGAAAAGAGGCATTTATACATACTAAATGCGTTTACTACTCTTTCGTGAATAGAGTTCAGTATTTTTTCCTTCGTACTTTGTAGCGTTCTTGATTGTAGAATTCATGTGTACATTATCTTGGTTTACCTCCAGTACGCTATTCCTAAAAAGGAAATGCAGAATTCCGAGTTATATGTTTATCTTCGCTGCGTAAACAAGGAATATCATAAAGGGAAAATTATGTACATAAGCTACTAATAAGAATAATGGATGGCACGTAAGATAAAAATAGAATAAAATTTAGATTAAATATTGTAATAATAAATACTCTGTATTAAAATGCGAATTATGAAGATCAGATGAACAGATAATTTTGCTACGAGTAGAGAAAACAGAATTGAAGGGAATGAGCGAAGTTTGCCAACAAGTAAGATAAGTCAAGGATATTTTTCTTTTCTTTCTTTCTTTTTTTTTCGTTTTAAACCCTCATCATCATTAATGTATGGAAAAAAGAGTATTCCTTCCACAAAAGTAAGCAACGTTATAATTGTTTTGATAAACGTTGCAAAAGTATTATTAATGTTTATGTAGTAGTTAGCCTTAGGAGACAACTCAACTAGCCTTATTTTCTCACTGCGAAATGTTTGAGAGCTCTTGAGGTAGCATGAAATTGAGTTAGGTGTAGTTTAGAGAATTACTTAACAATGATTTTCCAGAAACATTTTTAAGAAATTATATTCTTCCACAACTCTCTATACATTATTTCATTTGATCCTCAGTGCTATATTTGTCAGTGTTTTCTCTGAAGTAAATCAACTTTTGTGTGTAAAAAATTGATTCATTTAGGAAAACCTTTTTTTCTGTTTTCAGTATCAAAAGCTGAAACGAGAACCAGAAACTTCTTTTCAAAGAATATAACGCTTCATAGAGAAGAAGGGATGTTGACATAAATATTGGGACTGGCATAGCCCCACAGCCTTAATGGACCCTAACTCATAATAGTGCTCGTAATCATGTTGAATGTAGACGAAGCTGACTAAGGCTAGCCTTTCGTGAAACTTGGGCAAACGTAAGCGACAGTGACAGCATAGCATTTAGAAGAGAAAGTGTATTTTGCACTATTTTTGTACAGTAGTTCGCCGCAGATATGTGAAAACTTATAATAATAATAATAATAATAATAATAATAATAATAATAATAATAATAATAATAATAATAATAATAATAATACCATTCGCATTCAATAACGTTTAAACGCTGGCGGTAAACGAACAGAACAAAAAGTATAATAATCAATCAGAAATTGCCCAATGTGAGATTTTGTGAAGTTCTGTACATTAAAAAATAAGAAAATAGTGCTTTCTTTGTCTAAAGAGGAAAAACGGAAATTTTTGATAGTAAATTTTTCGTTTCTTTGGATTCACGATTTAAATTTTCATTACAAATAAAGAGAACAAGTGTTTTATTATTTTCGACAATTCTGCTTCCAAAGGGAAATTCCTGCATTATTCAGAATTCCGGTTTTCAATTCATTAAATATTATTTCTTCTGCACACAGAACAGACACTTCTGCTCGTAATAGTATAATTTATTGTGTGTTATTCTGTAATAGTAATGTTTTGTATTAGCACGTTGCTATTTGTTATGAGTAAAGTAATTAGCTTGAGTTCGTGTTTGAATGGTGAACAGTTAATACAAATAAATATTTGCTTGTTTATATGAAGCAATAATACTCCATGTGAAACAGAAGCATTGTTATGTATATTTTTGTCTTGCATTGTACTGCAAAATAGTATATTGCATGAATCGCTCTTTCTTAGAGGTATATCAACGTACCCATTTCGAAACTTTCGCTACCTTACTGTAGAGAAGACGAAATGTTTTAATTTATAAAATATACAAGATCTGCCACTGACTTGAAATTTGAACTTTCTAAGAATCACGTTAGTTTTGGTTATTATCTTCAGGAAATACGCACGTGATAGGGAAGAGAAAGTACATTATATTTTCGGTAAGTGTAAGTTTTGGCACATTCCCTGCAGTTGAAATGTCCGACAAACGTGTATTATTTTTCAAGACCCCCGAAAAAAAAAAAAGAACATGAAAATTGCAGTGCCTGGTTAATCAAAGTAGTTCGGGCCTACAGGCCCTTAATTTTGCCATCATTCAGTCGACAATTCGTCTTTGAAAATGTGACACCTGTTATGTTCAATTTCTTACTTTTTCAGGAGACGAAAAAAACACTATATCTATTCACAATATTAGTATTTCAGCTCTTCTGAAAAGTGCGCTGTTCTTTAAAAAAAACACTGACACAGCTGCTCTGATCACAACACAAACGAATTGTAATATATTAAACCCATTTCCATACTAGGTATCACCTGAAGTTGCAAACAATCGATATGTAGGTCAACACTATAATAGATTGTTTCTCAGCAATCGATTTCTTGTGACATACGAGGGTTTGCTAGAACATGGGTTATGTTGTTCTAGTCAAGTTCTCGCCAAAAACTCAAAATTGCAAAAATTGGACACGAAGTATCACATCTTGAACGACGAATTGTATTACATGATGAAGAAAGTGTGAAGTCTGCGATGCGAACAAATCTTCAACCGAATTTTGCACTGCGCATCATCAGATAAGTTCTTCCCTGCAGAGAACTGATCGACGTACCAAAGAGGTGATAGTTGGTGAGAAAGGTGATATATTTGAGCTCATGGAGAGTCGCAGCGTTCATTGAACATGTGGGCGTGCAGTGTCGTGGAGCATGACACCATATCTGTTAACCATTTCTGGATGCGTACGGAGAAATTTGCTATGCATACCACAAAGTTCAGTACTGTAACAGTCCGCAGTGATGGTTTTGCAACGACGAAGACATGATTGATTATTCCCACTATAAGCCATGCCATCAACAATACCTGCGGATGCGTATTGTAAAACAAACATCATTTACCACTCCTGGCAAACATGCACTGTTGATGTTTTTCGCGGATAGATGTGTAGAATGTTTTAGTTGAAGTCATAAAGAAAATAATTTATCAGTTCTTTGTTATCTTAGCATAATTTCATACCATCGTGTTCAGCCACACGCTCCCTTCTGACTTATGGGAAATCCAGTCTTTTCTGAGTGCAGACATCGTTCATGACCTCGACCCATCCTTGGTTACGTTACAGAGGGTAGTTTGCCAGCAGAATAATATTGACAGTTCAGTCGCACCAACTAAATAATTGCCAACATTTTCTGCTATGTGGATAGGTGAATAGTCCATTTTATGTGGATTTTTATGTGAATAGTCTACAAAATCGTAAGAAACTATTTGAACGAACTTCGGGAGCTAATTCCCGATACCGAAATTAGCAAAAAAGTCCATTGGAACTCTGTTCAGTGAGGGATAGCTTCGGTGGTATAAGGTCCGAAATCGTGGGAAAATGAAATTCAGAGGGCTGTAATTCAAAAACAGCGCAACGTAGAGAGTGCGGTTTAGCACATGACACTCAAAAGTCATACGTGCTTGATTGAAAAATGTATGTTTCAGACCTCCGCAAAATGTATACTAGAGATTCCTCAAAGGAACGTAGGGATTGATTACTTGTCAGATTATAGGGAATCCATAAGTTCTCTTGGGGAATACCTCGCACACATCTTGCGGAGGTTTGAAACATACATTTTTCAATCGAGCAGGTATGACTTCGAGTGACATGTTCTATATCGCACTCTACTTTGCGTTGTTTTTGAATTACAGCCCTCTGAAGGTCATTTTCCCAAGATTTCGGCACCTTATACCGCCGAAGCTATCTCTCAGTGACCAAAGTTCCAGATGACTTTTTGCTAGTTTCGGTGTCGGGAATCAGCTCCCGAAGTTTGTTCAAATAGTTTTTTACCACCCTGTACTTATGTGGATGTCCATTTTATTCCATTTGTGTAGATACGTGAATAGTCAAAATACTCGAAAAAAAAACTACGGAAAATCATCATTCAGTACATGAAGTTCCATTTCATTCTAAGAAAGTGGGAGTAAAGTGCGCAGTTTCAAGAAGAATTGTGGGTCCAACTTCTTTCAATACAACTGTTGACTCAGAAGTGTGTAGTGACATCATCTATCAATTTGTAGGTTTGCTTAAGAAAGACGAAGTTACAGTTGGTTCCAACAGACGGAGCAGTGAGTCACACATCAAATGAGAATGAAGATGCTCAGACATTTTTTTTCGAGGATCGACTGATATCGAAAAATTTGTGGCCGCCTCGCTCGCCAGACTTAAGCACCCAGACTTATTTGTGTGGGTAATATATTGTACCCAGACTTTTATCGTAATAATATATTGTACAAAAACAATCCAAGAACAATCGAGGCCGTGCAGGAGAATATAACCAGAGCAGTGACCTAAATCGTCACAACACTGCACAAAGTGGCCTCAAATATGTGTCTTAATAACTTGTGCTTAGCAGTTGATGGTAACCGTTTCAAACATTTCTAAATGTTAAGCTGTGTTTTCATACTTACATAAGAACAAGCTGTAGTCGCATGTAAATATTTTCATGTTATGATAATTAAAATGTGAATAGTTGAAATGTGAAGAATTTATAATTGTTTACAATTTTCTTGAACTGAAATTCGGGAACTTTAAAAAGTCACTGTGTCCAGGTGACGTATATAAAAAACATAGAAAAGATCATCTTAAAATATGTTTCGCCATGCTACGTTTAAGCCTCTACGGTGATATCAGTACGTATATAATCAGATATACAGAATACCTTGTCTCCTAAGTTGAGAATTGGATTTACTGTATAGACACACAAGGCAAAATAAAACAAAATTTTCGTGACGAAATTCGAGACGGGGAAATTCTTCCAATAGACATAGATACATATTTTCCGAGATGAGACACCACTTTCACGACACATTTTTGAGGCGAGACATTCTCAACTTTTATCTCGTCTACATCCTTTTTAACAGTTATTCATAAACTGGAAGTTGAATAACTTTTCGTAGTAAGGATGCCCACGAGATTTGAGATGGTCTTGAATATATGTCACGAAAGTCGTCACGTCTCAAAGAATATGTTTATATTGGAAGAGCTCTGTTATCTCGTGCACAATCTTATTTCGTGATACTGTGGTCCCGCGTAGCGTAGTCGCTAACGCTCTCGCCTTCGGTGCGAGTGGTTCCGGGTTCGATTCCCGATGGGGCCACTCGGTCGAAAAAGTGTAAAACACTTTTACAGGCCAGCCACCCTGAATGAGGTTTTCCTGGGTTTTCCATATTCACACCAGGCAAATGCCGGGGTGGTACCTAACTTATAGGTCCCAGATCGCTTCCTTCCTTCCCTTTCCCCGGATAGTGTGCTCGCCGTGGGACGTCATCTCTCAAACGTGACGGGCTAAATGGCCATAAGATGCCGAGAGCCCAGAAATCTAAATCCTAAATCCTTATTTCGTGATACTATCTGACATTCTACATATTTGATACTCTTTATGGTGTGTAATTACATCACTAAAATTCAAAAAAGTGGTAGCGAATGTAGTGAAGGCTCTTAACCTTTCTTACACAGAAAGGACCTTTCTTATACCTTTCTGTATTTATGTCGTATCTAACATGCCTTTTGAACATTCAATAATAGCTAAATACTTAATACGATAAATACGAATGTATGAGAGTAGCCTTTGTTCAATTTAGTTTCCCCACTCTTTCCAGACCGTTAGATTAAAATAAAATAAAATAAAATAAAACCGATATTGGTTCCAATAAAACCGATATTTACCCAAGTGTGATTGAATAGGAGGAAACGCGAACTTTCCATGCAGAACAATTATTGCTCAGGAGCGGCGGGGATACAGTGGTATAGAGCTTACCGCTGACCAGTAGGGTCCCTGGTTCGGTCCCAGCTCCCGGCAAGTGGGCTCGGGTTTCCCATTTCCTCCGACTTCCATCATTCCACTATTATCACCCACCTGATCACCACTGTCTTCCTTAGCCTCGGTACATAATCGTTGGTATTAACTAAAAATATTGTTCAGCATATGTTTTTCTTTGTTTTGTATGTAACTATATGCGGACAAAGTATCGTCATATTGTTGATGATACCTTCTCTTAATACAGTATTTTATTTGCTATCGTATATCGTAGCCTTATGTGGTTCCATGTTCTCTTGAGTAAAAATGTTGATTGAACTAAGAGTTAGTGTGTGACCTTTTTTCGGGTAAGATTTGACATAAGGTCAAGGTTGAGGTCAAGCGAGGTGGGGAAGAAAAACTTAAAGGGTGATGGTTTCAATGGGCGGAGCATATGTGACGTCATGGTGACGGCGCGTTGTTGAGCCAAACAACTGCAATGCAGTGACTGGTTGGTGGCTTTTTTCGATAAAATAAAACGTAAGAGAAATGGAACCCAAAAGGTGACTAGTGATTGGTCCCCCTCCATTTTATCATAGAACACATGCAATGCTGAATGCTATGTGGTTCACGGCGCGTGATCTATCATGATGGCATTGTTGCCAGCGTTTGTCTATCAGAAATTCACGCTCTGCTACCATATTGAGTTCATTGTAATTATCTTCCGTGGTAATTCTCAAAGACGAAAGTTAGCGATCCAGATACACAAAAGATGATGCTCAGAAAACAAGATTTAAAAAAATATATACAGATGCCTTGCAATCACATTCTTATATTATCTACTAATGATACAGACTTTTCGATACCATATGCTACTATTTTGGATCCCAGTTTTGCACTAATAACTTGTTACAACTGTTATTTATTTGAAATTTAGCGTCTCGTTTCAGCAGTGAGGCTATGAGATGTGAAATCCGAACCACTGTAGTGCATTCAATGTTCTCCACCAGAACCACGGGACCATATAATAAAAGTAATTCGTTACAAATAGTTCGTCACAATTCGACAAATTTGACATAATCGGATGTAAATTATTTTAAAGAGTCTGACCACTGATAGTAGGCGGTAGGCTTAAGCGGAATGCAAATTGCTGGAAACGAAGTCTTTTGGTTTTACGTCCCATGGTTATCCCGAGTAAGGCTAAAGTAGGGATGGCCAAAAATTTTCGGATCCGGATATCCCGGATCCAGTGAGATCCGGATCCGGATCTTATCAGATCCGGATCTCGGATCCGAAACTCAGATCCGGATCTCGGATCCGGATCCGAAATTCGGATCTCGGATCTGGATCCGGAACTCGGATCTCGGATCTGGGTCCGGATCTCGGATCTGGATCCGAATCTCAGATATTGATTCGTATCCAAACCTACATCTGAAATTGTGATGATAAAATTGAATATCTAAAATTCGTCAAAACTTTTTTCGGATTCACTAATATAGTAGGATGCTGTGCTTTTAAATGTTTCCATAACACGTTTGTGCTACCTTTGTTCTTTATGTTATTTTAACCTTGCAATATTTACTTTCTTATATAAACTTTCTTATTTTCTCATATACAAATGAAATATCTTTTAGATAAGACCCTTCTAATCGCAGGAATACTGGACAAAACAAACTCTTTATTAATAGTAGTTTCTGACTCACTAGAGTCCAACCATCAACAAATCTTTCACTTCGAAGGTACAACAAAAAATATAGACTGGTTGGCGTGGAACAACAGTAGATCTTTAAACATACACACGAGAATTTCAGGAGAGCGATATGGTTGTGTAGTATTATTAGTATTAATAAAAGTGTTCGTTGTACGACTTCATTACCTAACTTATGGCTTGCCCTTCTGAGGTCAGGAGTTTGTTGAAGGAGTAAATATAAAAGAGATTTCTGTTATTTCTTCTTCACCCTCCAGGTTTCTTTAATCATACATTGCAGGACGTAACCAAAACATATCCATGCATCGTATCATTGAAGCGTTTTGTGTTTTGTATATTAGTGTTCAAAAATATTTAACATATTCGCATTTGTTCATGTGATCTCAAGTTCAATTCTCGGTGGAACATACATGAGATAATTGAAAGCTGAAACAATATGAAAATAGTATTTAAAAGTCAGGAAATTAATATTAAAACTTTAGCTATCTATTGGGACTGTAAGGCTATAGTTAAATTAACCCACACGTTTCGTGATGATATATTAAGTCGTTATTGTTTATTTACTATAAGCTACCAGATACATCCTCAGAGGTCACTTTACACTGTAATAATCAACAGATGAAATCATTGGGAAAGGAATGGAAGGAAGGTCTCCAGAGCCTTAGATCAAGGTACTAACCTAGCATTTGCCCAGTATAACTGAGGAACTACCCTGGAAAATCCTCAGTCAGGATAGCTGGTCTCCAATTCGAACTCGGTATAATCCAATTGCGAAGCAAGAATCCTAACAAGTAGCCTGAGCTCACTCCGTATTATTATTATTATTTAATTAACGTAATGTTCTAAAATTAGTGCAAATTAAACCCTACTTTCTTTATTGCTGATGATATAGTTAATAAGCCTACATGAGACATCAGTCTCCCATTACATAGGCCTTGCTCAAGAAAGAATACCAGAACTGGAATTCAGGAAGCGGGGGTGAAGAGATTAATGAGGATGAGGAAACTATGTGCGTTGCAAAAACTGAGAAATTATGACTTCATCACAGATATATTCACTTACATACGTCAATTATTTCTCTGATACAGGGCACTCTACTTTCTATAGTGGCAGGGAAATGGCCCGCTTTTGTAAACGAACACATTAAGCACGTGCATATAGGCACAATATCCGTGCAAAGAAACATAGGTAAAACTAGAAAAAAAAAATAGGGAAAGCGAGGGGAAAGTGATAAAACGCCATTCAGCTTAAAAAAAAAAAAAAAAAAAAAAAGCTGAAAATAACAGAGCTACGAAAGACGCGAGGCGAATTTTATTGAAATGATTGTTTTTCCTTAGTGATTAGCTGTGCTAACTATGAACATGAATTAAAAAGAAAACAAGTAGCTAGCTCTGAGTTTCGCAAACTGGTTGAAAAGAAAATATTGGATAAAATTTAATAATAAAGAAGGCATTTATGATAATTAAAACAAATTAAATTCTTGGCACGACAGTCCTTTGGTTCCTACCATCGGGCTTACGTTCATTTGAAGCGGGATTTGAATGCAAGACATTTACAGTAAAAGGATCCACAGCCTAATGCCGCAGACCACTCGACTATGGCTGTCGGGTTTTCTCGGCTAATCTGTAGCACATTTACAGTAACTGATTATTTTAAAAGTTGCTCCTAAATACTGACAATCTAAGTTTTATGTATCAAATATTTCCTGCGATAATACCATACACTCTCCGACTTCTATAGACGAAAAGCTATAGTTACCCACATTATCTAATACAGAAATAAGTTCTGATTCTCTAATAGCTGCTGATGGTGATAGTCAAGGTTCACCGAAGCATGATCCCAAACCCAAACTGAGATATTGATGTCACTGGAACGCCTGAAAAGTCATTGTGGGTAAGTGAATTGCCCACTTGTCAGGATGAAGGGCGATGGTGATGTGAAATGCAGGGCTGTCAGAGGTACTACTTATAATAATTGAATTTGTAATATTCTATGTTGCCGTAAACCCTCTTCAAGAAGATAACTGTTAATTTTAGCTTTGAAAATGTTACATAAAGAGTTTTATTGCTATCATTAGGTTGCATATAAATCTCTTTATTCCGGAATTATCGGATTTATTTTACCGCTTAACTTTCACATCTCTTCTGATTTACGAATATTTAAATCACGATTATCCCCTTAAGGTCAATTAGTGATATTTTAACTTATTTCGAACCAACTATGTATATGGCTAGTCTTGTTATATGGGAATAATTGAGACTAGAAGCAGTCTACAGGCTACGTTCAAAAGAATCTTGTCCGACCTCCTGATAAACCACGTCTTTCAGCAAGGTGAATTGTGGCAATCCGATACTAACATGAGGAAATCTTCCGGTTCAAGTGAAAGCTTCCATAAGAATCAGCACCCTAATCAGTGGTATGTGCCTTGCTAATTTTTCTCCAATGTGAAAGTACCTAATTTTATTGTTAAAAATGAAAAGGTTTTTATTTCAAACAAGTTGTCATTACAGTTTTCGTATTTGAACACAACACTCATGAAAAGTCATGTTAAAGCGCGACTTACTCCTGAAAAAGAATATTTATCTGTTTTTAATTTCTCGTGTTCCTCAAACTACATGCGGAATTAGTGCAAGTGCCTTCCGCTCGCATTACCTAGGTACAAACGCAATGGCGTATTTAGGGGAGAGGCTTCCGGGCTTAAGCCCCCCCCCCAAATCTTACTTACTATAGTAAACTATATGAAATATCTTGTAGAGTTTTCACATTTTCAGGCAAAGCCTCCCCCCGAAAGTTAGCAAAGCCTCCCCCCGAAACAAAATCGTAAATACGCCACTGTACAAACGGCTACGATCTTGGTACTAGCACATGTTTCGGTTTCCAGATCTCAAATATTTATATTTCAGCCTGATTCTATGTATGAATCCGAAATTTCAAATCTAGATAAGAGGCACCAAAATTCATAGTTTATTCTCGGTGTTCACATTGTGATTTACTAAATAATTATTAAATCTAATTGTAGGGTATACATTTGATATTTTGAGCAGACTGAGCAAGATAAATTTACGTAAAAAGTATTTGGTCTAGGAATTAATTCGTGCGGGTGGACAAGAGATGGCGCAACGAACGGAGCGTCCCACAGTTCCGTGTATCCACACATGTGTTGCAAACCCCTGTCATCGCGTATCGTTCGTAGTATAGGGCAGTGGATTAAAGCGTCAACAACACCAGTTTGTAGTTAAGTGAACATGGCGCAATTTGTGCCTGATAAAGTGTTTTTGCGGGGTGTCCTGCTGCATTACTTTAACATGCAGAAAAGTGCGACTGAAAGTCATCGTATTTTGGTGGAAGTGTATGGTGACCATGCTCTAGCTGAGCGAACGTGTCAGAAGTGGTTTGCACGGTTTAGAAGTGGTGATTTCGGCTTGGCAGACCAAGAGCGAGCTGGACAGCCAAAAAAATTTCAAGACGAAAAATTGACAGCATTGCTCGAGCAGGATTCGTGTCAAACGCAGGAACAACTTGCAGCAGCATTAGGCGTTGATCAAACAACAGTCTCCAAACGCTTGAAAGCCATGGGAATGATTCAAAAGATGTCACATTGGGTTCCACATGAATTGAAAGACAGAGACGTTGAAAGACGAAAAACCATTTGCGAATTGCTGCTTCAACGACAGAGCAGAAAGGGGTTTCTGCATCGAATTATTACGGGTGATGAGAAGTGGATCCATTACGAGAACCCTAAACGAAAAAAGGCCTGGGTGAAACCAGGTGAACCAGGTCCATCACAACCAAAACGAGATATTCACTGTGCAAAGGTTATGCTGTGCATATGGTGGGATATGAAAGGTGTGGTGTACTATGAGCTGCTGCAACCGGGTGAAACTATGAATGGAGAACGTTATCGACGACAATTAATGCGTTTGAAGCAAGCTCTGGCCAGAACACGACCAGAATGGGAGAACAGACATGATAAACTTATTGTTCAACATGATAACGCTCGCCCACATGTCGCAAAACCGGTCAAAACCTATTTAGAAAATGTCGGATGGGAAGTTTTACCCCACCCGCCGTATTCACCAGACGTTGCTCCTTCGGACTACTACTTGTTCGATTGCATGAACAACGATTTGATTGGACAGCGGTTTACTTCTTCAGAAGATATCGAAACATGGGTCTCTGACTGGATCGCTTCCAAGGATGAGGACTTCTTTCGCCACGGAATCCGTACATTGCCTGACAGATGGGCGAAAGTGGTGGCTAGCGATGGACAATATTTTTCTTACGGTATTTATGTATTTTGTGTTTGTACTACAGCTTCAATGTGTGCGTACCAACCGCACGAATTAATTCCTAGACCAAATAGTCAATACTTGTCTTAACTGTTTATGTTTTCTTAACTGTCAATGAAATAGGTGCATTGAGGAATTTTAAATATTCATCTCGGTCCTGCAACCGAGTGGAACTAAATTCGACATTTGAGCTCTCATCCGGATCATTTTTTTTCTTAAGTAAGCCAAACATTTGATCTTTAGAGTAGAATGAAGGGAACAAATAGACTTGTCAATATTCGTCTTAATTTTCTGTTCTCTTCTTCACTGTCAGGACTTCGTGAAATTACTTTCGGCGAATTTTAGATATTCATGTTTATCATAATTTGGATGGGATGTGGGTTTGGATAAGAATCAAGATCCGAATCCAGATCCGAGATTCGAGATCCGGATCCAGATCCGAGATCCAGATCCGAAATCCGAGATCCGGATCCAGATCCGAAATCCGAGATCCGGACCCAGATCCGAGATCCGGATCCAGATTCGAAATCCGAGATCCGGATCCAGATCCGAGATCCGGATCCAAAGGATCCGGACCCAATCAGATCCGGATCTTCGGATCCGGCCATCCCTAGGCTAAAGGAGACGGTGGTGTGAGAATGAATGAAATGGTTGAATGAAAAAAAGTGGGAGAAAACAGGAATACCTCGAAAAAACCCACGCACCCAAAGTCCACTTGGCGCGAGCTGGACGCGAATTAGTGGAAATGAACCGGAAATCACCCAGTGAAGACAATAATATATATCCGACTCTGCAACTGAATAAAAATAACTTCCTTCTAAGTATATGTGTACAATAAAATATATTTATACGAGTATTCTGTCGTAATCTTCTCAAGTCAAGGGCGCTCATCAGGAGGGGCAAGGTGGGGTGCTCGCCCCCCTCCTAAGAGGAAATTGTACTTGGGAATATTGAAAACTCAATAGAATGTTTACATTAGTTACAGCAAAATTTGAAACTATATTTGAAATGTCACTTATACTTGCTCCCCCTTGGAAACCACAACATGGGCGCCCTTGTCTCAAGTATATTTAATTTCCATGTGAATTTCTTTAATTCGTACGTTCTTCATGTTTCACTATTTACTAGGGATGGGCAAAACCCGATTTTATAATAACCGAAAACCGGTTTTTATAAAAACCGAAAGCCGAAAAACCGACATTTCGGTTTTTCCAAAACCGGTTCGGTTTTTCTCCGAAACCGGTTTCGGTTTTCTCCAAAACCGGTTCGGTTTTTCACCAAAACCGGTTTCGGTTTTCTCCAAAACCGGTTCGGTTTTCACCCAAACTGGTTTCGGTGAAAACTTTTCGAAAACACACAAAACTATTTCTGTGGAAATGGATTCGGTTTCCGGAGAACAACGAAACACCATTCTGGTCAGAAATAGAACAAATTTTGAAAAAAAACCGGAATCGGTTTTGAAGAAAACCGAAACCGGACCAGGTAAAAACCGAACCGGTTTTGGAGAAAACCGATAACCGGTTTTTTGAAAATTTTCTAAAACCGGTTTCGTTTTTTCTAAAAAAAACCGAAAAACCGGTTTTTGTGCCCACCACTACTATTTACCGGTATTTTATAATGAATGTTTTCAAAGAACTGGCGCGTTTGAAAATGTCATGAATTCTAAACAGTCATGTCAACATGGAATAACTTGTAAAATGTTTCTCAAACTTCAAATTTTGACAGGGGGCGCGGTGGCTCAGGGGTAGAGCGTTCACCTCCGGTGCTTGGGTTCCCTGGTTTGATCCCAGCTCGCGCCGTGTGGACTTCGTGGTGAACAAACACCGTGCTCGTGGGTTTTCTCGGGGTTCTCCCGTTTCCTCCCACTTTCTTCATTCCTCCATCTCTCATCATCACCGTCTCCTTTAGTCTAACCGGCATAACTGTGGGACGTAAAACTTAAAGATTTCATTTTCATTTTTTCAAATTTTGACTAGGACGGCTGTTAAACATCAGACCTCCAACTAGGCTTTGTTCATGTCTAAACGTTTAAGTAGACATTTTGGAAATCCTAAAATTGCATGTTGATGATACTGAATAATCATATAAATTTCCTCTTTCCGATAATGCTATTTACAAACTTTCCAACATTCATTTTTGTTTTAACATCTCCCATAACAACGAGAAGAAGTTTTGTTCAAATCTGGAGAACTACGGATCAAAAATTGGGTCCTTTGGACAAATCGATCTATTATCAAATTCTTCATCCAGATAGAGGATAAAATCGGGTACCTTCTCTCGTTTAAAGGTATCAACATTATACTTGTTCATTTGTTTAATTCTGGAATAAGAAAGGTTTGCAACATGAACACATATGTATTTCCAGTGATTATGTCCTCCAAGAAAAGAAGTCTACTAAATGTCCAGTGAAAGTCGTGCTACATAACCATATTTATTGGGCTGTTCTATGAAGGTCTTCGACTATCTCGAAATGCTGCTGTCATACGGAGATTTTTTCTGCATTGTTTTATCATTAATTGAATTTTCTGCGCACTGAAACACAATGCTTCTATTGCTGGACGGCACAGGAACACTATGTCTTCCTCTGAACCTTTGCGATCTTCTAATATATTAACTGTTTGTTGTTCGTGAGATTCTGATACCACGACTTGCCAGTTTCAACATTTTAAGTTATCTCCTCCACTTTACAAGTTAGTTTATCTTGATTCGGTTCTCCTTTTGGAAATCCGACGGGACCTTTGAAACACCATGTACATTATTTTACAATTTACTTATTATTGATTGGACTCTGGATACTTGTATGTTTGTGTATTCGTCACCATAATTATCGTCCAATTGTTCTTGCGATATGATAAATTTCCATACATTGTCGTACCCCGCCAAGAAGCACCTTCTCATTGGTAAATTTCTTTCTCTCTCTCTTTACTATATCCCTCACAACGCAGCTTTATCGCAATATCTTAGCAAGTTTTTATGTCAGTCATTTTCTTTTCAATTATTCTC
Organism: Thermobia domestica; assembly: GCF_964235325.1. Classification (NCBI taxonomy): domain Eukaryota; kingdom Metazoa; phylum Arthropoda; class Insecta; order Zygentoma; family Lepismatidae; genus Thermobia; species Thermobia domestica. Next base: position 74,544,067 of record NC_137464.1, read on the forward strand.
TTTTTCCTTTGTTTGTTTCCAGCGTAGCTTTCCTTCCCCATGCCGTTTTTTTTTTTTTTCGTTAGTTTACACATCCACTTTGAAATTTCCCTGACATTTTTTTCGGGGTATTTGCCACACTTTGATTCCTTGATACTTCGCCCAAATGCTTGCTATACTTTGATTCCAAGACATTTCTTCCGGATGTTTTCTATCACTTTGATTCCTTGATATCTCTTCCGGATGTTTGTCACATTTTTATTCCATGAACTGACAATAGCATGGAACGTGGAGCGAGATGTGCAAATAAATTACTATGTGTTACGTAAAATTTTTACTATTGTTGTATGCATCGTTTAAACTGTTGGCCACGAAAGGCACGAAATTTAGTGTATGGAAGCTTGATGGTACACAGAATGCAGATATCATAAAATCTCTCAATAATGACCAATGAGACCGGTGATTATTTGTCCGTAAATGAGATTTTCCGTTATAAAGAGATTATATAAATTTAGATTACTCAAGCCCATGTGATATTTATGAGCATTATGTAGTGAATATAAAATTTAGTGTAGGCTAATATCGAATGACTGTACTCATTGGTCGAGTTGCTGGGGAAATAAGCGGAAATCTCACTCTATAAAGGAGAAAAAGTATCGCAAGAGAACGTGTTCATAAGGGCGTGTACTGCAAAATATAATGATTGTGTGATTTTTTTTTTCAAGATACATAATACCTCTATAAAAATTCCAAAAGCTTTCTTCAGGCTATATGGTTTGCGTACTGGTCTTTGGTGCGGAGACCCAGGTTTGATCCCGGTGGTAGCTCATGTTCCGATCTCAGGTTAAGCTGTATTTTCATGTCTCCTATAGGCTTACTTCTCAAAAGGATGCTAAACTCTAATCAGCTAATTAACCAATCTATAAAAGTCCCGTACTTTGATTACTGACTGTATTAAAAGTAACCCAATAATAACATGTAACATATTGTACCTATCATTAAATATTGAAGGTATTGATATAATAAAGCAATCGTGACAATGTTAGATTTCTTGGGGAAAGATATACAATAATTGTCTGTCAGATAACCCTGCGGACATCATCTTTCTGGTAGAAATTTGCTTGGATCAGTTCAAGGATCAAGTAGGGCTTATTGTCAAATTACACAGTCTGTTTTCTGCGGTATGTATGAGCTGAGAATTATTTCTGTCCGCTATGAAGAGGGTACTAAAACGTTGGAAATAATCATACTATTACTACTACTACTACTACTACTACTACTACTAATAATAATAATAATAATAATAATAATAATAATAATAATAATAATAAGACAAATATTATACTACAGAAACACAAGAAGACAAATTCACATAATTTTGCGAAACAGGAATGGATAAACTTGGCAACGTTGCACGCCTTTAAGGCATTCTGAACAGGATTCTGCGAAACAGGAGGTAACCCTGGGCGATACACAGACAATCGTCATTGCAATGTTTGTCTAGCTAGCTGCCTAGTGAAAGTTTTGGATAATGAGTCATTGCAATTTGCACGTATAGGTCAACTGTTAGTATATACTTTGTAATATATATATATATATATATATATATATATATATATATAAACGCAGCAGCTGAAATGCGTGGGGCAGGGGGCAGGTATGACTAAATCGATGATCGATCGATCGCAGTAAAAGTAGTCACTGCCACTGACCACCCTTAATTCCGTACCATATTTATGCAGTTATTCAAGGACATCATTATACACGACATTGTGTTAATTTTCATTTACATTTACATTTTATTTTATTTTATTTATAAAGCTCACTGGTCAGTTCCGGCATCTACTGCTGTTTGAGAGAGAACATCTCGGCGAGCATAGTATCCGGGGAAATGGGGAAGAAAGTGGCTTGAGACCTGTATGTTGAGTACCATCCTGGCATTTGCCTGGTGTGAATGAGGAAAAATTTACTCAGGATAAGCATGAAAAAGCTGTTACACTTTTTCGACCGAGTGTCCCCACCGGAAATCGTGTTGATTTGAATCATTGAGTAGCAAGGGAGATAGAGAAATGCAAGCGGTAGTGCAAGAAGTGGGAGTTGTTAACGTAACCGTTTACTTTAAGAAATTAGCTTGACGTACTGAGATGTTTGCGTTTTATTATTAACATTAATGCAACTATAGTTACACAGCCTAAGGTAGCTACATGGAAAAAAAAATAAGAAATTAACATTGGCTGCTGAAAGGTTGTGTCTTCTTCGGGCAACTATTCAATAAGGTTTACAGGGTAGGATTCAGAAGTAATGAGCCTCACGTTATACTGACGGTGTGCGCACCCTGCAGCGCGCTCCGCTTGACAGCGACGGTGGTGGTGGGTGTTGGCTTCATAGCGCAACGCGGGTCAGTTGGCTTCCAGCTTTCGCAGTGGTAGGTAGCATCGGCATTAAGAGCAGCCCCTATACGGTGGTGCATGACACGGCGATATGAAAAGTTCGTTAGAGCAACGCTGCCCGATCAAATTTTGCTTCCGGTTGGGCAAGTCTCTTTCCGAAACGTTCGCCATGCTTCAACAGCGTTTGGAACTGAGTGTCTGTCCTATTCTCAAGTCAAGAAAAAGCACAAGGATTTTCGTGAGGGCCGGGAAGAGGTGACTGACGAACCCCGGTCTGGACGCCCGTCGTCGGCCCGTACTGAATGTGCAGCGAGTGCGTGAGTTTTTGAACACGGATCGGTGTTTGGGTCTCTACCAAGTAGCAGAAGCCTTGAACTCATCGGAGACAACGGTGCAACGCATTGTTACCGAGGACTTGCACATGCGGAAAGTCTGTGCGAAACTTGTGCCGAGAATTTTGACTGAAGGACAAAAACGGAACCGAGTGCTCCGATGCGAAGAACTGCTGCAATTGTGTGAAGGCGATCCTGCCTTTTTCGAAAAAGTGATAACCGGCCATGAAACTTGGACTTTTCAGTACGATCCAGAAACAAAACGACAAAGCGCTGAGTGGCACACTTCAAACTCACCCCGTCCCAAGCAAGCGCGGATGAGCAAATCGAAGACGAAGACCATGCTCTTCGCCTTTTTCGTAATGACGGGGATCGTCCACTACGAGTTTGTCCCGCCCGGACAGACCGTGAACGCTGCTTACTACCAGGAAGTCCTGAAAAGGCTGAAAAGAAGCGTCGCGCGCAAGCACAGGGACATCACGGACAGCTGGAAGCTTCACCACGATAACGCCCCCAGCCACACCGCCTTCATCGTCACCGACTACCTGGTCCGAGTCAACATTCCTGTGGTACCCCAGCCTCCCTACAGTCCGGACTTGTCGCCTCCTGACTTCTTCTGGATTCCGCGCTTAAAATCAGCGCTGAAAGGAAAACCTTTCGGCTCCATCGACGACATCAAAGCAAATGTCAAGGCAGCCCTTGCAGCCATCCCGGAACAGGCCTTTGGGGAAGCCTTTGAGTCATGGAAAAAGCCGCCTACAGAAGTGCATTGATGCAGGAGGTGCCTATTTTGAAGACTATTAGTCAGTTGTACCGATCAGCTCAATAAATCTGTCTTTTTGAACGAAGGCTCATTACTTTTGAATCCTACCCTGTATATCTGTATCACTGAAATGTGTTAGTGCGTGCCTACAGATAGGTGGGTGAATATGCAGAAATAATTAGTAACAAAATTATTAATTTAGTATTGAAGGATATGTGACTGATTGGTTTATGCCTAGCGGTATCAGTTTATGAAGCTGGATTGACCTGTTACGAATTTAATTATCCTTAAATCTTTGGTTTTATAATGCTATACGTTTATGTATTGTGTTTGTTTTTATTATTATTATTACGTTGGATCTGCTCGTCATATCTTATTTTATTCAACTATTAGCAGTATTAGCGAAATCGTATTTTCATAATTAAATATTATTGGTTGCCCTAAGTATTTACTCGAAGAAAAAATGCATCTCGGCAGCCGATTTTTTTTTTTTTCAGTTCTACCAGCCTAGGTTGCGTAACCATAGTCGTATTCACGTGTTACGGTATCTAAAACTTACTCACATTCATCCATTCACTCTGAACTAGTTAAAATTATTTAAATATTCATTATTCGAATAATGTTTCTTCTGTTATTGGAATAGCGAATTTTGTTCGAATATTCGAATTTTAACAGGATTAGTCTAAACCTTTGTATTAGCCATAAAGACACTGACGATGTCAGGGGGCGAGCGGCCCTCCTGTAACAATGTAATTTCCCCAGATATGTAACAACTTAGGTCCAGTAATATAAAATTATCCTTTTCGGTATAGAAAAAGAAATTTGCTACCCCTCAAAAGAAATTAAATCTAGTATCATGACTGTGTAAAAGTCATATCAAGTTCAATTTGCTCACAAAGTCACCCTTACCACACACTGAGGACTTACATATCAAAAAGAAAATATGAATAGTTTTTACTGTACTGATTTTAACTTCAGAATTCGTTCACTGCTGTGTTTGCCATCGAACCCTTACCGATCTAATTCAGGAAAAGAAAGAACATTTCTCTGTGAACCATTACCTTAAAATATTATGTTGTTAAGAATGTGATTTAACACAAAGAAAATTTTATTTCATAAATTGTTAAAAATGAGTCTGTAGAATACTGATGGAATAAAAATTTCTCTCATCGGGTCGAGTTTTGAACACGGCTGCAATAAAGTGTTATTGAGTAATTTATTGTCAGAATTAGAAATTAATTAACTTTGATAGGGGGCTGGCTCCATTATAATTCACTTGATTCAGAGAAGTTCATGAATCTTCGTAGCATCGGATTCACAGAATTGAAAATGCAAGTGAGTGCCTGCTGAGATGGACCGGTTTCCTGGGAAATAAATGACCTTCGTCTAAGTGGAGGCGTACGAATGACTCCATTGGCAATAAAGACTGACTATGCTTTACACAAAATATATATTGCAACTTGCCCACCAAAAGAAATCCAATCATGTTTATATTTATTTTGAAAAACTCTAGATGAATTATACATCACAAAATTTGAAATGAAACATTTAAAACTATTTTTTTAAAAAAGTGTTTCAGTTTCATTTTATCTTATAAATTTATATGGTTATATTTATATAGAGAGTATCCCGTAACTAACTACACAAATTTCAGGTGTAAATTCCTGAGCCCAAAGGAGTGAGAAGTTTTGTTTGAACAAAGATGTTCGAAGAAATTGAAAAACAAAAATAATAATTCCACAATCAAATTAATGTAATACATTAAATCAAAATGTTAGTTACGTTTACAAGAAATGCTCAAATTGTCCATTAGCTCGAATGCACGCATCAACACGTCTTCCCATGGACACACGTACAGTAGTGAAGATATTAGGAGTTTGACGAATGATGTTGCGACTATCAATGATACATTGTCTAAGAACGTTGACATTAAGAATGGGTTCTTCATACTCAAGGTTCTTATGATCGTGGGGTCTTGGTACTGGGTCTCCACGACCAATCCACCGTCTTGATGGGTAGAGCAAATCAAGGAAATGTCTGACTACACGAGAGTAGTGGGGTGGAGCACCATCGTGCATAAAGTACATGTTGGCTCTTATTGTAAGATTAACGTCCTCCATTAACACAGGGAGTTCTTTTTTCAGCAAACGAAGGCAGGAATGTTCTTGGGGTCGTTGTGTTAAGAAAAGTGATCCTAGCAAGTGGTTTCCATTGATGCCACACAATACAATCAGAGAAAACTGCAATTAGTAACTGCATTCGAACATGACTTGGGGATTATTGACAGCCCAGTGGTGTTGATTGTGAATGCTGAAGATTCCTCCTCCTGTGAATATTGCTTTGTCGGTAAAGGGAGTTCTCCATTCAAAATCTGGAAAGGCTCATTGCTAAAGGAACCAATTACAGAAGTCTGTCTACACCAGCCGGATAATCATCTAGTCCCAATCCTTGCACGTTGTATGTGAAATGGGTGCACGTTTGCATCATTCAGTGTTCATCATACATACTGAAAACAGTTTCAAATGCTACATGCATGTAACTAAGTACCGAAAGGTCTTGTTTGTAATAACCTACCAAGAGTGCTCTTGGAAATCAACAATTAATTTCACTAAAATTCAATAAGGGATCGGGATAATTTATACGTCTGTTTTCTGAACTCATTAAATAACATCGTTCTTGTCATGTTCTACAGAACTTTACTCTCGAATGTTTGTATGCTGTGAATGTGTTTCAGTGTTCGAACAATGTAAATTCTTATGCCATCTACTTATGAAAAGAAGTTGGCCGGTGTCTTATATCAAGGAGCGCCGTATCTTCCCTTTCTTTTATTGTCTGGCGGTTGTGTTGATTTAGTATGACTTCTTGTGCGAAGTTTGAAGTTGCTGAATCCACTATTACGTAGTATTCTAGAATTTTATTGTGATATTTTGTGGGTTCGCTTCTTCGTAAGTAACTTCTGTGTATACCTTCAGTTGCGTTGCTCTCCATTGAAGCTGTAGCACATAAGATGTTCCGTTCAAAAGAAGAATAAAGATTCGTATAGCATACTTGCTTATTCTTATATTAGAAAGAAAAGTATCCATATTGACAGTAGATCCAGTAAGGTATGGATTTGCGAACTTTTCTGGACTAAAGTTCCTTTACCGTTTCTTTTTGTCCATGATTCTTACTAAATATTGAATGATTGATTAACTTGTTTGGCTCCTAAGCGAACTAGCTCAGTATTTTGTTTGGGGGGGGGTCATATTTTCTGATTTAAGACCATTCTATATTTCTTCCACATTAATTGTTTGGGATATCAGGTATCTTGTGTATTCGGAGACTGCTTCTTCTTCCTGATCTGATGTTGAATTGGCTGTAAATGTTTTGTCTTTTTTGTGGAACATGGAAATGCGTGACCAGGAACGTGATGCATGTTCGGTGCTGTAGACATAGATTCCAAATTAAGTAACATAAAATATTGTAATGTAAGTACTTGTATTGAGTTGAATTTATTTTAACATCCCTTTCAGCAGCGAGGCTATATGAGACGGAATCTACTGATAAACGTGGAATCCGAACGATATGAGCTCCCCGCCGGGAATCGAACCCGGGTCTCCCACGCCAAAGGCGCGTACGCTAACCCTTAGCCACGAAGGAGCTCTAGTACATGTATTATATGCGTTCCTTTACAATTTTGAAAACAGGTACTGAAGAAATACTGATTATGATCAAATGGGCTTAATTTTGTGTTGAAAAAAAGAATAAATTTTATGTCGTCTTTTTGAAGATGTTGCGTTCCGTTGCGTTGACGCAATAAGTTACGGAATGGGGCCCCAAATGTTTTCCAGACGACCACCAAAACAGTTTCTCCCTCTGTACAATTGAGTAGAAATCTTGGAGGTTCTTACAGGCACTTAGCGGTTAGCTTGTCTGTTATTTGGGACGTGTTGCCTCTCCTCAACCTTCTTCCGCGACTCGTATGCTGATACAAATATGATCGTTGTAGCAATATACTTGAAGTTTTTCTTTTTATCCGCTAGAAGGTACTGGTGCTGTCTGTCTTGAGCTGGAGCACAGAAGATATCGTGAAACCTAGAGGGGTGTTTTAAAGTTATATTTTGATGAATTTCTAAATTATGCTTTAATTACATGTTTTCCGGCGATAAACACGATAACAAAGAAATCACCACTACCGAAATTGTTTTCTTGGCTTTATCTGTTAGCTGGTTATGATTATATTTCTTTACGCCTTTTGGCGAACGTCTTTCTCTCTGTTAAGGTGTTAGTTGATTATTCTTCATGTGATGGAAAACCCTATTTCCGACACGATGGCTAAAATGCAGAGCTTTTAAGGTATCATGATTTGCTCTCATTGTGGCTGAAGATAATGTAGAAAGCCACCTCTCGTTTCTTTCGTAGAGCTGCCGTGGCTCAGTAGTAGAGCGTTCACCTCTGGTCCATGGGGTCCCTGGTTCGATTCCAGCTCGCACCAAGTGAACTTTGTGGTGGACAAACACTGTGTGCGTGAGATTCCTCGGGGTTCTTCCATGTCCTCTCACTTTTCTTCTTTCCACCATTTCATTCACTTATGATCACTGTCTTCTTTAGCCTAGCCGGCATAATCGTGCGACGTAAAACTCAAAGATTTCGTTTCTTTCGTGGGATTTTTTTGGTATCAGATAATCTCGTGAAGAACCTGAGTATCTTCCCCAAAAGTAATTGAGGTCAGTAGTGGAGTTACAGATGTGATGACGATTTGTTGCGTGATTGAGTCAGTGGCTTAGGGTTTATATTTGCATTGACCATGTTCTCACTTTTATCCGTACATCGATGTTACCAATATTCTCTGATGTTTTATGTGGTAACATACAGTATTTCTTATATCTTGTATTTCTCTCTCATTTTCATTTCGGTGTGTTACTACTGTAATTGTTATCTCATATTATTTGTTATTTTAATTTAGTTTTTCACAATGTTTTGTTTTGTATCGTACAGTTTTTAAAATATCCTCTTAAGAGTTTTTGTTTGTTCGTGCCTTTAACTGCTGCTGTTGTTTTATATGTTCAGTAGTTGTCTTTATTATTATTATTATTATTATTATTATTATTATTATTATTATTATTATTAATAATAATAATAATAATAATAATAATAATAATAATAATAATAATAATAATAATAATAATAATTCCAGTAATACTATTAATGGTGACTAAGATTAAGTCATACAGCATATTTGTATTGGCATTTTGAATATTGATTTTCAAAAATAGTACAAGAGAATTAATTTTCTTACGTAGTACTGAACCTGGAGGTGAAGAGGCAATTTTAATAACCGATTGAGGAAGTTTAATAACCAGTTCGGGTGAAACTATGTGAACCGGCTGAATGACCACTGTGTACACCTTTCAAATATTTCTTGCGTGCTAGAAACGGGTATTTAGCTCGTGACTTCCGCTTGAACCACCCGACCGATCTGGATCAAATTTTCAACATACATGAGGTTCGGACCTGGGATGGGTTTTATCATTTCACTTTGATAGTGCAACTTAGAGGATATATATATAGTAAATGACTGATATTAGTGCCGAATTCATAGTTTTCGGGGTCGCTGAGATAAACAGTGACACTTCCGATGCCGTTTAGATCTAAATTTGGCCCTCTATGTCCAAAATAAAACGTATTCTCCCCGTGCGAAGAACAAGTATTCTGCTAGTAAATAATAAGTACATTCTGTTTTATTTTAAAGTTGCTGGAAATAGAGAATAACAACATTGCGTTATCCAGGGTTCTGAAAATTTTAACAAAAGCTGAATGCAGAGAAGAGTAAGAGGTAAATTTTCGGAGTAAAGTACGGAGAAACCCTCGAGAGAAAAATCTGTCTACGCTACTGAAAAAGAATAGCCAATGCATACTGGTAGGTATCATGCTAGTGAGACCACTCGTATGTGTTGATAACGCAAAATCTAAGTTGAAACCGTATCGTTACGTAGTACTTTTTCTTTAGTGATTTTGTGCGTTACTATGGAAGTTGCAGCGTAGGCATTATTTTCTTATCTACAATACATAGTAGATTTCAAGTTCAGTTAGACCTTCGCCTTGATAATGTCAACTTTATCCTTGGAGAGAACTTAACAACGAGATTAGCTGAGTCCACGAGCCTTTTATAACACACATAAACACTCGTAATGCAATATAGTAGATAGTGCGAATAGCATTCGGATCATCCGGGGAAGGGGGGCTTTTATTATTTTGTCAGGTGAATATAAATAGTATATAAGAAAAGTTTTTCTTTTTTTCCCCTCCACCCCCCGCACTTTTACTTAAGTGCGGGGAGAGTGGGGGTCGTAAAGAATAGAGGGAAAGGAGTGAACTTGTGCTGCAGCAAGTGGATGGCTGCAGATTCAAGGCCGAAATGGTGTGGGGCATGCGGAGGGGGACCAGCGAAGCACATAGCTCGGGACGTCCTCTACAAACCGTGTATACGATCGATAGGGCAGTATTGCGCAGTTAGAAAACAGCGTTTTAAAGGGGATGCTTCCATTTCCTCACAACTACAGCGACGACGAGCAACGTGCGTTTTGAGTTGAAAGTGCGGGAAAAAGTTAATGCATCTACACGCACAGACTGAATCGTCTTTTGCGAGAGAAAGAGAGAGATAGGGGTGCGTAGCGTGGGTTGCGTATAGATTAGTGCGTATTGCGTTGGGCGAGGTCAGGAGGGAAGAAACAACCCTAGGTCAGAATCTCAGAGGATGGAGCGGAAAGCCGGCTTCTTTAGCAGGTAAGTTGACCTTTTCTCCCGGACCCGACGGGCCAGTACATAACATTTTTCTACACAGAATTATGTAATTATTTTCAGTTAGCGATATTCATTATTCTCATGATTTTAAATCCATTTAATTAATATTTACCACAAATTAGCGTAGTTACTCTAAAAGTTACCGTGATAATATTCAATGATTTTTGCATGTATACAGTAAATAAAGAGAAGGGCTGGAACGAACCCAAAACGATCATTCTAACTTCGTGTTAATGTTTACATCGGTTGTGTAACATTTGTCATTATATATTTAAAATCATCATTACATAAATATGACCCCCATGCTGAAAATATATTGCTGATGTTGATCAATGTTATAGTGTTTTATTGTTTCTTTTTTATGTTTGTTCAAAGAAAAAAAATAGTATCTTCTATAAATGCCGACACGGATTTGGAAGCTCGTGATCGATATTGATTTAGCCAGGCCGTAGATGTGCAAATAGTTTGTGTCGTGTGGAAATATGATCACATAAAATGAAATTTTAGTACTTGGGGTTGCACTGTTATAAAATGAAACAGTTTTTCGTTTATAAATGATGCTACCGTCGTCTGTTGACTATACTGTCCAGGTATTTGACTGAACAGTGATGGTTCAATATTTACGCAATGATTGGTTGTTGGTTTTGTAATACTAAGTGTTAAATCTTTTTACTTGAAGCCAGCCTATTGACAAGCTACTTTTGTGACGTTACTTCTCAGTTTATTGTGGACAGTATCCGTGTTTTGGGGAGATAAGTAACTCACGTGACTATGACTAAGTTGAAATTGCATTATAACTACTATCGAATATCTAAGATTTCGGTGTATGATGGCATTTATTTTATGAATGAAGGATCCAGTGGTTTAAGTATCAATGATGAATAAGCGCCCATGTTGGGGAGCTTTTCGTTGTTAGACATCCTTAAGTTATCCTTAGCATATTTGAGAGTTTATTCATACGATAGTTTCGTTAGAAGTTCTACATCCTTTTCCAACACCGAAACATCGGAAAATAACGATTTGCAGTTGAATGTGGAATTAGAATCATATAGGAATTTTAATAAAGGTTTTCCTCAGCCATTATGAATACAAACCCTATAGCCATTAGGCTATTTTAATATCATTATTTCCTAAAAACGTGATTGAAAAATAAACGAAATATGATTTCCTTTCGTATTTTGTTGAAGGAAAAGGGCTAGCATTATTTGATTAGCCTTCTTTCTCCCTAACTTACGTGGCTTAAATGATTGAAATGTTTGTTGCTATCAAATAGGAGTATAAAAGAAGTGTCTCACTATAGTCAAGAACCAAATACGTATGCGTTTTGAGTGCGTGTTCTCGGGTTCGTCTCTAGTATGAGCACATGTCTCGAATACAAATCCAAGGAGTGACTCGAATCTATTTTAAACAGTAGGTCCCGTCTCATATACCCTCCGTGCTGAAAATATTAAGCTCCAATAAATCAGTTATTTAAACAAAAATAAATAAATTTTGTTCAGTGCTTCTGACTTCAATTTCTCCTTATAGATATGATCAAAATTAAAGCATGTTGTTATATATATATATATATATATATATATATATATATATATATATATATATATATATATATATATATATATATATATATATATATATATATATATATATAATATATTTACTCTTTGTGTACAGAGTTTTAGTTGCTAATTCCATTAGTTTCTCTCTTTTCTTTTCTTCTTTCTTTTTGATCACCGTAAAATACAAAAACACAGGGACAAGTGCCTTGATCTCTGTAGACACGAGAACTAAGCGAGACTTGAAGTAGGAGTAAGCAGACTTTATTCACTATAGCCAAAAGTTTGACAGAGCCGACCTACTGATCACACATACATCAAGCCCTCTGGCTGGCCACATCCCTTCATGGGCTGTAGTGTTCGGGGTTCAGTGTAATAAACTAATCTGGAAACATCTGATCGAAGTTTGTGTCTTGTTCCCTGAGTATTTATTATATTCCATTTGGATTTGGCTGTTATTAAATTAAGGATTCAATTTCTTTTCGATGTAAAAAAAATGTTCCAACGGTTGTAACGGATAGTTCGTACTGATAGTGAAAAGTCAGATTTAGTAACGGAACTCAAATACAGTATTGTAAATGAAACTTCTAATGATTATTACTTAAGCAAACTATTTACGAATTTAATATTTCGTAACCAGGCCTTTTATATATATAATTGTAACGTTATTGATCAAGAATACAAGTAAACTTACCATCAGGTGATCAGAAAATTCAATTGTGGAACTTAATTCTCGGGTTACAGAATTTGGATTACATTGCAAGCTAACCTTAGAACCTTAGGCATCTAAAACAATGGAGAAAGCAGGAGTAGCCTATTCTTTATCATATTGAGCAAATTATGTAGTAATGTTTTCAGTTTGCTAGTAGCGTTTCCTTTTTAGATATTCTCATTGCTGCAGAATTTCAAAGTATCAATCTTTTTGTTTCAAAGTATCATCTAGTCGTAGGCTAATGATTAATAATATGTTGTCTGAGAAATGTATCAGATTTGCAGGTTTTTTTTTTTTCAAATAATTTATTTTTTTTTCGTGATTTTATTAAAATGTTATTGGCGTTTGGTGTTATCGTCACAAGTCCCGGGTTCGATTCCCGGTGGAGCCACTCGGTCGAAAGCTTTTTCAGACCAGCCATCCTGAATGAGGTTTTCCTGGGTTTTCCTCATTCACAGCAAGCAAATGCCGGGATGGTACCTAACTTGCAGGTCCCAGGCAGCTTGCTTCCTTCCCTTTACCCGGATAGTGTGTTCGCCGAGGCTCATACGTGACGAACTAAATGGCTTTAGATGCCGAAAGCCCAGAAATCTAAAATCCTACATTACCACAATATGTGGCTTGTAAGTAATTCGATTTCTTTTTTCTGTATTCTGAAAACTAGGCTAAAAACTCGGTCAATTAGTGGCAGTGTGTGTCTTCTGCGACGGGTGTGAAAATCGATCCCGAAATATATGGACATTCAGAGAGTATTCTTTTGGAGTTTTCTCATTCACCACATCCATAGAAAATTGGAAAATCTCTCCTTGCTGTAATTCTCTAAAAGACAACAATTAGTGTCATTCTTTCCTTTTCGTTTTTACTTCTACATCTTCCATCATATAATTATATCGTCCCCCCTTAGTGTTTGAAATTCGACCGTTTGGCAACACTGTATGAGCAACCATGTGATTGACAATGATATTGCTTTTTTTTATTATTATTAGAAATTGAAAATCGATGTTATTCAGACGTGTCAGTTTTTGTGGCATACCAGCATTTTCTATTTATGTATGTTTATATATGTCACGTTTGTCAAAATACCACACACACTTGTCAGATTAAAATTATTAATAAATGTAGATTTGTTGTTGTATTCATTATGACATTTTTAAATATTGAACACAAAGATACGTGATCATTGTTTAGAAGTAATAATTTTCTGTGACTCATATTGTAAACTATGTTAAAGGTCTTCGTTACACTCAACTTTCAACGTTAAAAGAGTCAATAATTTAAAGACAGTGCAGAAGAAAGTACCTTAGTTTAGTGTGCCAGATAGTGTGTAAAAAATGCAAATTTCTAGTCTATTAATAAGCGTTTAAAGACAGTTATTAGTCTGTTTAGTAGTTTTAAATACTTTTTTTTTTTTTTTTGTAAATATTGCTTGGCTCATTCTATACATACATATTTTATTTTCTTGATTGTCTTTGCTATTCTCTAAAATTCGAAAAAGGGAAGAGCGTAGTGAAGACCCACTGTATAAATTCTCAACATTTTTTGAAAAATTCGAGCAGCGTGAAAATACACATATAAATAGTAAGCAAGCTAAACTCCTTAGTCCTGTATCCGTTATTTCGACTGGGAGTACATTTAAAACTGTTCGTTCTATGCTAACGAACCAAGTCTTATATTCTGAACACATAAAGGAAGAGTGCAAGGATTATTCTTCGTATAATATTAAATAAATAAACTGTGTTAACTCTAGAATTATTTATTTCTGTTTGTGAATAGTTGTCATGTGTGTCAAATTCAGACATATTTCAGCCACCCTTTTGCGATCGCTTGTACACAGGAATTTATATATTATTCGATATAGCAAATATGTTGGCCTTTTTTTGATTGCTGAAACACCGCTTCCTGGATTTTCAAATACTTCCCGTGGCAGAAAGTCTGAAATCATCACTGGTTTTGTACTGCGATGAGAACATCGAGTCAGGCATCAGGTTTAGGTAGAGAGATTTATTCCAATATTCTTTCTTAATCTATTTTCAACCTGAATTTGTCTACTCAGGGAAAAACAATAGTGCCGATACTGAAATCTTACAGGTAGTTATGTAAGAAGTGATTTTTCGAAGAAAAACAATGTATGGTATATTTCTTAATCCACACATTGGATTCGATCCTGTCACTATGACAGTGACGTATATAATAAAGTCAGACTGTATTTATTCCTTCAGTATTTTTGTTGTTCTTAGGAGCCTGGTATTCCCTCTGTAATTGAATGTCAACAGAAGTGGCAATCATGACCCGAAATGAGTAACAATAGAACTGCCTGTCACATGTCCTTTCTTCTATCTATTGAGGTTTGTCCTAAAGCAAAGGGACTGTAATAAGTGATATAAACGAACCAACATCAATGAAAGGATCTAATTGAAGAAAATGACTAAAGTAAATTGGACAATTTACATCATAACTCGATTTACTTCTTTATTATTATTATTATTATTATTATTATTATTATTATTATTATTATTATTATTATTATTATTATTATTATTAATAATAATAATAATAATAATAATAATAATAATAATAATAATAATAATCTACAGCTAGTTTATTAGATTATATTAATGTTTAAGTCAAATCTTGCAACTTAATTACACGCACTTCTATACTAACTAGAGCTTTTGAAATTTTGTACAGATACTTCTATCCGATGACAGCCTACTTAAATTTATACATAATTTTCAATGTAGCTTATCGTTTTACTGTAAAATTAAGTTACTATAACAGTATTTAGATTGTGTATATATGGATAGACAGCGTCAGTTAATTCAGTGATGAAGTGGGTCATGAATTTCGTGACTTGTAACCGGATGGCCCGGTGACCCGGACAGACCCATGACCCAGCTTGGTCAGAATAGACTCATGACTTGGACCCAATTTGACTTGGACCGCACGAAACATCCCCATACATATAAGGAGTCTGTGTAAGGCTGTTGATGTAATTCTAATGAAAAAGATTCTTCCCTCTCCGTCTTTTCACAAAATCTATAATTTTCATTCCCCTTTTTTGTTTGCACCAAGTGTGTCAAAACATTACACTGAACGATAACTAGAAGGTATATCAGTGCAAATGCGTGAAAATTATAGAAAACATAAGCTACATGGTTTTCTTACAATGGACCGAAATTTGATCCAGCGAACCTGTAAAACGTATTTAAAATGTAGAAAACTGATTCTCAAATTTGCCCCAATAACTGATTCTCAAATTTGCAATTTCAAAGACATCACTGTCATATGTTGCATATCGTTGGAAGGGCCATTCCATCACCTTTGAAAGGCGCTCTCTCTCTTCTGGATGAAAAATAAGCCACATAAGATCAAATTGGTTCGCAGCTCATAGTTCGCAAACTATTGAAAATAGAACACATGTTCATATGATATTTCTTTCCCTTAGAGTAACCCATATTACAATTTTCCAATGATTGCGGAATATTGACTAAATACTAAATAGAAAATAATTCTCTGAAAGACTTTTTAAAACGGTGCTTTTATAAGTACATTAAAAAGGAGAAAACTTAGTTTTGGTGCTGGGAAAAGATGAAATAAGTCTAAAAGCGTTGAACCAATTTATTGTTAAACTGCTTCGCTCATAAGCACATCATCAAGTATAGAGCCCACTGATTATAACGGATTAGGCTTATAGCGAACGACTTCCCTAATATCCATTAAAAAAAAATAGCCCTCAGCATTAGGAAGAACGCCTAATTTTTAAAGTCCCATTTCGTCATTTCACCACGCCAGAACTTTTTTCCTTTTTAGTGGATTATATAAAAGTGCATTATTATTATTATTATTATTATTATTATTATTATTATTATTATTATTATTATTATTATTATTATAAACTATCCTATGCAAAAGTGTCGGAAGTATTATAGAACGAGTGTCCATCTGTCGACAGGTAGAGCGAAAACGGTAAGAGATATGCGATCTTTTGCAATCGATTCATCGTCTCAAGGATATATTCCATCTCCTCTGTTAACTTTGTTGAAACCGGAAGTGGTTCAAATTAGCCATTTCTGATTTCAACGTTTATCGCCATAAAGCGGAAACGGTAACAGATAGCGAGAAGCTGTTTTTTTGTAAGCGGTTCATCGTCTTAAGACAACACATCATGACTATCCACAACTCTATACCGAAACCGGAACTGGTTCAAATTACGATTACTTCCGATTTCAGTACTGATCTCCGTAGGCGGCTTTTTACAATTGACTCAGTGTCCCAAGAGTAGATTCTATAGTTCTAAAGAATTATGATGGTGCTTAACACAGCCCTGTGGTTTTCGGCTGCCATAGTCGTTATGGGTAAGGAATTGAGATATTTAATTACTTCGTCAATTTTCGGTCAACATAGTGGGCTCTAATCTATGAAGGTAGTGTTTGAGTGACAAATTGACCTGAAGTTCAGAAAGTAAGTTTGGCTAAGGCGTTGAATAAGGTATGCAATGTAGAGTTTAAGATTATAACTACTCATACTTTGTGTTTATTATTGTTATTTCAATTATAAATCGTAGATTAACATTAAAGCTTGGAAGTAAATACCTGTACTCGTCTTAGGTAGCGGGTATTAACCTCAAGTTCTGAGAATTTGTGCGCAGATTTTCGTCTTTTCTTGCCCTCTCTCTAGGACCCGCTCATAATAGCTTTTTACTTTATTTTTTGTTTGCCAATTTCCTGCGTAGGGGAGAAAGATTTACGCGTTGAGCGCAGAAACTTCTGTGTAGTCCAATGGAGCACACAGTCAGTGTTGCACAATGTGGAACAGTTTTACAGTTCAGAAAGATTTTAGATCACGGACCTTGCCAAAAGAAAGCTTTACATTGGTGCCAATATGAGTAGCCAACAATGCCAGATGTATACTTCAAGTAGTGCTGAATTTAAGAATTGCTTCTTCCGTCAACCTTAGCTTACACTTCATCCTTTTCCCGTAAGATAAATTGAGCAGATAACATACTTTGTATTATATAATATTCATCGGAGACGCAGGTTCATTTTTCGATTGGAGCCTGTGCGGTTCGAGTCCCACTTTAAGCTGTAGTTTCATATCTCATATAGTCTCGCTGCTTAAAGGGACGCTAAATTCAAAACCAACAAAAAACAACACTAGAGTTGATACATATTCGAATATTTGAACAGTTGTTTAAACCAGTGGTATTCAATCTGGCATAAGGTAGAGCGTTCATCTCTTATGCTCGGGGTCCCGGGTTCGATCGCAGCCCCCGCCAAGTGAACTTCGTGGTGGACAAACACCGTGTGCGTGGGTTTCCTTGGGGTTCTCCCGTTTCCTCCCACTTTCTTTATTCCACCATTTTCATTAATTACTCATCATCACCGTCTCCTTTAGCCCAACCGGCATAACCGTGAACTCAAAGATTTCATTTTTTTCAATCTGGCATACACGTACTCTAAGGGTATGCGATGACTTCGTAGGGGGTACGTAAAATTTAAAATAACGTACTTCTATTAAATATCTATCATGATTCTCGCACGATGGTAAAATTGGGTTACTTAAAAAAATAATAAATTTTATAATTTGTTTTTGATATAGATACTTATTTCAATTAGGATCGCTGAAATATGGCAGTGCACGCTTCAATTGAAACGTATCGCAAGGGGTACGCGATAAAAGGTTGAGTACCACTGGTTTACACAACTTGGAGTAAAATAATTATTTGAGTAAGTGGTAGTTGTTCGCAAAATGAGAATAAAATGATTAGATCAATAATTACATAGTGTAAGCAGTTTAGTATCAGTACAGTATTGACTTTTAATCCTGTTAGAAAAAGAAATTCAAATATTCCAACATTACTTCTCGACTAATTGTCCGAACAATATGTTGGAATAATTTTAACAAGCATTGTTCAAAATTTTGAATTCTTCTGTGAAATAATAATTATACTATTTACTTCGCAGGTTTATGAATTCCACACAGTTACGTGTAATAATTTAAAGCGGTGTCGAGAACGTTTATTTACTAACGTTCGGCTAATTGGGGGTTTCGTCCCAGACCCCCATATTTACGCAACCTACGGCCTTGCATATCTCATACCCTCACATATCTCGTAATCTTAAGGAATTTCGAGATATGACCATCTTATTAAAACAGTTGCAACCCTAAATCTTTTTCTTGCCGCTTTTTTTTTTTTTAATTCTAAGGGAAATATCAAGAAACGCTGAAACACGCCTTTGATTATTTTAAATTAAGAGCCTAAATAACAATTTCTATGCCTCTAATACAAAAGGCTCAAGGGGTACTCCCAAATCTGGTAAAAATTTAAGCATCTTATGATTTCGTGATATGGCCATCTTATTTTAACAGTTGCACACTGATTCTTTTCTTCCCGCTTTTTTATTTTCCTTGTGGGAAAAATATCAAAAACCGCTGAAACACGTTTTTAGTTATTATAAATAGAAAGTTTAAATACCAAGTTCCATGTCTCTAACCTTAACGAATTTGGAGATATGGCCATTGTAACTCACCCTCTTTTCCTTCTCTTTATTGGCAAATAAAAAAAAAGAAAAAAACGTAAATCACGTGTCTAATTATTTTAAATGAAAAGTCCAAATACCAAATTTCATGTATCTTACCTTCAGAGATTCGTAGATGTGGACATTTTAAGATAAAAATTACTACCCCTCTTTCCCGTCGACTTTCCAAAAATCCTTCCCTAGGGAACCTTACATCAATTTCTGTGCACTGTTCAAATTCCAAGCATCTAGTTAAGCGGTTTAGTCTGGGCGTTGATCAGTAAGTTAGTCAGTCATCCACTCAGGACTTCTTTCATATATATATATATAGGGACGGATCCAGGATATGATCAAGGGAGAGGCTAAACCATATTTTGCCGTTTTATCCAGTGTAAAGCAGGATTGAAGCCCATTTTATCCAGTGTATACCTGAGCGTCAAGGGGAGGCTATAGCCGCCTTGGATCCGCCACTATATATATATATATATATATATATATATATATATATATATATATATATAGAGAGAGAGAGAGAGAGAGAGAGAGAGAGAGAGAGAAAGAGAGAAAGATTAACAGATTAACAGTGAAATATGTCTTTCGTACGTCTTAATGGGGTCGTACGGTGTTTTATTCTGTTCACAAGTTTTTTTTTTTTCTTCTTTTAATGCAAGCATATAACAATACTTTATATTATCTCACTTACTGATGTCTTAAGAGGTAGAAGTTCCTTGGGAGAGAATATAAGAGAAGTATGCCTTTTCAAAAGGAACACTTCGTTTTTTAATGTATAATTTTAAAAATAACAAAACATTATTCTACACACGTTCAGTGTATCTATTTGATGATTACATTATGTAATCGTTTGTTTTCTTCAGATATTGGAATAAATATTTTGTTACTCTCTTAATATATTGAAAAGATTTCCAAAATTTATGTATGCACCAGCCACATTTTGCTTCAGCTTCGTCAACCAATCTACACTACAACAGGTAGCAGCTCACGTGGATTTGTTTGGATGAGGGTGAATCTTAAGTAGGGGCGGCAAGTATAGACCATAAAGGAGCTGAACGATCGTGTAAAAGTGTGTTAATGCAAACGTAACCAACAACGAATCGGATCATAAGCTGATTTGCCCTCGACCTCTTCAACGAAAATGACAGGAATGGGAGGAGTCGAGAGAGAGAGAGAGAGGGAGAAAGAGAATGAAAAGGAAAACTATCGTCTCCAGAAAGACTTTCTTTGCGCACAGCAAAAAGGACCTCCCCCATTCCGTTACTCGTTTTCAGTGTTCTTTCGAAAAACAATTTTTGATCAAATAGTCACACAGAAATTGTTTAACTTCTTTCCGTGTGCAGATTTTTTAAACTGTGAGCATTGCCATCACATCAGCGGACTGTGCGAACATTAGGAGACCTTGTACAGTAAAGCCTGAAAACTTGGCCGTCTGCTAGCTTGGCCTTATTCATTATGTAACCTGCATTTTCCAGATTATTACAACTCTGTTTGCCATCTTTTTATCTTGAATTTGGCTGCATTGAAGCTATACTGTTTCTGTACAGCTGAGGTTAAATTTACCTCTGTATGTTGGACACTGAACATTTAGCAGTACACAGGATCGTATTTATTTCTTACAAACCCTCGAACATCTTTGTGAATGAACCCAGGGGAAGGAAAGGGAGAAAACTTGTCCATTGAAAGTGACTTCTCCAAAGGTCCATGGAGCAGAGATCCTAACGTGGTATCAGTACAGCATAATCTCTCATCGGGAATGGAACCCGGGTGTCCCATACTAGAAGCTACGTTCGCTGCCATTTAGCCACGAGGAAACTCTGAACTCCTGTAATTATTTATTGCATTAAGTAGATTAGATTAGATCTACAATAGCTATTGCTTCAAAATACTTATTTTCTGTAAACTGGCCACTTTTCAATGGAATCGATTGTGGTAAACGTAGGTTTCACGGTATGCGTATACGAGTTCGTTTGTGTTATCATTGCTTAGTCTTTTTATAACCTTTCAACATCCTTCATTTGATTTTCATCATCCTATGTCTCTAGACCCATATTCATATGAATATACATATGCCAATTAACGTCTGAGAAAGATGACGTTACGGTATGGAAGCTGTTACGAATTAATTCAATTTTAATCAAGAAAATATTAATTATTTAAGTTTTAGTTGTATCTGAAATTTAAATGTGACATTAAGTATTATAAAAATGAATCGATACACTTATATTTCGTGCCCACGCAGATATCAAGGATTTTGCTCCGATTGTTCATTGAAGAGTTGAGCAACTGAAGTTTTTTTTTTTTTTTTTTTTAAGTGAAAAGATTTAATTTCTCGGGTGGCACTGGCAACATTGGAAGAAAGATTTACACCTGAGTATTATAGTATGTGCAGCCCTAAATGGCCATTCTTAAAAGAGTTTGCCTATAATTTATGTTACCGTGCTTCCTGTCGCAGGGGTTTCAAATCCTGTCGCCAACCATCTCAAGCTTGCAGGAAATTTACAGTTGTTCTTTGGTATTCGGCTTATGAGCTGACTTTTATTAGCTGTGGAGTGAGTATAAAAAAGTATATATATATATATATATATATATATATATATATATATATATATATATATATATATATATATATATATATATATATATATATATAATTATTTGATCTGTAGGACTGGTTTCGTTATGAATGGAATGATTTTTTTTTTCAGTCTATGTAAGTTTAACCTAATGTGGAGTGTCCTAAAACACGTTGTGTTTACACAGGTTTTGACTCCTCCCCTCTCCTAATGTACAATGTGTTGATCAGTCATTTTCCACTAATGTGTACATCGGTGTTACTCATAGCATATAATACAGGATGTTCCATTTGCTATCGACCGTATTGCTTTTCACTTTAGCTCCTTAATTTTTTTTTAAAAAAAATGGAAATAAACATATATGGACAAACCCTGGTTTGTGAGTTGATTACTGATTACATTCTGTTGAAAGTGGCTGCTAACTGGTCTGCAGACACATTTAGATGCGATGTTACATACGAGCAAAAGTGTTCGCCAGTTCGGTTTTGTGCCGAATAGTTGCTTCCATTTCGGTGATATTCCTTGATGTATTTCGGTACACGGCATACATTTTTACATTGTTCATTTGAATGTTATGTTCACTTTCGTTAGTTTTATATTGCAATATAATCTATTTTATTTTTATTTAAGAAATAATTTTTATGCGGGCAGATTTGATTCCCCGTGGTCCTAACTGTAACCCATCGTTGTTTTCACCAAAATTTCTTGTGAATCAAAACTATTTTGTGTGTGTGCGTTACTTCTGTCTCTTATTTAAACATTGAAACTTAGAAGAAAGTGATGCATTTTAATTAAAAGTGGGCGTAAATACACCGTTATCACAAAACCGAAGTTAAGATTATAACATAGCACATTCTTGTGCTTTAATAATGTAAACAATATAGACTGAGTGCTCACTGAATTGCGACCACCGTGGCCAGCAGCTGAGCTGGTTACATGACCACTCCGACGGGTAGTATTGCAGAAAAAGAACACACTCGAGGCTACATGTTGGCAGACACACACTGTTATAATGGGAGGCAGATAGGATTTATCCACATTTTAATAGGGCATGATTGTGGGTACCCGAGCAATAAGTGCGTCAATAACCCAGACAGCAATACTTATCGGATGCGCCCGTTCCTGTGTAGTGAAGGTGTTCAAGGAATGGGAAGAAAATGGGATAACAGTCTCCAAGAGACGGAACTACAAGGGCATACGGAGGTTCAAAACGTGGGGCGAGCGTCGCGTTAAACAGCTCGTGACAGCCAAACGAACCATCAGTGTCTGGGAATTACGTGACCAATACAGTGTTGGATGCACAATACCATATCCCACGCAACTATACGGCGTACACTGGTACGTATGTAGTTTCAGAGCAGACGACACACTTGTCACCCACTCGTTACGACTCGTCACCGCAGTCTTCGTCGCGTTAGGACACAGAAAGACGCTAATTAGAGCATGACGCTAATTAGAGATTGGAACAGGGTGTGTTGGTCCGATAAATCACGGTTTGTGCTACTCCTCTTGAATGGGCGTGTGCATGTGTGGCGCCAACAGCACGTTGCTATGGGTCCTCATGCATGGTACGTATGCACAGGCAGGTGGGGGGCGGATGTATGGTCTGGGGATGCTTCTGTTGGCATGGACTGGGACAGATGGTGTGTGTGTACCACAGTGAGACATCCGTTGTGTACCTGCAAGTGTTAGAGAATCACGTACACTCTACAATGTAACACTTCTACCCACACAAAGACGGCATTTTCCAGGACGACAATGCACGGTACCACCAAACCAGGACTCTACTTGCTTGGCTTAAGGAACATTCCATGAAGTGCAGCGTATGAATTGGTCCCCTAAGTCAGCGGATCTTAATTCTATAGAACATTTATTGGATGTTGCGGGACGAGCTCTTCGCGCCATGACTCCTGCACCAACATCTGAAGGCTCGTTGTGGGATGGCATCAGGAATATATGGTGTCACATCCCTGTGGAAACCTCAGCAACTATCAGAATCCATGCCACGCCGTGTCCAGGCCCCCCTCTGAGCAGAAGGTGGACGAAGGAAATATTAGGTGGACGGTCGTGATTCAGTGAGCACTCAGTGTGTGTACATATAACAATTTACTGTAAATGGAAAGTAGAACTACTTCTAAAGTTTATTAGTTTAGTTTAAAATGTTAACTTAAGTTCAATAAATATAGTGTAATAATCACTTGTAAAGAAAAGCGCGGACAAATTTGCCAGCCTACCCTTTCGTACAGCATGTAGCAAATATGGGTTCGGTACTTCTACAGAAGGTCGGTCCACATTTATGAAAACGAAGTGGAACGTCCGCCAGGGGCGCTAGAATCACAGACAGTGATCAGAGCAGAGCAATCAGAAACCAGTTGTTTGGAGAATTCGGTAGCAGGAAGGGAAGTGCTCAGAGTGTAAAATGCCTCCATTCTGGGAGGGATACATCACAGCTCTTTCACACATCGGATACAGCTACAGTGCAATTGTGAAACAGTGTTCGTCCAACGGTTTCACCATTTCCAAGAAGGGTATTGCCAATGTACTCAAACAAAAATGCACAGCCAGTGGAAGCGGGTGTGCGCATAGTGTGGCACGAAAACAACCCCGTCCCAAACGTACAATGGATATGGTTCGACAAGTGCAGAAGTTGGTGACCCAGGAGAATCCGCCGCCACAAAGAGACATTGCTACGAATGTTAAAAGATCCAAATGAACTGTGCAGAGGATAATCAGCCAGGATTTAAGCCTGCAAGTAAAGCATAAACCACGTGTTCACACACTAAAGCCAAATACCTCCGGGAACGCAGGCAGGGTCCATTGAAAACGGCTCTGTGAACCAAGGATGTTATAAAATAGAGGATCTGCCCTTAAGCAAAATCTTGAAGCCATACGTCACAGTGTCGCCACCCCTACTCTGCTCACTCCGCCCAATAAGATCACAATGTTTTGAGCCAACAATCATGGCGGAAACGAAAGTAGCTAATCAGACGATGGCAAAAGCGAGAATAGCCAATCAGACTTGCCGATGCTCGGTTGTTTTTTGGCTTCATTAATTTAATAGGGTGAAGATACATATAGGCAGATCCTCTATTTTATAACATCCTTGCTGTGAACGGTATTTAACGGGTGACAAATGGAAATGTGCGTTAGAGGAGGCCTGGATTTATTTGTCAAACTCCAAGCGGGTTCGAGCCATTTACTATGATCCAAAGGATGCCAAGGACTATGCCAATGGGTCCGCACGTGCTGCGAAAGTTTTCCCCGTGGCTTCATGGTGGTTGCAAGTTTTTGCCATAAAGGGAAACTACCCCTGCATAGAATTGCACGAAATGTGAAAATTAACGCAGTATACTATCAACAACACGTTCTGGAGCCTTTATACCGACAGCATATTCCGTCGTTGTATGGTGTTGGTGTCGAAAGTCTTCATTCATCAAGACAAAGCAGCCAGCCACATGGCTCGAACAACTGTTTCATACATGGCCCGCAAAGCGCGTGAAACTGGTTAAGTCTCCCGACGCTGCACCAATGGACTTTTGTACTTTCGGGTGTTTGAAGCGAGCGATTTCTTTACGTCGCCCACTCACATTGACTGGCTTGTGGGAAGTTTGCAAGGAGGAGTGATCCGAACTTGATCAGATTTCTCTGAATAGAAGCCTACTCCAATGGAAACTTCGGTATCGGACTATAGTTTATAGTTAGGGTCGTCATATCGATCACAACCGCTGGTGGAAATACGGCTTTACACCCTAGCCGTTTCCATAAATGTGGACCAACCTTCTGTAGGGTTAAACTGATAACTTCGTGTTGTATATTGGACAAACAAACAAAAAATAGACGTTTCACAACTCTGCCGACAAATCATATTTGACACATAGTCTTAGAAAGAAGACTTCAAATAGCTTTTTCTTTTATACTATAGTCGTACCTTGATTCAAAGATGTGGATATTAATTTTGACACAAGTGTATTCAAATGGTTGGCACGCGTAGTTTTTGATCCAGTTTCTAAAGGAACATAGAATTTTTGGTGTTAATTAGCATTCTAGCTGACAGTATTTGGATAGGTGTTTAGTTTTATATTTCTTAAAGAAAGAAAGTGAAATTGATAAGGTGAACTTTGATATTCATGTAAACGTTAATATTACGTTCAACAAAACATGAGCCGATCTTGAATGGTAGTACCTTGGATTGAGAGTTCTTCCATAATGTGGGTCAGATTGTAGCCCACTACAACAAAATTATAATTGTTGAAAGGCTGGAGAAAATAAAGTATGGTTTCAATCAGGACTGCACGAGTTATTTCACAGATTTACTAATTGCGATGTAACTAGAGCATTGTCTTCCATATAAACCGATAACAAGATATCTGTCAGACTCAGCTGGACAAAGACAAAACTAGTTCGAATCATTAAATAATGGTAACTCCATAATGACATTACAACAGTAACAATATCCTTACGAAATTAGGCCGGCTCTCTCGAAGGTTGTCCATTCTTTATAGATGCTAGATGTAAATTCGACCAGTATTTTAAGCGGTAGAGGGGAGGATACCGACTTCAGCAGAGGACACTGACGCACTACTGACGTCAAAAGCCTCTCTTGCCACCTCCGGTGTTTTTCAAGTGCTTCTTTACATCAGCCCTGTTTCCTGTTCCATTTAATAATAATAACCACGATAAACAGCAACATCTGTAACGGTATCCAGAGAACACTTACGACTACACCATATGATTTTCTTGCTAATCCTCCCACGCTTTGAAGTTGATGCACGGAACTGATTGTGATTTTTTTAAATACTTGAGGAAAACGTGAATGAATCATGAAGGTGTTACAGCTGAGTCTGTTCCTGGGTTTGGTTACGTGATTTTTTTTTTTTTTTTTTTTTTTTTTTTTTTTTTTTTTTACGTGCTCGCAACCACTTATAAGTGAATCTCATTGTAACGTTTCTTAATTTTAGGGAGAATTTCTGGAGCATATTAATAAAAGTGATTACACAATCGAAATAAATTGCCATGATTCACCTTAACGAGCCTGTAGCTAGGGAAAGGCTAAAACGGTCGGTGCCCGCTCTTAATAATTTTGTGCACTCTCTAAAACGGAATGTTGTATATAATTTTTAAATCGAAACGAAACTAATGTTCGCATTTTTTTTTATCAAATTTAATTTAGCGCATTTTACTAATTTCTGCTCAAAATGATATGCTTCTTACTAGATGCACCAAACATCTCCCATTGACCTTTTCTAATTCAACTCTGTTATTGCACTATGGCAACGATCAGAAGCGTGGGACCTTATGCACTTCCTAAGAATAGTTGCATCGAGAAACACAACGTTATCTGTCAACATAAGAAACTATAGAGACCAGACCCGTAGCTAGAGTAACCTAAAGGCTTCACATCCTTTGCCACCATCTTTAACTTCCCTGATACTTCCAGCTTTAAATATATGTTTAAAATATTAGCAGTCAAGAATGTAAGATGAAAAAGATCTAGAGCTCTGTTGCAGATTTCATAAACAAATAAATAAATAAACAATTTTGTGCTATTCCCTGATTTTGTATGTCATTGCCCTTGCAGCACTAATTTCTGCCCCTTCTAAAAAATCAGGCTGGTTATGATCTCTATACTTCCCAATAATGTGGCAGGAATTTTAAAATTCGTTGTACTACAAAATAAAAGGCAAAGGAATTTGAAACATATTGTTTAAGTAAGATGAGATGAAACTATAATATATTCAATATTATTAAAAAGAGTGAATTTTAAGGAGGTGGGTAATAACAATCATGATTGGAATCAGTTGATACAGGAAGGACGCACTAATGGAGTGTTGTTTCTATAGTAATGAACGTATTCTTTTTTAAGCTTAGCTCTTAATAGTAACACAAGTGAATTTGAAAATATTAATTTCTTGATCTGAAGTGTAATTCTCAACAAGAAGTAGTGTAAAATGAAATATGTAAAATGAAATATGTAAGACTTCATGATTTATGTCCTTTAGATTAAAGGAAACGAGTGATTAATGAAAATGAGTGATTGTGAAAGAATTGGCAGAATGATAATGCGGAAGGAAACTGAAGAATCCTGGGAAGACTTACGAACTCGATGTTATCCCCAGAATACACATAATCTGGGAAGAAATAGTGTAATTGCTAAATCTAATCTTAATATATAATGATATGAATTTGCGTCTATTTAGTTTATATACATGGGTAAATTTGTGTGAGTACTGGTGAAAGTTGGGATTTATTTTATTTTACAATTTATTAGTAACTTGCAAAAATTGTGCAGATTTGAGCACAGTGATGAACTTGCACGAACTTAAGTTTTGAGTTTGCAAATTTTGTCTTAACGTTTCATCCAGGCTCTCTCTTCCCTCCAAAGGAAAAAAAAAATCAGAAAAAGGTTCGACTTTCACTGCAAACTGTAGGCCCTTTACCTTTATTTATATAACTACAATCCATCTTTCTTATTTTAGAATAATCACAACGAATATTATTGTACAACGAGATATGTTTTGCTTTTAATGTTGAGAACTCAACTCTACCAGAAGTTGTAACCACTTCATGAGTAAGTTTAAGCAGAGGAGGGATTTTAAAAAATCTCTATATTAAAACAAATTTATTTTTTCATAATTTCGTCTTGTATAAGTATTAAGAGGTCATTCACCCAAAATATTACACGCAACATATACCTGATAGCAATTTGTGGCAGTTTCAGTTTTAGCCATAAAAACTCCTTAGGGTAAATTTGTTTGCAACATAGTCTATTGTATAAAATTCTAAATATCTTTGAAGAGTGTGTTTGTGGTTAATAGTCCGTAGTTAAATAGCGGCAGCTGTTACAAAAGTTTTGATGGGTTTTTCCTGCCTCCGTCATGTATATTGTTTTCCTCCTTCCAGAAATGTTCGGATTCGGAAGTACGTGAATTCATATGTATATATGTTGTAAACAATTATGAGATGACATGCTTTTGATTTCTTTTTCTTTTGTGGACCGTATATATAATGGTTAAAATCTGACAGGTGGAAATTGCCATGTAGTGTGAGTTGTGCATGTTCTGAACAGTGTAATATTACTTTTAAATAAATTGAATACAACTAGTGTATGTGTTATCAAACATTGGAAGTCATATGGGTAATCAATAAAGTATACTGCCGTTTTGAACTCAAGTATTTTCGCAGAATATTCAAACAAAAACATAAAAATTGGTGTAAAATAAAAAAAAAACTTAGTTAATTCTCGTTATTTTCCTTGGCTGTTCTCAAATAGGCGACTAGGTAAAATATGTTAGAAAATTATATCCCTTATAATTTACGAATCTGCTTATCAGCTGGTGCGTGAATTCAGAATCCTAACACTCTATGGAGGAATTGATTATTGTAATATCAAATTTCTTTATAGCATTTTCTCTACTTCAACTATCTTAGTTTACTGGTTATATCTTCAGAAGTATTGTGCAGCAAATTCTCCTACAAACCTACCAAAAATGTCGAATCTAGAGAAGTAAACTGGAATTTAAATAGCAATAGTGACTCTGCTGATGTGAAACTAAACATGGTTAGCTGGTTAGGCATTATACTGTAGAAAGCGTGTAGACTGATTGGAAAATTTACACTGACAGCTTCACTTAACTACAATGAAAATAAACATTTCAGTTTGACGATGTTAGTCATTACCTTTCTGAATTTATCTGGAGTACGTCACAGATAGAATTGGGCTATCAGTGTTTTTCTTTCGAATTAAGAGGTATCAACTCCCTCGTGGCTAAGCGGTTACCGTACACCCCTTTGGCGTAGGAGACCTGGGTTCGATTCTCGGCAAGAGTTCATGTTGTTTGAATCCAACTTTAAACTGCAAATAAAACGAAATCGAATTAGAGCTGTTACAGAAGAAAAAAATATGCTCCCCTTCCTCCACACACACTTATTCTTTCTATGACGGCGACTGTTCGAATAGTACTTAACAGTATTACATGTCGTTACATTGGATATTTCATAGACAAAAATTATACTAACTTTTAAAGATGTAGCCATGTAGCCATGATAGTTTAAATGTTACCTAACGTACATGTCATTAAGAAGAAAGAAAAGTGAAATATAACAACACTGCATATTGTTAGTTTATTATGGGTTGCGGTGGCTTAGTGGTTCACCCTTGGTGCATGGGGTCCTTAGTTCGATTCCCACTCGCACCAAGTGATCTTTGTGGTGGACAAACACCGTGTGCATTGGTTTTCTCGGGATTCTTCTGTTCCCTCCCACTTTCTTCAATCCTTCGTTTTCATTAATTTCTCATCATCACAATCTCTTTTAGGCTAGCCAGCATAACCGTGGGAGGTAAAACTAAAAGATTTCATTTTTTTCGTTTTCAAGAAAATCGTCTAAAAATATCTTACTCCTAAGAATAAGCTTCTCTTCTGCATTGTCCCTAGAAACATGACATCAGTGTATGACTTACGAGGGTCGCTATTTATATTTTGAACCTAACAATGAAAAAAACAGTAATTTGTCATTGAAAATTGATTCATTATTTTTCGAAATATTCTCCTTTATGATCAATACACTTTTGCATTCGCTCGAACCATTTGTCAAAGCACTTTTTTTTTTTTTTTTAAATCTTCTTGAGACCTCCATAATATCGTTTTTGAAAGCATCAACGGCTTTTTCCGTCGACAGAAATCATTGTCCACACAAATTATTCTTGACATTTTGGAACAAGAAGTCGTCATTGGGTACCAAATCAGGACTGTACGGCGGATGACCCATCAATTCGATTTTGTGTTCAAATAGTCGGTTGTTAGACGAGATGTCTAAGAGCTCGCATGGTCTTGATGAAGAATGGTCCGACAACGCTTGTATGTTTTGCGTATTTGTCCGAAGACCTCCGGCAAACAAATTGTTGTGCACCATTCGAAGTTGACCGTTCTACGTTCCTCTAAAGGTAGTTGCCATATGACCAGTTCTCCCGAAAAAACAGGAGGGCCGCGGTGGCTCAGTGATAAAGAGTTCACCTGTGGTGCATGGGATCCCTGGTTCGATCCCAGCTCGCGCCAAGTGAACTTTGTGGTGGACAAACACCACGTGCGTGGGTTTTCTCGGGGTTCTCCCGTTTCTTCCCACGTTCTTCATTCATTTCTCATAATCACCGCCTCCTTTAGCCAACCGGCATAATCGTGGGACGTAAAACTCAAAAGATTTCATTTTTATTTCCTAAAAAATAGGCGACCATTTGTTTCGATGTGCTTCGAGCGCGAACAACTTTTGTTGGATTTGATTCATCTTGAAACACCCATAAAGTCGACTCCTGTTTACGTTCCGGCTCATATGCATATATCCATGATTCGTCACTTGTTACAATCTTAAATACGTCTTTTGAAGCACCGACATTGTATTTATTGAGCATTTGTGTGCATCAATTTACGCGAACTTCTTTTTGACTTTTTGTCAAATTATGTGGGATCCAACGAGAACAAACCTTTCTCATAGTTAAATGATCATGTAATATTTCGTATATGCTGGTGGAACTAATGACTAGGGTTGCCTCAATCTCACAGTATGTCACATGACGATCTTGCAGTAGATTTTGCATAGCATCAATGTTTTCTTGAATAACAACTGATTGTGGACGACCTTCGTGAATTTTGTCAATGAGCGAATGGCGGCCACCAGTAAAATCGTTATACCAGCGTTTCATAGTGGCAAAGGATGGGGTTTCATCACCAAATGTGGAAGTAAGTTGATCAATGCACTCTTTGTCTTGATAGTCCACGTCGAAAATCATAATAAATCATCTCACAAAAGTGTTCACGAGTTAATTCCATTTTTCTGTTGTCACCCAATCTTCAAGTCAATGTAAACAACACAAATAAAGCTATTGACAAAACACTTGAAGTATGTCATGGTCAACAATGTCAAACGTTTCTATGCAAACAAAAAAATTGTGCCTAACTGCAATCAGTGTTGCCAGGTCTTAAAATATAAATAGTGGCCCTCGTATATCATGACTTATATAAATGATAATGAAGCGTTGATTTGTGAAATATAAACAAAATTGTTAGTGGCGTTTTCATTTTTCAAATTGATAGCAAAACTTAGGTTTCATTTTTCATTTCATGTTAATTTATTAGTATTTTAGTTTGGCTGTTTATTACTACGGCTGCTTGAGTTAATTGAAGGCCAACATAAAGTACGTAGATTTGTACCTGGTAGAAGTAGTCTGGCATCAAAGTCCAGTTATTCCTCAAACTTTCATTTAATCCATACTCTTAATTAGTGTGCCCCTCAGTTCTGATAGTGTCATAGCTGAGTAGGTAATAATACATTTACATTCTACGCTGTTTAGGTATTAGGTAGTAAATTCTCCGAATGAACTCGACTTTTGGATTTAGCTATGTGAGAAAATTTATGATTCCGTCTAATTTTATTCCATCATTCATTTATGTTTAACATTTATCCATCTTGTAGTTCTATACAGAGTCGATAGAAGCTCATAAGATTTCTTGTACTACAATGTCTAGCACACTTTCATGATGAAAGCCAGTAGAGCAGGGATAGAGTGATCAGTAGAGACTGAATGTTAGGCAAAATGCTTATTCTTTAATATTAAAAATATGATCAAAAATATCGTTTTAAAGTTTATATGGGGGTTATACTTTTAAGCCAATTTTAAGCCAGATAAAGTGCTGTAAAACTTTGGACTGCTGTGTGTACTAATAAATGTATAAAATTTGAACTGTTCTGTGTAGTGATAAAGTACTGTAGAGAATGTATTTACCAAATATACATGGAATACATGTCAAGCTTCATTTTCATATGTACAGCAAGAGAAGATATTAACGCCAATAGGTATGCTTCTGTATTCCTTGAACATTGTCTATGAATTGAATTTATTTTTAATTTTTTTGAGTATTTATCTTTATTATTTCGAGTTACATTTTAGTGTCTATTTTACTGTCGATTTATTTTTAAAATTTTAAGATTTTTAATGCTTAAAGATCCAGTCTCTAGTGATCAGTGTTTTTTTCCCTATGGTTAAAAAGAGGCTGTGGCAAAGTGCAAATTAACTTCAAACAGAGAAATAGGTGGAAAATTTAGATTAGAGATACCACTCACTATTAGGGTAATTTTGTATTCACCTGTACGCGTCAATTAATAGTCCTAATACTGCAATTTAAAATACTTTGACTTCCTATAATATCAAGGAGCCATAACCTTCACAGAGGGATTCCCTCTAGCCGTACAATAGTAGTGGTGAAATTCTCGCCACAATATTACGTTTAACGAAAAAAAAAAAAAAAAAAAACAAAGGCCAAGATGAAACACATACCAATCGATTGAAGTAATTAAACTGAACAGAATTATATACGTGAGTGTAAAAGCTCATGCGTAATTTCCGACAAAATGGAGGGGAAACAAATTTCTTTGTAAACCTGAAACTTGACGCTATGTGAGAACCATGCCACGTACTGAAGTCAAACGGATGCTGAAGTATATCTTCATTAAGCTCTTAATTATGATACTAGTATCTTGACAGTATATAATTAATGAGATACAACCTAAAATTATCATTAACCTTTCAATTTTTAATTTCTGTTTAACTTAAATATGTCCAAAGGCAAGATACCTATCAGTTGATAATCATACTGTGCTGAACAAAATTACATGGTTGTAGATAATTTTTTGTACATGTAGTTTCTCAGAAAATCGAGAGGGGACGAACTTTGGTAAAGTATGTTGTTTGTTGCCAAATATAATTTACAGTTTCTATTTTGTGTTGGAAGATATTATTCATGTACTGTATATATAGTGAATTAACTAACATTGTATTGGTGGTGGTCGTTTGTCTTTTCCTAATTTTCACACGGTGCGTACTTCTTTATGCACATACTACTTGTAACCTCTCAAGTTGCTTTCTGTGACCGATAATAATAATCTATTCATAGATGCTAACAGTGCGACTTACGGTTGCAAAGAGAACGATGTCATGTGGGGACTTACGTAGGTATGTAGTGAACCTGAAAG
The DNA here is from genome assembly GCF_964235325.1 of Thermobia domestica. Taxonomy (NCBI): domain Eukaryota; kingdom Metazoa; phylum Arthropoda; class Insecta; order Zygentoma; family Lepismatidae; genus Thermobia; species Thermobia domestica. The sequence continues at coordinate 74,577,709 of NC_137464.1, forward strand.
ATGTGCACAAGCTTCGGAAGGTGATTCGTAACATCAAAAGAAGACAAAAAATCCTCTTACATGTTGTTGAATGCCTCGTCGTGTGCGAGTGATATGGATGACAATTTGGAATCGACAGCCTAACCCTGAGAATTGGACGGGAACAGAAAGACACACACAAACTCCCGGAGATGATTCGTAACTTCAAAAGAAGCCCCAAAAAATCCTCTTGTTTGTTGTCGAATTCCGCATCGTGTACGAGTGACAAGGGTGCCAACTTGGAATCGACTACTGAATCCTGACAATTGGAACGGAACAGAAAGATGTGCACAAACTATCTCTGTCTACGCTACTGCCTAATGTGACATTTTGCCTTTGTTCATAGCCGCATTTAACGAGTTTTGATGTCACAAATCACTTCCCGCAAATTGTGGATATCTTTATGTTCCGTTCAAATTGTCAGGATTAGATTGTCGATCCAAGATAGTACCCATGTCAACCGTACACGACGCGAAATTCGACAACATGCAAGAGGACTTTTTATCTTCTTTTGATGTCACGAATCACCTCCCGGAGTTTGTGCACATCTTTCAGGTTCACCCTGTATATAATATACTACATAGTAACAGTGTCGTAAGACTAAATTTAATGCGTTGAAACGAGGAAAAAGACCTGGTCTTTTTCTTCGAGGAAAATAACTAGGGATGCGCACGAGACGAGTCGAGACACGGCTCTTCCAATAGAAAAATATACATTTTTCGAGTCGAGACATCACTTTTACAGCACATTTTCGAGACAGCCAGAAATCTTGTCTCGTGCGCATCCCTAAAAATAACTACTTACTCAGGGATTTTTCCTTAGTTTATTATTATTATTATTATTATTATTATTATTATTATTATTATTATTATTTTACAGTGAAGCTTCTTCCCCTTCATCCCATAGTCTCTTTCGGAAAGCAGATTTGGAACAATGATCGCCATGCGAGGCTGAAGCCTAAACTTTTATCGCCTTCGTACCTCTTAAATCCTCGTGTGTTATAGTTTGTTTTTGTTTCATAAATATAATACAGCTGTAAATCAAATTTGCTCTTATGTTTGAATGTGTTACACGTGTGGATTTTAATAAGTATTATTTACGAATTTTGCTCCAGCTTAATAATTCCAGTGGACCCCGTGGTTAGTGGTTGTAAATATCTGTTTGCAAGGGTGAAGAACCGCCACGCAGTCTGGTTGGTTAGCCGCTTGTTGCACCACTCCAGTATTTATGTTCACCACTGGGAGTCATGAGATGTGTCCCCGCCTCCCAAATATATTCTGCGCAGAAGCCAGTCGTGAAAGAGTGAGAGTGTTCCGGCGATTTTTGAATGAATCTGTCATTGGTCTGTGACAGAAAGGAACTGTATTCAACAATTCATCTTAGTTTCAGTGGTTACCCAATACAAAAATAATTTCTAATGATGCAATTTCAGAATCTCAAAGGTTGGCTATGAATGGATGAATCTCGTAAAATCAAAACTGAGTTCGATATTCAATTAAATTGGGACAAAACTTTAATCTCAAAACCTTGTTTGGTCTAGCCGAAATGAGCAACTTAAGTAAATCTGAGTTTAACCTCTCGCTTTACTCGTTATTGTCAATGATTAAAATTCGATGGGCCAAAAGTATTTTGTAGTTGGAGTCATTAGATGGCAAGCATGTGTGTTAAATGGTGTGGAGCTGTTCTGTTCTGATGTGGCTCACTCTGTTATTCGGATATTCAAAGGCTTAAAGTTGAAAAAAATCAGCGTAGTTTGTAGATGCAGTATTACCTTTTCTTTCTTTTTTCAGATCGAATTAATTTGACTACCCTTTAAAAATGCTTTAAATAGCTAAATATTATAGTAATATGTTCTATATCGTCGGCGGCAATTCAAAACCTGCTATGTGCATTTTGCAGGAGAAGCGAAAAACAGTATCCTGGTTAGCTTTTTGGCTTTATAAAAGTGATGTTATAAGTAATATTTGATGCTGCACGTAACTGGTACCTTCTCAAGTAACTTGAGAAGGTACCAGTTACGTGCAGCATCAAATATTACTTATAACATCACTTTTATAAAGCCAAAAAGCTAACCAGGATACTGTTTTTCGCTTCTCCTGCAAAATGCACATAGCAGGTTTTGAATTGCCGCCGACGATATAATATTTTAAAGCTGTCTTTCTGGAGGATACAGAACTAAAAAAAAGAAACAAAAATGTATAGCTCAATTTTTCATTTGGACTAACGGATAATTCTGGATTAAAAGCACAACCAATCTTACACTAAACTTCTGCTACAAGTTTTATTGTTGGTCATAGAAATCAACGAGTAATCAAGATGGTGTGAGTGTTTATACGTAAAATATATAATATAAAATTTTGACATTCCTACAAAGCAATATGGCTTACGATAAATACGCACACAAGAAAGCATTTCATCATGCTTCTTAGCATTAAAGAGGCCAGTTTTATTTTTCCTTTTTCAAAATTTTCGACATGGATGGGCTGATTTGATTTGATGAAGTATAGCATACTGAAACTTTTTAATGTTACTGTCTATATACAATGTTTGCTTGCTATTGTGCGGTGTAGTAAGTAAGCATTTGAAGACTGAGAGAGAGGTTACAGAAAATAAAAATGTCAGTTGACATTAATACATTATGATTAGCAAGGAGGAATTAAAGAAAAGTTGTATGAAAAAGAAATATACCTTTAATTTCAAACTTGTTCCCTCCAATGTTCAAATTGCCTACTACCGGTATATGCTAGATGGCTCACAAAAACACCAATTTCTCTCCTATTGCCCTTTCAGATCGCCAGGTAGGTGTGTACAGATTCAAGACATATCATACCACGGCCGATCCTTTGTTATTGCCATGGTGTCTGTGTGGTCGACTTCAACATTCATATCGTTGTCAGCAGAAAGAAGTGTTTTGTACGCGTGGAAGAGTAGGAAGAGATCTTTACATGTATTCTCTTGAAAATAAATACATGTGTGTTATTTATAATAAAGTGGGTTATCGTATTATCTTTCTAATGACAGATAAAGCTTGGTTCCATCCATTATTTAGAACATGTAAATTAGAACATGAGGACAACAAATATTAATCAGTACGTAATATTCATAGGATTTTAACCACCACCTCGTCACGATTTAAAATAATCGAAGCTTGATGTGCAGTGTCTACAACAACAATAATTTATCTCATGTTGTTCAACAACAATGAGGAATCGTATGTGTGCGGCCATTTCTGAAAAAAAAAAATCCAGCACGATTAATACCTCCTGAGTGTAAGTATACAGTCTTTCAACGGAATGGAGCGAGTTGCCACACTTGTTGCAAGGCGTACAGTTGAATTCACAAAAGAACTAATTGTTAGCGTAGATTTGTGGCCGGCTGTCGAATAGTTTCAAAGAAGATTTAAACTACAAATATTCGAAGATATGAAGGAAAATACGCGGATTGAAATTCAAAAGATTGACACTGCAGAGTTACTATTGTTAATTTGGTGTTTACCGTCGCTTTCAGTAGCAAGACTCAACTACATGAGCTCACACCAAGAACCTAACCCGAGTTCTCTGCATCGAACACGCGTATGCTAACCATGTAGTCAACGAGGAAGTTTACTGTAGACCTTGAGTCACATGTTTGACAAGATACTGCGGCATATACGAAAGCGCATATACAGATTATTTCATTTCATTTAATATCGCGCACTGAGTCCAAGACGTATGGTTGCGTTGCTAACGAGACTGCGGGCCGTTTTCCATATTATGCCTTATCGAATGCTTAAGTAAAAGCTCTGACCTTTTATTTATAATAATAATGCTAAAATACCATACCATATTTCTTATTTCCCGTTAATGAAGCCAGAAGAGAGATATATGTAGACTTTCATATATATATATATATATATATAAACTTTCATACTAGTGAAGTGCTGCAGTGAGTTCTCAATATCAAAAGTTCTCAATGTGTAGAAAAGGTTTGAAATAGTAACAGAAAATGTACCTACTTTTATTTCAATAATGCGAAATAAGAAATACAGTACAGTAGTGTATTATTATTATTATTATTATTATTATTATTATTATTATTATTATTATTATTATTATTATTATTATTGACTATAAATGAAAGATCAGAACCTTTTACTTAAGCATTATATATCGTAGTATGGTTAAAATTAGCAAAATAAAACGATCAAGTATTCCAGTGATAAATTGACCACATATAGTGCTTCTTTGAAATAATTCTCACAGTAATCGCTGAGACTACATTCAACATCCATCTATAAATAACGTAGAATATAATAATTAAAATCAGTTTCAAACCATTGATATTTGTAACATTTTTTGGGTCAGTACAAGATAAAATGTTATTTTATTAATGACGTGCTTTTCAGTTATGAGCCCATTTCCGGAAATATCTTAATTTCATTGCTTTGTCTGATCTGCTCGCCTTTTGGTACTGGTCAGATTTTGCATTCATGTTGATCTCTGGCAATATATTATTTCATTGAGGCTGTCCATGAGAGGAGACGGGACAATTTTGGTGACGAGATGAATCTCTTCCAATAGAAACAGATATCTTTTCCGAGACGAAATAGTTTTTGTTTCGTGGGTAATTTTATATTTAATCAATTACGATCTAGATTCGTTACTCGTTTTTAGGAGTTTGGCTTACCAAAAACTCCTTATATACTAACTCTGTGTGTCCGACCGGGAGAAAAACATAACCTCAAGAACAATTTGATGTATCATTATAAATTTTGACCAGGATGTAGATCAAAAGTTACGAATCCAGTTCTTCGATCGTGATGATCCATCCAGTTGATCCCAAAGTATGGATAATCAAAAATCGGTTTCCCATGTGTTCCTGTGGAAGTAATTATGGATATCATCTTGTCTTGCTATACTACCTACAGTGTGGATCGGATTAGCGGGTTTTATAATGCTCAGGATACTGAATAATCGTCTTTCCGTGAAATACAACTCTAAAATGAAGCCAATACATTACTTTTTAGTCGACAAACTAAAAACTTAAATGAATATTTGAAAGTATAAATTTTATCTAAGAAGAACTGAGGGGGGAAATGCTAAAATGTAAACCTCAATTTTGAAGTTGTGTACACTGTAACAAACCAAACTCCTTCATATGGCTGGTTTTGAGTATTGAATAAGTCACAAACTCAGTCGGTACCTATTCCGGAATGATTGTTACGAAAATAATCCATATCTGCAATAGATGTCACTAATAAGTTGGCTCCAATAGCCCTGCTGTGGCTGGCAAGCCTTCCGTGCTTTTATTTCTGAAGATGGTTTGAAGATTTGCTTTATGTGGCTTTTGTACAAGCTTTTTTTTTTTTTTTTTAACATTGAATTACAGAAGACTTAATCTCTTTCTTTCAAATGAACTTAAGTTTTAATCGTTATTTATTTTTTTCCCCTCCAAGTGTATAGTAGAATGTTCCTTCTTTTGTCAAAATGAATTTGCTTTACATATACATTTTATAATAGTTAATATTAAATTCGATCCGATTTATAGATATATCACTGAATTTAATTTTCGCACACAAATAAGGAACTCTTTTTTTTTTTTTTTTTTTTTATAGCTTTGAAAAAGAAACTAATGTAATATCTCTGTTCATTTCAAAGAAACAAGTGGCAGTACATACACTAATATACATAGTGTATATAACGTAAAGGAGTTTAATTTGCCAGATTGTACACAACGTAAAAATTGAAGTTTGATTTTTTGTATTTTCCCTCAGCTTCCATTCCTTACTCAAAACTTGAGTAAGAAGATGATGAATAAAGATGTGAAAATATAAAATATTTATGGTTTTAGATTTGTCTAGTGGAAAATAATTTAGTTTCATTTTAGCATTGTATTTCATAGACAGATTTGTATTTTGCATCTGGAGATCTAGAGTATTATACTAACCCGCTATATGAACAACATTACAGATAGTGTATTGAGTAAGGATGGTATTCATAACGAATTCCATAGGAATACATGGAGAACTGCCATATCTTGGGATCAACTGGATGGATCACCTCCATAAACAAATTCAATTCCTTTTAGCCCTCTACTTCGTGGCCAAAATTGATAATGTTCCACAGGGGCACACTCACGGGGGTCCACCGGGTCCGGATCCTCCAAAAAACTTTGTAACTCATCATACATTTGTATACTTTTTTTAAAAATAAAACTATACTTTTTTAACAGCGAAGTGATTAATGTAGCATGAAAATTTTATCTTATACTTCATCTGTACTCTTTATCATAAAAACGATCTACTACAATTTTTCTTTCTAAAAAATATAGATGGAAGTATTTTAGAATTATCGCCTTTTCGGATGCAGAATAACACCCGTTCAATATTCCATAGAGGTACTGGCTTGCAGTATTGGACGCACACCTCAAAGCTTGGACCCCTCCCCCCCCAAAAAAAAATTCTGGGTGAGCGCTTAGTGTTCCATCAGGTAGTTCTTGAGGTAGTGTGTCTTCCGGATGGACGCAGGGACAGACAGAGTTAAGTATGATATATATTGATAAGGGATTTTTAGGTATTGCTTCCTTGTATATTTTAATGGGTTGAGAGATCACAACGGTGCAGTAATTCAACAACCTTAACAAATAACAACTATAAAGTACTTTAATAATAAAGTGAATTGAGAAATCTGGAAACAATTGGTGTGTCCCCAGCAAGAAGAGTAAGTTTCCATTTTAGTATCTTCTAATGTTGTAAATGACATCCGATGACCTTTATATAACTGCATTGTACTTACAAGAACTCCCTGAAGGCATTGATTATTGCAGAGAAACAAGTACTTCGTGACATTGCACGTGAAATGAAAACTATTTGCAACAAAGTAATAAAACTTTTTCGTCGCGAAACTTTAATTTACAATAATTCAGTTATTGTTTTGCATTATAAGGAACAGTGATTCTCTTTTCTTTTTAACGAAGTTATTTCCAAGAAATTTAGACCGTATTGTCGAATACTTGGAATTGAAATCTTGGGAAACTGGAATCAAGTCTGTGATTTTGGATCTGGAACAGTTCTCGATAACTTGAGTTCGCATCACGGTTCCTTAGGTTATGCGTAGTTTTCATCCAGCACCGTGGTTGCGACGCTTTTTGCGAAACAACAGGATTTCTCAGGACCGTATAACTGGGTCAGGACATTTTATGCACCATAGGAGAGCAGGTAGAATTGCAATAAACATAGTAGGAACTTGCGTCACAGTTTTTGCACTTTTATTTTTTTTTAGTCACAATATGTTCAAAGGAAAGGTGCCAATCTATGGCCGATGCGTCATACGTAATTTCGCAGAATCTTACCAAAAAATTTCGTCTCTTCCCCCTCCCTGCTCTGCGCTGGTCCTCGGAAATATTCGGACATCTCCGTTCTGGGTCGATTCCGGGGAACCCAGAGTTCTGGAGATTTCCGGGCGTTTCACCGTGTGGGGTCAAGTTGTTGCGCAGTTTAACTCGCCGCGGGATTGCTGTAACCGCGTAGGTGTCGAAAAGATTGGATTCCGCATTGTGGTCTCTATGCTTCGAAATCCATCAATTAGAGATGACGAATAGAAATTGAGAGCTAATTGAGAATAAGGCATCTTTTTTTAAGATTCAGTTGCAAAAGTGTATAGGTAAATCTCTGTATGACAGCTCCGCTGTAGACTCAAATATGAAAATGAAAGTTTTAAGGTAAGTTTACATTATCCTGCATTGTAGTTGTATCTTTTTTTACTTACTAGTGAAATCCTACAATTTACACTGATGTTTCTTCCAAATTTGCCTCATAGTTGTTCTGTTGTTACGTGTCAAGTTTGTTCTTGTTTACGTTCGGGGCATAACAAGATCTCGTAGTTTGTTGATCAATAAATATATTGTGCGGCGTTGAATAACCATGTTTTTGAAACCACTGTCTTATTTGAAATTGAAAACTTTATTCGTTACGAATCCTAGATCTCTATTAAAAAAAGAAAGAAAGAGAGGGAGAGAGAGATGTCACCTCTTGAAGATAAGTTTGAAAGGGAAAGGATGCAGAAGTAAGAATCCAGGGCAATTGCAACTACTATATCGGTGTTCGGTTGAACTGCGGAATATGAAGGAAAAATTAAATCCACAACGATCTGCTCTGTAAATTACATCTATCGTCTCCATGATTGCAAGACATTAGTGTCATATTAGAATACCATGTTTGATCTTGACTGTAGTGACATATTTTATTTCCCAATTATGTAAATTGATTTTTCTAAATGTGTAAGGAATTGGTGATGTTACTAGTGTTAGTGCTGTTGTATTGGAATAGTACGCCTGTCTTAAAACAGCACCAAAAAAGGAGGGGGATTAAAGATATAATCAAGATGTAAAGGACCCAGTATATCAAAAATTTTGCTTTTATGTTTAAAACCAGTGACTAAGTTTTTTTAAAAAGAAAATAAATTTTGAAGTATATCTTCAGGGTATTCAGTTGGGAACTACCGTGGATCGTGTATGCATTAGTGTGAACCTTTTTTCAGAAGCTTTGTAAATGTAAGTTTTAAAATGGAAAAAAATGTGAAAATCAATTTATATGCATCATAAAAGATTGCCTGATAATACATGAGAACTAACATTCAAAAGTGGATTTATTCTCCCTTATCATTTTTGTTTCCTTCGTAAGTTCGAGTGGATTATTTTATTATTTTATTGTAAGTGGAAGCAGTTCAAGAAATATAAATGGTGCCTACGAGACGAGACGAGAAATAGAGCTCCTTCGTGCCTAAGTGATTAGCGTACGCGCCTTTGACGTGGGAGACCCGGGTTCGATTTCCGCCGAGAGCTCATGTAGTTCGGATTTCACGTTAATCAGTAGGTCCCGTCTCATATAGCCTCGCAGTTGAAAGGGACATTAAACTCCAAATCAAATCAAACGAGACGAGAAATAAAGTTATCTAGTCCCGATTCTCCATAAGCTGTTCTCGTCTCGTTCTGTAAATTTATGTACGAATTTTTTCGTAATTTCATCTAGAAGTTCTTAGAATCCTACTGCTACACGAGAGATTCACGAAGGATGTGACACATTATCATGTAAACCAGTTCTATTATTGGTGTATATTGTGTAATGACTTTCGTATATTTAAACGTTGATAAATGTTCTGCATTGTGTTCGTGCAGGCACTTTATCAGTTTATAGTTTTTATACTATGTATTATGTAAAGCTAAAACAGAGTTTGAGATGTAAGACTTGGGTGAATTAATGTTGCTCATGGGACTCGAAAACATTTCTCTTCTTGACTATAATTTAAGATTATAATTCTCATCTCCATTTATAATTCGTATTGTTTTCTTGTCTTGTACACTAAAGAACACGGTAGGTGTTAAATTTATTAATCAATTGCCGTGCACTCAAATATCCGCCTGGATAGTGTATGTATATGGTGTGCGCGTAATCGATTCCCGTTGTGGGTACAGTGTTTTAGATATTGATCCTTCATCATGAAGCAATTAGGGACAGGCTTACATTAAGAGATAGTAGAATTGTGTCTACCAAGCTGTTGTGTGAGTAGCACATCGACATCATTAATAAACTAAAAATCAATTTGTCCAGCCAGGGCATTTTGTGGACTATGTCAGAAAATTGTTAATTGAGTTATCAAGCATACTCAGTGTGGTGTCATTTTTACTGGTGAAATCAGCAGAGAGATTCGGGAGAAATTTTCTAAAGTGAGTGTGGCTGGTTTAGGCACCGATCCTCAGGGAATTCGCCTCCTCCTAAAGGTTACTTGCACCTCCCAAGGATCTAGATATCTTCGATTAAATATCTAGATCCTTGTCAATACAATCAAACGATCAGCGATACAATTAAACGATACACACATATAACTGAACGGCCTCTTTTCAAAATTATCAAAAATAGGCATCGCTGGTGGCTGGCTCAATATTTGGAAGGAAAACAATTGGTCGTGAGATTTAAGTTCATCCCCTCTCGTTTATGAGACTATAACCCAACCTGCTCACCTATTATTTCGGTGGTTTAGGTTATATGTAAATTCTGAAAGATAGCTTTTCACACTAAACTACTTTTAAAATAACGATACAATGTTCCACACAAAATTTCCAGTCGTTCGTCGAAGAGTTATATATAATATAAAACTCATCAGTATTGTCATCCTTCCTTACTAATATAAAAGAACTCTCTCTCTCTCTCTCTCTCTCTCTCTCTCTCTCTCTCTCTCTCTCTCTCTCTGTGTGTGTGTGTGTGTGTGTGTGTGTGTGTATGTATGTATGTATGTATGTATGTATGTATGTATGTATGTATGTATGTATAAATAAATGAAATCTTTGAGTTTTACATCCCACGCTTAGACCGGCTGGGCTAAAGGAGACTGATGAGAAATGGTGGAATGAATAAAGTGGGAGGAAACGGGGGAACCCGAGGAAACCCACGCACACGGTGTTTGTCTACTACAAAGTTCACTCGGCGCGAGCTGGGATCGAACCAGGGACCCCAAGCACCAGATGTGAACGCTCTACCGCGGCCCCTATGTGTTTGTTTGTTTAATTTTTATCATTACATTTTCGCTTAGAAAATAGTCACCCATAGCCAACACAAATCCTCAGATCTAATCATGTACATAGCAGTTTTTTTTTTTTTTATTATTTTCTACTCGAAGAGGAAATGGGGGTGACACGTTTAGAGGTTCAGGGAGTATTTCAGAAGCCTTTTAAGTTAGACAACACAAACTATTCTAATGTGTATCGTGTTGCATAATGTTCGGTCCATGATAAGAACAGGCACTTCTGCTAGTCAAAAGTATGTTTTTTTTTTTAAATCCATCAATGTTTTTGCCTAATTCAGATTAATGTACAGGGAAAAGTTTCACTAAACTTGATTTTATCAAGGGAATGAAATTAAGACTTTTTTTGTTCTTCTTCGAGTAGTGTAAAACTTGAGTGATATATATTTGCTACTGATGAAAGCTCAGTTTTAGGCAGCAATTCTCTTTCTTTCGTAGTAGTCCAAATATTAATGTCAGTTTTCGTTTGTATTGTATTTCAGTTACCTAATATCGACATTTAAACCACATTTGAATAATTAATAACTGATGTAATTTAAATTGCTATTATTCTGCACTTTTTTACTCCCTTTGCTGTGCTTTTCGCGTGCCTCCGCTGTGGCTTATATGACCTTGCAGTTAGTTGTACGGTTTCTTGGAGAGTGTACCCATTGACCTATGCGAGTTTTTTCGACCGCGGGCTGCCACTGATCCGTTTGTTACTATGTGCGTTTGTCTTGTCTGTCCGACGATACTGAACGCTCTAGCTAATTTAGTTGACATAATTACCCAGTCACTGTCAAGCTAGTAGAACATAACATTTCTTTCTTTCCTTTCTAGTTAAAAGAAAAAAGTGCTAGAATAACTGATAAGTAGGGGCCTGGAGTGAAATAATAAACTGCAATGGCGGCTTTTGAGGAAACTCATATTGGTGAAAATTAAAATTTTACACCTAGAAACTAAGGGAAGAAATCTTATGTAATGTCATTTCTCAGTATACAAGAATTATAAAATACTTTTTGAAGGTGTAGTGTATAAAGCTCTCTTTTCAGCTTGTATCGATAAAATTGATCGGCTCGGGCGAACGTAATAATAAGCGCTACTTCCGGTGAAATTGAAATGAAATCTTCACGTTCCACAGTTATGCCAGCTAGGCTAAAGGAGGCGGTGACGATGAGAAATGAATGAAGAAAGTGGAAAGAAACGCGAGAACCTCGAGAAAACCCACTTCATGGTGTTTGTCCGCCACAAAGGTCACTTGGCGCGAGCTGAGTACTCTATTTACTGGAGGTGAACGCTCTACCACTAAGCCACCACGGCCCTTCGGTGAAATTGAGTTATTAGGTGGAATGAGTTGGGATTGAAGCGTAGAAAGGTATGCAAATCGTTTAATTTCTAAAAAGTACACTCATGTCCAAAATTATTGTCGCATGTCTGTAAATATGTTGTGGGAATATAATTTGATAACGAATTTGTCCGGTATTTCTTATAATGTTAGTATGTGTAATCGGCAAAGGCATGTATGTGGAAAATTTCATGTCAAAAGAGCAGTAAATAAGTACAATAAAACGAAAATAAAACTTTCTTGTCCATTTAGCAACATTTTGTTTTACTCATTCTAAATTTTGTATTTATAATTCTTTTTCTATGAAATTTACCATAAATATACATTTTCCGATTATACACATAGTATCAGTATTAAAGGTACCCTGCAAAATCATCAAATTATATTCTTACAAGAAGACAGATATGCGACATCATTTTGGACATGAGTGTACCTGCAGATGGCAGGTCAAGCTTGTATATGTGTCATTGCATTCAGTTGCATGAGAATGTTGGAACTTCTTTCCTAGTTTACTCGAAAGTCTAAAAAAGAAAATATGACATACCATTATGTTTTCCCGAGTCGCTTAATTTAAAATTTTACTGATATGACTTCTCTCAAGAACCGCTACTGAAGCGTAGCAACTTTTGTTATATTACGTTGATATATTGTATAAGCAATAAGCCTTGTACTTTCGATTTAAGGCACTCGGAATTCTTACAGTATTAACCTGATTCTTGATGAAAGCCATTATCAATTTGAATTTAGACAAGACACGTAGATAATATTTCATGTATGATGCAACTTAGCAAAATTCTATAAGATTGTTCCTCTATATTTCAAAACATACGTTTTTTTTTCATTGAACCACAAAACCCTTTCGGCGGGAGCTGGGATCGAACCAGGAATCCCCCACACCAGAATTGAACGCCCTAGCACTTAACTCCGCAGCTCCAGCATTACTAATATTTAATACGTCTAAGAGATGGCATTTTGTTTCATTTTTCAAAAATAATATTGTGTGTGTCCTAAAAAGTTTTGGGGGGAGCAGTACTCATGTAAATGATCTGGATTATCTATCTATTAAAATGCTACAATAGCAATTAAAAGCGCCTGAGCTCCATCCTATAACTTTAGCTTTCAAATATTTCATTTACGGTTATGTGTGATTTCACGATTAACAGAGACAAACATTTTAAGTATTTGTACTTTAAATAGTCTAAATTAGTTAACTATATCTTTTTCATAAAGTTTATGATATAAAATTATTGTTCAAAGGCTTTGTATTTTAATAAGCCTTCTCAAAAATCAATGCATGTGAATTGTGCTGCCATCTTTCGAGTTCTTTAAAACTATGTTTATATGTTTGTGGCTTTCCTTTCGACAATGAGATCGGCTATAGAAATATTACGTTTTCACTGATCGATTGGAAATTTTGCGTATGTTGTCCAGTTCTAATTGAATATTTAAAGAAAACATGGCCATTATTTCTTTATTACATTCTTTTAAGGTACACTGGAAGCGTTGGAATTAAAAAAAAAACTAAAGCATTATATCCTATGCGTTATACATTCTAACACCACAATGTTGTATATTGGGGTTGTATATGTCTCAGGCGTCTGTTCAATGGCCAAATAATACTGAAAAAGGAAGGATAACCATTTCTGGAGTCTAAGATAAATCTTTATTTTTGGATTGTTTTGCCCAATCAACACCATATATAACTGACATTATAATTAATTGTATATGTAATGTATTTGCTTATTACATACTGCATGCAAGAAGAAAGAAAAGACTGGTCATACATGAATTAGAAACTCCAACCGGAAGTAGACTCAAATCTTGCAAACGGTGCGAGATATTGTGAAAAAAATAATCGAAAAAATCTCCCCTTTATGATACCCCTTTCTTTTTTTTTTCTTTTTTTTTAATCAAACATCTTTCACTTGTGTCTGTAAAGGGACATGTACATATGTTGTGAGGAATGAGAAGGAAATTTATGCTCATATGCGAATGATGTGCTGTGTAGAGAGCGCAGGTTCAGCTAGTCTGTAGTATATTAAAATGCTAGGTTTATATGTTTGTGATCAAGGAAAGTTTGTGTTTTTGGCCAATTCTTTTCTACAATGAGATCTCGGAAACCACAAGCTCTACAAACGTGCTGTTTTCACAAATTTGTTTCAAATTCTGTGTAGATCTGCCAGTTTTCATTCAATTTTCAAAGATAATGCCGTTATTATTCTATTCAACCTTCTAGGGTCCGTTTTGAGCCCATAAGTCCGTTTTGAGTCGCACGACTAAGTCGACTCGCTGCATTTGCCACTAAATCGAAGCAACTAGGCCGAATCAGATCGATGGATGTGTTCAATTATTTCAACCACAAAAAATAGAACGTCTTTCAATTCAGTTGCCAGTCGCCTTCGATCAACAAGCGATTAAGTTGAAGTCCCGTTTACACGGTCGATTAAGTTGAAAGTGACGTCAATTCAACTGAATCGAACGCAAATAGACTAAGTGTAAACGCCCCATTACGTAGAGCGGGTTGACGACCATTGCAGACGCTTTGCTTAAATCTGAATGGCAAAACCCACTACATGCTTGGCAGCTTCAAAGACCTCAAGAGCCGCAATGAGGCGTACTCGGGCGGATAGATTTATTAGAAAAAACTATTTCCGATTGATATCGTATCACTTCTACAAATTTACTACAAACTTACTCCATTATCTAAACATTAAATGCCATGTTTGTATATAGCATTTCACTTCCTTTGTGAGTCTCCTATCCTTTACTTGTGTAAGTAAGGAGACATGCACAATGGGAAGGATATTCATGGTCATAACAGAACGATGCGCTGAGTAGACAGCGCAGGTTTAGCTAGTTATTATTAGAAACTGCTAGAATAATTAGTGAAGTGTTTTATAGTGGGCATTACAAACCATTACATAGTGAACTAAAAGTAGCGACTGTTTACTAGATCTGTCAAATGTAATGTTTTAATATTTAGCAAAATGTCAAAAATTAAGGACAAGTATCTCATAGGTAATAAGATGAATTGATTAAGTGGGGGTTTAATGGGGATGTCAGCAACGAGGTTATTTGTCCCCGTTACGAATAGGCAATAAATTTACCAAGCTCCTTGTGGGCCACGGTGGCTCAGTGTTGAGAGTTCATTTCTGGTGCATGGGGTCCTTGGTTCGATCCTAGCTTACGCCAAGTGAGTTTGTGGTGGACGAATACCATTCCGTGGGTTTTCTCGGGGTTCTCCCGTTTCCTCTCACGTCCATCATTCCACCATTTCATTCCTCATCATCACCGTCTTCCTTAGCCTAGCCGATATAACCATGGGACGTAAAATTTGAAAGATTTCATTTCATTTTTACCAAGTTTCTTGTGGCTTGAAAAACATGCTTACGGGCTACTAGATTAGGAAGAAGCTATTTTTACGACCGCTGCTGATTGAAATTAAATCTTATAGTGATTGAAATTAAATCTTTCAGTTTGACATTCCACGCTTATATCGTGGATACAGGAGAATCCACTGATGCAGTGTCCAACACGCTTCCGTGCACTAAGATCGAACCAGGCCGCACCAGAAGTAAATATTCTACTACTGAGCCACCGTACCGTAAAATTCATTTGATTGTTGCTGTGTTTAAGTTATAGCTATGCATTTTGTAAGCGATGAATATATTAGTGAATAGAAACTGACTATACAAACTTGTTAGTTTTAGTAGATATTTTTTTTATTATTATTATTTTCTGCTAAAGGCAACAGAAAATTGTATCCGCGCAGGACCGCAGGACTTGACAAATATGTTCGCATGTTACGGCTATACATTAATATCTGTTATTTCGTGTTACTGGTTATAAAAATATCTGTCATTCCGTTAATACGAAGGGTGACAAATGTTTTTAAAAGTTTCTGCTATAACCTGGAGTAGTGTGGATATGTAATATTACCTTTTATGTAGAAGTGAACTTCTTGGTTCTATGTGCTCTTTATTATTCTTTTAACTTACATACTATAGAATTAAAGGAGTAAAAACAAACGTTGCAAACTCTCGGTATGCGCGTGCTTTATTCGTGCACGCGCTAAGCGAATTAAAAAGGAAAAAAAGCTGCCATGTTTGAATAGCGTGACGAGCAATGGATTTCATTGGCGTTTGTAAATGACAACTCAAGGTCGTGTGTTTCTCCAAACAACAATAACATGCCACAGCAGTAAACACAACTTTGTCGGTCGAATGATGGACTAGAGCGCAGTATTCAGATAAGAATCTAGGTAACGGAGTTTCTCAACCTGAAGGTCGGGACCCCCTAAGAGTTATGCATGGAAGTAGCGAAAGGAAGTGGAAAAATGTAAATGTAAAGATATAGTCTCGGAAAAAGGCATTTTTAAAGATTATTTTGAATTTTCTATTTTGATAGACATTTTTATTTCTAAACAAAAATTTAATTGTCTATTTACAACAATGTAATTTTATGAAGAAAAGAAAGGAAAAATATAAAATATGTGACAAATAAATAAAAAATAAAATTGAATTATTATTGACTATCGGGTTATCTAAGAATACATAATTATCTGTAGCTATCATATTTGTTCCAAAATAAACATCGGACAAATAAACAATATCATTCGGGTCTTTAACGATTTTGAGTAACAAAGTAAAATCTGTAGATAATGTTGCTACCACTCCCAAATTTACCGGTATTAGCCATGACTTCCAACAATGTATATTTATCCAAACTGGATTCAAAACATTCTTCATGAACATAGTCAAAGTGGTTGTCAGCCTCCTCGGATATGTCTCCTTCCGTCTTATTGCGTGTTATAGAAGAAAAATCTCGTCCAGTTCTTTACCAGGAGGTAATGTGCCTAAGATCGATGACACATTCCCGCGCTGGATGGCGATGCTGATACGTTGGAAAAGGAATGCAGTAGCTCGGGGGTCACCAGCTTTGATTGCTATTCGATGACCAACTTCATTAATGAAATTAGATCCTTCGTGACCCCAAGACCCACTGGTTTCTATTGCTACTGTTACAAACCAATATTTGTTCAATAGGTTTGAGTATTTTAGTCTTTTGTCTGATTCTCTGTGAGCGGCGACGAGACCTGCCTGAATTGAAGAATGGGGTAAGTTGGAAGGAGCAAACGTATCGGAACATGTGAAATCCCAGACTAGTGCTTTTCCATTTTTCCACGGTACCAAGGTCATGCCATCAGGCCTTTTACCATCAGAGCTGAAACGAGGGCTCTACAAATAATGTCGTTTACAATATGATGTCGAGATTGTCTTCCCGCACTTTTTTTTTTACATGAAAGGCCATGTAATCCTTTATTATCAACATATGCGTTGCAAGCAGGACAAAAGTGAGGCTCACAAATATTAGCACCTAAGCGCAGAGCTGTAGCAATACGAAAGCTCTCATTAGAAAGGTGTAGGCCTAGTGTGTGAGAACTATACTCAAATTTGATTTAAACTACTCGCTGAGCAAAACAATACGTTTATTGTAAAAATTATTAACGTGAACCAATTTCGCCAGTATCTACTTTGGATTCATCAGACACTATGGAGATCTGTATTTTCTGTGCTAAATATGTATGAACTGAGACTAACTCTATTCTTTATGTCAGGGTTGGCTGGTTGAAACCATGGTTTAAACCAAAAAGCAAAAATGTTCGTAAAAGTGTAAGTGTTTGTAAAATCTTGATGAACACATATTTGTGGGTTATCACGTTTCACTCCCGTATATTATTCGTATTATATTCAGACCTAAATTCCCCATTCATTACTCAAAAAGACTATATTACAAAAACAACTTTTTTTTTATAAGTTTATAAATGTTTGTTTTGTGATATTTTTGTAGTTGTTATTATTGTTATGTAATTGCAATTAAAGAAAAATTCTAAATATTGTTTCTTTTCAATCATGTTTACTATTGATAAAATAAATCGAAATGCTGTACTTTTTGTATAGGGGAGGGTCATACAGACCCCACGAGAGGCATTTAGTGAAATGAGAAGTATCTTTTTGCCAACCCTGCTTTATGTAGAGTTTACCACCCTGCCGCAAATTATTTAAACCAAAAAACCTGGTTTAAACAAAAAAAAAAAACGGTTTTTTGTTTTTTCCAATAAAAACCATGGTTTTTGCCAACCCTGCTTTATGTAGAGTTTACTAAAACCCCTGCTTTATGTAGAGTTTACTAAAACATTGTGAGGAAAAGAAGACTGTCAGTGTTCGTAAATGGGAAGATTCTGTCTCATAATCTACGTGTGTTTTGGCCTGAATAAAGAAGTGTTCGCATTATTGAAGCTATCTGTTAAGAGAGCCTATCTGTAATATTTTGAATACTTGTAGAAGTAAAGAGATTTAAAATTAGGGTGAACGTTCGCTTTTTTAAAACATGGTTATGTGATATTTGCTGATAAAATGTCCACTACCAAAAGTAAGTTTTCTCGTGAGAGAGAGAGAGAGAGAGAGAGAGAGAGAGATTTGGAATTCATTCAAAAGATTGAAGAAATGAAACAGTAAAGAGAAAAAAGAGCAATAAATATAAGGGACACTTCTTTAGTGTACGGGAATTTTTCATTAATTCGTGCAGAAGCGTGTCTTGTGATTTTTAACACCCGGTATACCAACGAAGCGTGAAGTGTCAGGAAGAAGGGAATGTTGAAGTGTGTGATGGTCTTAAACATAATCATTGATCTTCTCTATCCTCGATGACAGTGAAATTTCAGTAAACTGTTACTCCACTGCTTGCTTACCTTGTTATAAGTGGAGACTGGATGTTTAGGCATTAAAAACCTGAAAAATAGGCAGGCAAATAGGCACTGAAAATTTAAGAAATAGGCACTAAAATGTAACTCGAAATAATGAAGATAAATACTCATCACTATTAAAAAATAATTTCAAGTCATAGATAATGTTCAAAGAATATAGAAACATACCTGTTTGTTAATATGAGGTTTGACATGTATTCCATGTATATTTGGTAAATACATTGTCTACAGCACTTGAGCACTACACATAACAGTCCAAATTTTGTACACATCAGTACATACAGCAGCTAAAATTTTACAGCACTTTATCAGTACACATAGCAGTCCAAAGTTTTATATCACTATAAATAATATTTATATTTCTCGAAAAAGGCAGAATCCTTTCTTGGAATACTAAATTATATATTTTTTCGCAATAAAGTCTTATTTTGAAGAAAATTCATAGAATAGGCCACATTAGACACTAAATATTATTAGACACTAAGCAAATATTTTGACAGGAATGGGCGAAATAAGCAAAATAAAATTGACTTAAATTGAAACTATAACCGCCCACCCCCATATAAACTTTAAAACGTTATTTTTGATCATATTTTAATATTAAAGAATAGGCATTTTGCCTAATATCCGGCCTCTAGTTATTAAGTAGAGAGTCATCATCCCAACTTATTAGCAAATAAATTGAACATGCTCTTGATGTGATTGAATGTAACACCTTTGATTGTTCTGACTTGCACTTTAAAAAAAATAATAAACAGAGGCTATTAGAAACCCCATAGACTTGCTGCTTAGGTAGGAAGGTTCTGTTAACTAATACTTTAAAAATAAAATAGGTTGCATTTCCAAGCAAAGGGATGAGTTCTGCTTTTTGGTCAAGATGAAGAGAAAAAGTATACACCTGTGTTAAGTACACAATAAAGACAATATTTACAAATGTAAGGAATAAATTATGTGCCAGATGCAAATATATTTACTATTACTAAGAACTGTGTATCAGGACCCATATAAGCTGCGGGGGCTGAGTGATAGCTTACTAAGCCCTGAAGTTAAGAGTGGACTGGAGAATGACTCAGTTTCGGCATGTCAAGTTTAATTGCGACCAGAGCTGGATTTTTAGTGTGGAAATACTGGGAAGTTACTTTTTATTTCCCAGTAGTCTACAGACGGCTTCGCGTGACAGAATTAAGTGGAATAATAATACTACCTTGTATCGATCTTTCAATTCCAAATTGTCACCGTAGCCGCAGATAGAAGTATACGCAGATACTTCCTATAATCCAGTAAAAATGAAGTAGTGTGATAGGATACGTTGTATCATGTGAGAGTCGATTGTGCATGATGAAATACAAATGCACCAAATTCAAGCCCCCGTTATGGTTTGGATCCCATGTTAATGGTGCACTCCATCTTTCATAACCTCGTTGTTCTAGAAGGTCGCAAAAATAATGTTTATCGTACTTACTAATGTCATTCCAGTACTTGTATGTTGGATGCAATAAATAAATAAATACTAATGAGTGGAAAGTCCTGTATGAAAAGCGGTATTGTTTTATGGCATACGCATATGCCCCTGATTGAATGGCGTATTTCCCCTATACTACATTGGTAGAAAGAAGCATGTAGAAATGGGCATCACTATTGCTTATCCACAACCCATGTAGGAAGTTTTTTTTAAAAAATGTAAGATGTATGCTGTTAAAACCTAAGATAGCATCATCGAGAGGATAACCATTACAGCGGCGCTTGAAGGGAATAAAAGTAACATGGTAGGACGTTTGAGGAAGTCTTTGAGGGTAGTGGCGGACATGTGAAGAATGCTCTTCTATCGATTAAAACTTCGTAGCCCCCTTTAAAAAAGAATCTGATCAATCGTGATAATGTACTATTACAGTATAATCATTTGACAAGAAATAATATTAAAAACGTAAGTTCATATTTTTCTTTCATAAGTAGAGTTAATTTAAGTTGTCCCTATGGAGACTTCCTTACAAGCCTGTTTATATATAATAGTTGTCCAGACTGACTGATCAACGCCTTGGGGCAAACTGGTTTGGCTAAAAATTTGAAATTTGGGCAGCATATAGGATTTATGACGTATGGTACCACTAAAGTAGGATTTTTGAAATTCATCTTGGAAGGTGGTAGCAATTATTACAGTAAGATGTCCATATCTTGGAATCGCTGAAAGTTAGAGATACTCAATTTGGTCTTTAGACTTTTCATTTAAAACCAAATGTGTTGAATCGTTTTGATATTTGACCTAAGAAGGGAAGAAGAGGTGAGAAGGAAGAGGAATGGAGTTGCAATTACCATATCTCGGATCATAGTAAGATCTCCGTATCGGCATCCTGTAAGGTTAGGTACGAAATTTGGTCTTTAGACCTTCTTTGAAATAATTAAACACGCATTTCATTGTGGTTTGATGTTTGACTTTTTTTTTTTTTATGTGGTGGTTCTGTAAAATGTCCATAGATGTTCGAACTTCGTGTAAAACTTCGGGTTCAGATTAATTTTTATGATAGGTTTAGAAGGTAAATAATAAATACTGTCTGTAGTGACGCGTGGAAAATTTGCTACTCAGAGTATAGGTAACCCATGGATGAGATTAAGAACTTGAAAAGTAGGATTCAGCGATAGAGCGCCCACCGCTGGTGCATGGGGTCCCGGGTTCAAACCCTGCTCCCGCCAAGTGAACTTTGTGGTGGACAAAGACCGTGTGCGTGGGTTTCCTCGGGGTTCTCCCGTTTCCTCCCACTTTCTTCATTCCATCATTTCATTCATTTCTTATCTTCACCGTCTCCTTTAGCCTAGCCGGCATAAGCGTCGGACGTAAAATTCAAAGATTTCATTTCATTTCATTTTTGAAAAGTAGGATGTACTTTTTGTTTTATCGTGAGTATGCACTTCGCATTGTTTTTCGAAATTGAATTGGTTGCAACTTCGACATTAATAAGTACCTACTTTTAAAGAAATTTATATTTTTTATTTAGATGTACTGTAGAATCACCTTTGTTCTGTGAAGTTATTTATTACCCAGATTGATTTTCTTGGTGTTAGATATTTTATTTAAAGACTTATCAAATCCTGAGCACGTGCTTCATAAATAGGAACTTCTTTTTGTAAAAAATTGGATCCCTCCTAAACTGAAGCACCATTTGAATTATTAAATGTCACATACAAGGTAGTACGCTGTTTTTTTTGCCTTTTGATATTGAGCCTCACGCTGTCCGCATCTAATGGCTTCATGGTATTGGCGTAGTAATGAGTGTGAGAGGGATGTAACAATAGGCCCCGTGCTGTTCACCTTTTGAGAAATGAGTCGATGGCCTCGCTCAATCGAACTCCATGTGTCTTCGACCTTGGGAAACGCCTGTGACGTGGCGAATTTGTTTTGCTCTGCAAAATATGAATACGATGGTTGAGCGTAAGCTAGTGAGCAAAGAGTATACTCTTTTCTTTCTTGTATGCTGAATATGCAGTCCAAGAATGAAATATATAATTGAAAAACCTTCCGCATTATTTTATTTATTATGAAAATCAGAGTATTTACTTCAACTTACTGGAACGCAAGCCGGGTACTTTTTTGTTATATAAATTGAGTTTCACAGTTGTTTATTGTAATTTGAAAATATCATTAGGAAACAGCATGCATCATTATGTTCGATGACCTGACAATTTTCAATAACACCACAATCCCGTCGCTTTAAAACTTCTATGGTCTCTAGTTTTAGAAAAAAGCCTGTTTCGAAACTAATTATTGGTACTGTTTAGAGAGTTCTGCAAAGTTGAAACAAGTGATAATGTGACGGTGCTAAATCCGAGCTATACGGTACATGCATTACCCCCAGTATTATTTTTTTTCAATTTGTGACTAGTCTTTAAAGTTATGTGATCTGGTGTTGCCAGTAAAATATACGACAGTCGTTCTGTTGACCAGTTTTCTCTCTTTTTTTTTTTTTTTAAGTTGCTAGGTGCACTTGCACTAATTGTCGATGGTACAGGTCTGAGTCCGTCGTTCTACCAGGTGATAATAGTTCATGATGCCTTTCCAATACTACCAAACACAATATAACCTTCCCAGCTGTCAGTATGGTCCTTGCCGCACACTGTGCAGCTTCTTTTCGCTTCTACTATGATCATCTTCGCACTTTGTTGTTGTAGGTTGTCCACTTATCACTCGTAATCAATCGCTTTGTAATTGGCTCGAGTTCGCTATATTTCAGTAGTTATTTGCAGATAGAAATTCGATGGAGTAAATATTTTTGAATCAGATCATGTGGCACCTAAACTTCGAACTTCTTTTTGTAGCCAACTTCCTCCAAATGAATCAGTGTTCAGATCCTTAGCGGTCATGACTCCTTACATGCCAGTCTTTTCTAGAATATCGTCCATTCCTGCTGTGATTGGTCGCCTCCTGCGAGGAGCATCTTAGTCATAAAAATTTCCAGAATGAGAACGACTGAACCATTTTTGATAATGTCTGTTGCTTTTGATAATATATCTTGGCCATGAACGTTACAAATTTCTCCACATGTCTGTGCAGCATTTGCGCCTTGATTGAAATAAAATTGTAAATTTAGCGCAGTTTTGTGGAAATTTCACTCAACTTCGGCGCAGTACCTTACGTCTGAATATAAGAATTCCAACACTTCTTGTACATTTACAAGCTTCAGCTGTCAAATGACGTTATAACTGACCCGCTGCGACTCAGTTTTAAGATTTAGTAAACTAATGCCAACTCGTCCGCGAAAGGCTCGGTTCTTTCTACACTACTGGTACATTATAGGTATATAAAAGAGTAACAGTGACTCACTCAGCGCTCAGCACATACTACTGAAAGTAGAAACCAAAAGTTAGGAAGGAGACTTTTTGTTACGAAAACAGGAAATAAGAAAGTATTTTTTGAAATGCGTATCCGAAGAAGGGTAGGGCGGGTAAAGGGGTATTCAAATTTTTCACTAGAAATAGAGTATCTGACAAGTTCCTAAAATTAGGAAGGTGAAACTCATCATATAAACTCCTGGTTAAAAATAACTGAAAATGTGTTTCAGCGTTTTCGAAAATTCTTCTCTCAAAGGGTGAAAGGAGGCAAAATTTTATAAAATCAAAATTACTATTTCTTTATTCAAAATTAACCAGTATGAGGATTTGCTTAAGTTGTAGCTGTGAAATTCGATATCGAAACTTTGTTTTTAAACAATAAGGGGATACTTGATTCAGCATGTTTATAAATTCCACTGCTAGAAGGAAAGGGGCATTTTCTATCATCAATTCCATTCCTTTATTATTTAGAAAGTGCCCAATGTGAGGATTTCCTAAATTAGGGGTGAGAAATTCGGTATTTGAATTCCTAATTAAAAACAAAGGAATATGCGTTTTAACGTTTTCGAAAATTCAACATTTAAAATGGAAAAATAAACACATTCAATATCCTAATTTCCAATTTTATAAATATATTCAAGTGCCTGATGCAACTATGCGCTGAAGCTGGTGATGTAAATTTTGGTATATAAACCCTGTTTTTAAATGATCAGTCAGTTATTGCAGTGTTTTCGAAACATTCTGCTTTTGAAAGGAAAAGTGAGCAATTTCTACAATGTTCAAATTTCCGCTTTTATATTCATTAAACCTTATTTTTCCCATGCGAAGAACAGGCATTTCTATCAGTACTAATTTATCACAAGTGGACACTCTACTGACTATTTCCAATGGAGAGTGGCACCTTTTTCCGTAATAACATATCTCAAGCCGGTTAGTGAGATACTTGAATCAAGATGTATCGAACACCAGTTCAGAAAGTCATAAATAAGGTGATGTAAGCCAGTGTACTGATAACACACCAATTATTTACGTAGAAAGGTGTCTGTCAAGCGTGTTTCTTCATTGGCTGTAAACGTCAGGTAATTTGTTTGGCAAAGCGTGATTTATTTGTAGCAGGTTGTGGAAGTCTACAATGCCGTAAAACTTCTTCGTTTGACACGTATTTTGTCGACTTAATACAAATTTAAGGATGAAGATGAAAAATTCAAATTTAATACTTGTATGGATTTAGATTATTCGTAGTTACTACATAGTGAAAAGAATGTTCGAATTATATGACTTGTGCAACGCTTATTTTCCTCTCTCCCACTTGCTCAATTTATCCAATTTTCATTCAAAATTATCCATTAGAACACACTGTGTACCTATTTAAAACCATTTTGATAAAGCCTTCGAGGTTTTTACAGTAAAATTTATCAGTCAACAGGAATAGGAACGTTAAAGGAAGTGTAAAAGACTCGCCCAAGGCATATATTTAATGGTATCGTCCCGGGATTTGCCTGGTTAAAACTGACAAAAAAAGTTTGGGAAACATCGGAATGGCTGCTCATAGGATTCGAATGAATGGCATTCCGTTGCGAGTCAAGAACACTGTATCAGCAAACCCCTCTCGATTAGTTTACTGAAATTCCCGTTTAAAATAATGAACAGTGAATTAATATATACATTTAAAGTGACAAAATAAAGGTCAATGAGACTGTTTTTAATATGAAATACGACTTCTCTTTGTACTGCGTGTAAAATTATTTCTTCCTGCAATTCTTTGAGCAGTTGTTTATATTGCTTACTTATTGCTGTTGAAGATATAACTTGTCATATTTGTATATATATATATATATATATATATATATATATATATATATATATATATATATATATATATATATATATATATAATTCATATGTTCAAGTATTATATAATTTATTCGTTTTTTTTTCAGTGAGTCGTCTACATTGCGAGAGCGAGTCCTTCAAAATGGACTTGATTCTAGATGTCAACACATGGCTGTATCCTATGGAATTAGGTAAGTAAATACTTTTTTTCCCCCCGAGATTTGTATTGTCGTGTGTTAAATTATTATCTGCTGATACATTGTAGAAGTTAAAATACCCTGATCACTTTACCATCTCTGTTATGAGATGCAGAAAGAATAGAGATACTTTGCAGAAAGAATGAAAGTGAGACATGTCCATTTATCAGGATCCAGTTCCAGTAGGGAAGGGCTAAATGATTGATTACAGTCAACAGTGAGAAAGGTATGATGTGCGTTGATGGGATTGGCAGAGCGTTCGTTATACGTTACGAGCTGCTGAAACCTGGCAAAGCGATAGACTTGGACTTCAACTGTTGACAATTAGTGCGAGTGCATGTAGTAGTTCAAAAGAAACGGCCGAAATTGGTCAACAAAAAGTGTATGGTATACCACACTGACAACGCCAGACCACATAACATCTTTAATGACCCGTCAAATTGAGCGAACGTGGCACGGGGTTTTTTATGCATCCACTTTATAGTGCGGATTTGGCTGTCAGAGTCATTTTTTTCTGCAGAACTCCCCAGATAGTGTTAGTTTCAAAAGAGGTTTGTGAAAACCACGAATCACAATTTTTTGACCAGAACTACAAGTTCTGTAGCGACTAGCGACGTGAATATAGGGTTTCCGTAGCAGGTCATCGAACAAAATGGTGCATATATGGTTTCATAATTTTTTTTTTCAAATCACAATAAATGTACTCTCAATTTTCATCTCTAAATGCTCAATAAATACTTTTTAGACAACCTGATGATTATCTTCCTGACCGATTTTGATTAAATCCATGACAAAATATTTGTCATTCCACTTCATATGTTCAGCTTCTGACTGAAATTATGCAACCGAATGTGCACAAGGCGTGGTTGGGTTGTATAACTTCAAGGCTGTATTTGACTGGTTTTACAGATCACTGAAAGGTTGAAGCCTGCCAGACAATGTTTAGATCCATGACAAGTGGTCGGCACATCGGCTCCTTTGTTGTTATTTTATATTTCTAGACGAAAGTGCGTTACATCTTAAATTCATGTAACTTCCCAATTTCCCCGTAATTTTGTCTTAGCACCGAAATGCTGTCTTATTAGGACTTTCTTTGACAAAATGTGATTTGTTTGAACGAAGGAAGCAGCTTGTAGTATCACAAGTTGTATCTGAATCTATGCCAAACTAGTAGTACCAGTACTAACCTCACTCGGTGGTACACATAGAGTTAATTTGGATATAGTTTGAGTGAACAATAACAAAAAATGTTTTTCTTATTCTGTTTTTTACGAATTTCGCGGAAATCTAAATTTTGTTGCACTGGATTCTGTCTAAACGCTCTAAAGTAATATAACGATGGCTTGTTGAATTTGTTGTATAAATTTTGTGCAAGATTTCTGTGTAGTTGCTAATAAGTGGTCTGAAAATAGCAAGTGTGAAATACAATTCTGATGTGTTATGTTTGTGGCTATAGGTATATACACAATGTTCTTATGTTTTTTTATGTAATGTATTTGATGCATGTTAAGTGCAAGGTTGCCATTTGTCGTCCAGCGTACTGAGACGATGTAAGAAATACGGCCTTGAGTGCATGTACTGAACAAAGCAGTACAGTGACTATGATCTCTTTGTTAATCCCAAGAGAAAGGATAGAAGAGGAGTGTGGGTATTAGATAACAAAACGAGTTCTAACAAGAGCATAGTTAAAAAGAACTTGTTTCTAAACTTCTCATGTTAACTTCATCGTACGTGTGAGATTACGGAATAGCTACTTGTACAAAAATTCTTGTAAAACAATACGTTATTTCAAGCTACGTAACAATTCGCCTTATCTCTATACTGACAAGGACAACACTGATTTTTTACCGTTCATTTTAATTTGTCCAAAATAATTCAAATTTTTATCAATTTAAAGAAAAAATACGGGTTATAACTCTCCCATCTAGCAATATTGGATTCATTAACGTAGTGGTGTCGTAAATTGAGTCATACTAATGAGCTAAGCTAGATACGATGAAATATTAGAAGGAAGGGTTGTTTTGTTGGAATGTGGTACCCTTTTCAGCACTAAAGCTGTGTGAGAACGTGACCTATGTTAAGGTGGAATCTAAGCCACCGCCATGCATTCAAATTTCAAGGAATTCTTACCGAGAATTAAACCCAGAATTATACGACTGAAAATAACGTTTTCAGATCGATACGCAATACCAGTATTGATTACTTCATTTCTTTGATTAACCGTGAATTGTTCAGTATAGTGCATCAAAATTTGCACAGAGACCAGAATAATATAAGTAAAAATGAATAATTCTTACTTCGGACTTGTAGAATGACTAAGATGAACCATTAAGTTAATATTGCAAAATTCGAAAATAAATGTCATGTAATACGCATTGCAGAAGTTGTTTGAAACATGAAATAATAGTTCTAAGCTCTAATGGTTGGAACTAAACGAAAACTCGAACTGTGTTATGTAATTTTGTGAGTCAATTTAAATGAAGAGATTAACTGTTCAGAAATATACAGTTTATATATTTATTTTCAGAGAATATTCTATCGCATTTGACCTTTTCACTGTTGACATATTTGGAAACTGCCTAACCCTAAGAAAAAAAAAAAAGAAAGTGCATTATGTTTCATTTAAGCCTGCCAGAAGGTGAAGAAAATTCAAAACCACGTTCATAACTTATATTATGTGCTATATATATATGGCACCTTTCCAGCGTATAACCTCCTGCGTTTAATGCGACGGCGGCTGCAGTGATTACATTGAATTTTGATGTCGTCACTGTGATAACCGCTGCAGTGAAGAAGTTAAGCACCAGAAGGCAAATTACTCGTCCAATGTCTATTTAAAAAAAAAAAAAAAAAAAAAAAAAGTGGTTTGAGCCGAACGATACTATTACGCAATACTTAACACCAAGGGCGCTCATGTTCTGGTTTCAAGGGGGGGGCAAGTATAAGCGACGTTTCAAAAATAGTTTCAAATTTTGCTGTAACTAATGTAAAAATTCTATTGGATTTTCGATATTCTGAAGTACAATTTACTCTAGGAGGGCGAGCGCCCCAACTTGCCCCCCTGATGGGCACCCTTGCTTAATACCCCACGTAGATGTCACAGTAATGACATAATACATGCTGGTGAAGTATCTGAAATTTAATGAAATTCTGTGCCTTGTATTGTTACCTAAGACTTCCATGTATGTGCAATTAATATGATTATTTAATTATTCCGAAAGTGGCGAGAGGTTGCATACAGTTCTTAAAAAGTATTGCTATAGTTTAAACTGGGGTAATTACCCATAATTGTAGATATCCCATCATGTAATTAAGTTTATTTATATGGTTATGTATACTTAATTCTCTGCACTCCATGAATAAGTAGATAACGTGGAACGACTCGAAAGTATGTTTTGTTGTATGCTATGCATTAATATAACAGTTACTAAGTGCAGAATGTATACAGGGTTCCTACTGGTTAGGGAAATCAGGGAAAATGGTGTAGGTCAGGGAAACTCAGAGGAAAAGACTGGAAATCAGAGAAAGAGAAATTTTATAAAATTATTTTTTCTAACATTAATTGTACACCAATTTCAGCTTAGTCAACCATTAATGATCACAGTATGGAACGTTGCTAAGATTTTTATGGGTTGCAAGTGGAATGCACGTATGAGCAATTTATTATTATTTGTCTCTATATGTCATCATATATAAATATTCACCGTTATTTATTCCTTATTTATATGCCAACGTCATCCGACATCTGTCATGAAAGTCTGGAAATTTCCTGCCAAAGGTCAGGGAGAAGTCAGGGAAATGGATTTATCCAGATCAGTCGGAAACAGTTAGTATTGAGACATAAGGTTGTTCTTGTTAGAAATTATCCTCTATGATGTTCCAAAATTAAACAGTTTATAATTTAAAGATGACATAATATGGTTCGTAATTTCGTCACGAGCACCGTGCATGGGATCGACAGGAATATATGACGAGAGGCAGGCCCATATTTATATATTGTGCGCCCCTGTGCTGTAAATAATTTGCCTCCCCCTTCCCCAAAGACGATTAATATTAGAGTTGAATTCATAGTTTTTGAGGTCGTTACAAAGATAGTTAAACTAAAATTTACTGCTCATGGGTATAACTGGGTAAAATTTACTGTTATATCTGGATATAACAAACAGTTCTCGGCGAACTCAAAATATATTAACAACCAGTTCTAGCGAACCGGCTGAATAGCACCACTGACTCTACGAGTTGCTAGTTTCAAATATTACTTTACTGTGAATCTCAAAAAATTCAAATTTGCCGCTCTCTAAATTCTGCAGCCCTGTGTTCGAGCACAGAATGGCACTTACTTAAATACAGGCCTGTCGAGAGTGATAAAATCCAAATAAGTGCAGAAGAGGAGTACACAAACTGATCTGGTCTTTTTCCATGTTCATTAATAAGGATTGGCTTCTTTCAGTAGAAGTGGCTCTTACATGCCGAAAAGAGGGTTTTGGATTTTGTTTGCCCGTTCCTTCATCCATCGTTGTTCAAAAGGCCACCGCTCAACCCATTAGAATCAGATTTAAATTTTCTTTTTTTGGGAAGGTGTTTCTCCAGTTGAAATAGTCGAATTTTGAGATTGCACTCTAAAAGAAAGATAGTTTTAGTTACTTTAAGGTGAAAATTGAAAACGTGTAATATTTGGGAAACAGCTTAACAATTTTGTTCATGTTTCGTAAATAAATAAATATTTTATCAAATCACTTTTTTAGGGAAATAGTACTGCTTGTAATTTTTGAAATACTGAATAAAGGGTAGTTTGCTAATAGGGAAAAGTTTTTATTTATTTATTTATTTATTTATTTATTTATTTATTTATTTATTATTTTAATTTTCGGGCAGTTTTCTCGAAAGCAGATTATTTCGTTCGTACATCGTCAATTTTTCATTGACAGTCATATAAGATAGTCCATGATGTATTCCTTGTCCTGAAAAGTATATAAAATGTTACCCTGATAGTTTACTGATAAAGTTAAGTTTGTTTTTCAGAAATATTTCTTAATTTTAAGTTCAGTGGATATTAAGTTCATACATCATAAATATTTGTATTCGTAGCTCGAGAGTGCCATGTTACATTTAATTAGAAAAATGGAAGCAAGAATACTACCATGCGCGCCGACTACGTGGGTGCTCCGGGGCTCCAGCACCCACAAGATTTTTAGTTTGGACCCGAGTTTGAACCCGTTTCTCTTGCGTTTAAGTCAGCCGTGTTACCGACTGAGCTAGGGCAGCCTCAACTTATCCCTATAGTACCGGTATATTTTACTTTATCACAGCACAACCCTTTATGACAGTGTTCACAAAAGATTTTAACTAAAAATAAATCAGTCAAATATCGAGACTTTCCCAAAAACATACGCTAACACGTTCCACCATTGGTATGCACCCACATAAATGTTGGAAAGTCGGCCCCGTTGAACACTACTGTGATGGCCCATTCCTTTTCCTCTGTGTAACCTTAATAAATCATAATTCTAAAATACAATAATTGTTAACTTCTCTTTAAATTATCACTAAGGCTTGTTGCATTAATTTATTCATTATGTGTTAAATTCCCATCATGTGACTTTCAATATCAAGCCTAATCATTGCTCTAATAATAGTTAAGATCGACATTGTGTGCCCTCCCAAATGATGTCAGGAAACGCCTCTGTTTAATTTATGTTAATGTCATTAGGAGTACATTGTTAGCAGAAGGTTCAGTATGGATTTACAATTCATTTCACAGTAGAAAAAGTTTGTTAAACAGAAGTATACATATGTTAATCTCTGATATAGAAGTGGAATACTCTCTTCGAACTTCGTGGTCGGCATGTGTGATAAGAGAAATGATGTTGCGAAATTAATACTTGCAGCTTGGCCATTATTTAGCCCACCTTCCTTCAATCCCGTTTATTGTCGTTTGTACTTGGTTTGCGGTGCAATCGTCTCCTCTCAAGAACAAAAGCTGCTCGCCTTGAACCATACAGAGGGAAGAAGGAAGGGGGTAAGGCCTTGTTATGAAATATCTGCTAACTGAAGGTTAAATCGCTTTTAGATTCAGTTACCGCGAAGCAGATGAATTACCTTCTCGCAACAAACACTGCTACTTTGCCGCCAACCAAAAGCGGGAATCGGTTGATGGATGAGAAGTTGAAGGTTTATTTTGCCGGATGTTGCTGCGGCCTTTACACAAAAGATAGGTAGAACTATATATATTTTTAAATGTTTCTCTTGCAATGTAAAGAGCGTTTTGATGCTCTTCTTTTCAATCAATCTTACCTGCGTGGTATCTTTAGGAGTTTAATGTTGAGCCAGTTCACATGGATGTCGGAGTCTGCGGGAGGTTAGGTTTTGTCGATAGATTGCAGTGATAGCATGTTACGAGAGAAAGAGAGTTGGAGGGAAGTTATTGAAAATCGATCTTTACAACCTGTGCAATTACCTTCTTTAAATATTGAACTAATCGATCAGTGATCTTCTGTTAATTCTAAACAAGCGTTTCGAAACGTAATTGCACACTAGAATTAAGCTGCAGCCAAAGGGGCATATTCTTCTAAATTTCTCCTTCGTCTGTAAAGATCCGAACGATACTTCAAAATGCCTAGAATTCGAAACCAGGGAATTTTCCCCACCTATATCCCTCAAAAGTTTTATTTTCCGCTCAATCAATTCGGTGTAGATCAACAGGACTTGTTAAACGAAGAGGTAAAATAGTATCAACACTTCGAGAGCTCCCCTCGTGGCTATATGGTTAGTGGTTCGGATCCCTCATAAAGCTATAGGTCCACATTGGTCCTCAGTACTGAAAGGACCAATCTAACTAACAAACCAATTTCATGGATAGTCAGATGGGACATGTTCAATTTAGTACGTGGTAAGCGCATCAATTACCGTAAGCGGTAAGCGCACACAGTTATTTCTGCTTCTCTAAAGTGGAGCTTGCTGCCTGTTAGGCGGCATCCAATTACGTCACGATCTAAGTGAACATCGAAAGCTTCGTTTTCCGTCGTGGAACACAAAGTGAACCAAGATAAAACATTATGTAGTGTCATTGTTATTCTAGATTTATGTGTCTAGATTAAGTAGTTGTGCTTGAATCGTTGAATATTGATACTGTAAGGTGGTACTATATTTTGGTCCCATATAATATTTTGTTACATACATTCCTTCCTATTCTAAAAAGAGAAAATTTCAGTGTATTAAATAAGGAAATTAAAGAATAAGATTAGTTTCAGACAATTCAATAATATTTTTAACTTTTTTTTTTTTAATTAGTCAGGACCAGGACATTTCGTCAAATTAGCGACATAAGCATTGGGAATTTACTTTAAATACAACATACATTATAAATAATTCTATTGAGCTGTAAACTGACAAGAATATTAGCAATGAAGTAAGAACATGTAATGATTTATTTACCTGAAATTATTCATTTTGTAAATGAACGTTCGTGCACAAACGTTATCAGGTACAAAACAATGTTTGATATATAGAATTGGTGCAGGAATTGTTCCTTTTCTCTTGATATTTTTCAACATAGAATTTAGCAGAGCATAAGATAAATCCACAGTGGATAATGCTTTCTGTGTATTGGTTCTGGCGTTGTTAAATAAAAAATAATTAGGTATTCATAGTAGTCTTGCTTTGTAAAATCAGTGAACAATAAATTTCTCTCTCTCTCTCTCTCTCTCTCTCTCTCTCTCTCTCTCTCTCTCTCACCCAGAGCAAAGTATTTCTTTAAAGAACACACTTAAAATATTCGAAATATATAAAAAAAAAGGAAGAAAATAACATTTAGTGTCTTTTTAAAAGTTAATGTAAGGTGATTATAGTTAAATTTTAAAGCTGGTTTGGATAATGGTAGCTCCGTGCTGAAGTGCTCACTTTGTACCTAAAGGGTGCCCTTGCCAGATCCAATTCCAGAAATTGTGGTGATACTTTTTTGTTACTTCTCCCATTTTTCCACTGCTTTTAATTTCACCAGCCACTTTTTTGTTACTTCTCCTGTTTTTCTTCTACTCTCCAATTATATCAACCACTGTATCATTCATTTGCATTTATTTTTCTTGAGAGTAAAACTATTTTTTTTTTTTTTTTTCATTTTACTTCAGACTGAGTGAAATTGTCAATATATGTCATGTATAAGATTTTAAGTGATTTTAAGTCAGCCTGAAATGAAGTAAAATTGTAGGTTTACGCATTTTTTCCCCAAGGAAACAGATGCTAAATGGAAGTAAATTTCAATATACATTTAAGAAAAGAAGTATGTATTAAGATACAATATTGTTTTCTTCTGAAGAGACGGAACTGTATTCACGTTGGATTTCTTCTGTATCAACTGCCATATGTATTTTTTTGAAGTAGTTTGAAGAAGTTTCGTATCTCGTTTGCATCTGCTTTTTGTCTGTCCTTTTCTCTGTGAATAATATACAACTTCTGGAACATTCTTAAGATTCGGTCTTAAAATAGTCAGCTGTCTTAACATTGTGTAAAAATCGTTAATTTTAAAAAAACCTGGAATAAATCTTCTATACTTGTATGTATATATAGTATGGCTCACATTGCCCTCCCCGCTGTGTGTTGACGAACACGCGTGCCTTTGGTGCATATGATCACGGGTTCGATTCCTAGTGTGTGTTAAACGCATTACGATCATTCGAATTCCATCTTGAGCTATAGATTCACGTCTCGTATAGTCATTGCTGAAAAGGGGCTAGAAAATTCAAAAAAACAATAAAATATACTGTATATGGTTCACAGTTCTGACGATTTGTGGTGGATAAAAATACTGTAGTTAATTTATTTTACATGTTGCTTAAAAGGTATCATAACTTATTCCAATACGCTTATTTAGTTTTCTACTCTTTTTAAAAATATTTTTACGTAAATTTTCAGCTGTATCGTGCGAAAAAAGCGAAGTTTCCTGGAAGTATGCCAGTGTTTTGTGATTGGTAAATGACGTCATGGTAAGCAACTACGCAGTGTCCAACCGTTAATTCACCCGGGAAAGGTTAAGGCAACACCTGCTGCCAAACATTATCACATGTTGCCCGTGTGCCTTTTCAGCAAAAATAGATCAACGTGCTTTACTGTGTTGCTGACGAAAGTTTGGCAGTTTTACACTGCAATAGGTCGTATTGATATATTCCGTGAGACGCCATTTGATATATATATATATATATATATATATATATATATATATATATATATATATATATATATATATATATAAAATACACAAACTTTTCGAACTAATTATCATTGGTCATTTACCTGATTTTATAGCTTCGGAGTACGGATGACATTTTAATGTCAATGTTTTTTTTTTTTTTTTTTTTTTTATCATCAGAAGGACGTATTAAGAAGAAAGGGATGGAATATACAGTGTGTCCATGAAGTCTGGGTACATAGGTTATTCTAATAATTAGTTTTTGTTTTTCCAAATTTAATGTTTTGTTTTTGTTTTCCAGTTTTTACTAAAGATTGTGTTGTTCAGTAATGAAGCTGTGTTTTATGACAATAGTAAAGTAAACAGACAAAATCTTCAATAGTGATCTCAAAGCAATTCACATTGGATGAGTCCATCCAAATAGCAAGGCTGCCAAAAGGTGATGGTATGGTGTGGTTTGTGGAAAGCTCATGTGCTGGGACCTTTCTTTTTTGATGAACATGTAACGGGTGAGTCTTACCTGAACTGCTGAGAGACAAATTGATGCCTCAAATTAAGGATTTGAGTGAGGGACTTGGAGACTGGTTTCAGCAGGATGGGGCCACTGCCCATTTTACTGCAGCTGTTAGAGATTGGTTGAATGACAATATTCTTCACTGGATTGGGAGATGATATCATGTGGAGTGGTCCTCTCGTTCGCCAGACCTTTCTCCCTTTGATTTCTTTTTCTGGGATATGCTGAAAGAGAAAGTTTACTCAATGAAGATTAGAAATTTAAACCACCTGACAGAACGCATTAACAGTCAGTGTGCTAAAATCGATGGCAATTCGGACCTATTCCATCGAGTTCACCTTAATCTTGCAAATCGCATCAAATTATGCATTAAATAACACGAAAATCATGTTGAAAATACCTATGTATTATTCATTAACATTAAATTGACTAAAATATGCTTTTTCTTATGTACGCCGACTTTATGGACACATGTCATAATGTAGGAGTATTTTTTAAAAAACTTAATGGCGATAGGTACTGAGAGAATAAAACAGCAGGGTATAATTTTTGTACAGTTAATCTAATTTCTCTTTAAGTTAATTAACTGAATCTCTCATCAACTCTGTCCGCGGGGTGGCTCAGTGGTAGTGTGTTCACCTCTGGTGCATGGGGTCCTTGGTTCAATCCCAGCTCGCGCCAAGTAAACTTTGTCATAGACAGGCAATGTGTGCGTGGTTTTTTCTCGGGGTTCTCCCGTTGCTCCCACTTTCTTCATTCTACCGTTTCCCTCATTTCTCATCATCACCGTCTTCTTTAGCCTAGCCGGCATAATCGTAAGACGTAAAACTTAAAAGATTTCATGTCATCTCGTTCATCAACTCTGTCTTCACTTTATTCAAGAGATGAACATTGTTCGTAACAGCGTTACTATCCAGAACTAAGGCCTTTGAAGACTTGTTCTTTGACGGGTCACAACGATAAGTATAACTAGAGATGGGCGAGAAATGTCCATTTCCTCTAGAAAAATGTTGGCTCCCCGTCCAGAATATCATGAGCTGAAATTATCGTCGTTGGAAGTTTGTTCTCACACTTAAGGGGCCCAGTAACGCCATTTCAGACTTTGTCGGGGAAGGTTGTGGAGATGCTCCACCGATATAAGAATTTAACATTTTATTATTATTATTATTATTATTATTATTATTATTATTATTATATTAGTATACAATCGATTAAAAATTATTTACCTCTCAAACTCATGAGGAGAAATTGCCCCGTGCCGTCCCCAAAATGACGGCCCTGCCATAGCCCCTGCTCGCAGGCAAAACATCCAGTAACGCTAATGTAGAGAACATCGACAATACGCTTCGTTCCACCAAGTAATATTTTCATTTTTAAAATACCGAGTAGCTATCAGACATATTTTAGCTTTTTAAAATCATTCTTCGAGTCTATTTAAATATTTCTTTTTTTGTAAAAATTAAGTTTTGTTACGTATAATTTTAATATTTAATAATCAAAATTAACCTATACTAAATTTATGTATAATACAATAATTTTGAACAAATAGGACATTTAACTTGAACAGTGCTTATGAATATCACACATTATTTATTATTAAAGGAACCACAAATAATTTTCTTCTTTGTAAATAAGATTGTTGAGTTGTCTGTAATAATATAATCAAGTGAAAAGATTCAGTAATGCCATGTCTTCCTCCAAAAAGGAAAACTAAGTATTTTATTTACCAGTAGTGGTAGTAAAGGAGGACGACATCCTAATCGCTATATTTTTGTGAATATTCATTTATCAAGGTGCGCTATCAAAGATATTTTACAGTATTGTTCGAGTCTTTCCAAAGTAAAATAAAAATGATCCGTACGCTCCTCGGGTATGTCATGTACGTTGAAGAAAGCGAATAATATTGTTGGCACTGCTGCAAGATAACGAGTCTGCACACTAGTAATGTGTTTAAAAAATTCAAACTCAATTAAAACATTTGTCTTTGGCATATGTAAAGTAGCAAGTACTCATTCAGAAACTGCAGTTACGTGAAATCATTCAAAAGTTGAGATTTGTGATTTTGGCAT
This sequence comes from Thermobia domestica, assembly GCF_964235325.1. Lineage (NCBI taxonomy): Eukaryota > Metazoa > Arthropoda > Insecta > Zygentoma > Lepismatidae > Thermobia > Thermobia domestica. Next base: position 74,614,991 of record NC_137464.1, read on the forward strand.
AATGATGACTGTATGTGCAAGGAAACATGATTGAAGAGTTGATGGAATAAAACTGGAAGGAAATTGGAGCCCCCGAGAACACTCTTAGACAATATTGTCCACTAGAACCTTTCGTGTTCTGAAATTTAACAAGTATCGCTCACAGCATCAAAGATAGCTAGCTAAATACCTGCCTGGCACATTATCATTAGCTTGATTGACATTTACTTGGAAGACGTGTAGAAGAATTATAGGAATTTTATAGCTTAAAATGACAATGCTAACATTTTTTTCTTCTTTTTATGGAATAACCTGGTATAAAACAATAGTTGAGTATTTCAGTGGTGAATCTTACTTGGAATGCGTTCAAAAGATACCTCTAGAATAGCAGTTTATGTATCACACACTGAACATTTTGCAGTTGTAAATGTATTTCGTATAATTTCTTGTTCTGTTGCCTTAAAATAGAAGTAATCTTATGTGTAGAATAACATGATTTTCACACCGACCTCTTGGCGACCCACGATATTAATGGCATCATAGTATCACAATAAATCTGGCAACAGCGCCAAAATACAATTAGGTTTAATGGTGAAGCTTAGCTTTCCAAGGTCTTGGAGAATTTGTGCTGTTAGCGAAACCTTTGTATTTAATTCGCTTTGCAACATAAGACTAGTCAGAATCGCACTGATTGTTTGAATGTAATTATTGTTTCTGTATGACGATGTAGCTGTTGAGGCTCGGATGGAAATTAATGTGAATAGGAAGAGCATTATTTTCCTATTCCGCTAAACATCGTCTCGGATGTTAATGTTTTTTGTGCGGGTGTAGTAAGTATTGATATTGACAGTATATGAAAGTTGCTGACTGCAAATCCTGTATTTCCATTGTTCATCGGCAAAACATCCTTGACATTTTTGTTCCTTCAAATGGTATAGAGATTCGTGAAGTATGGTTAATTAGTCATATGATGTCACGTCTGGAAGACAAAAAAGGTATAATAAAGGCGCTTCGTCCTTTTTGGTTTCAGGAATTTTTCCCGATTCCAAACATTCATGGAATTAGGAATGACATACCCCTCCTCCCCGACTGAATTAGAATATATTGCGATCTATATCTTCCTAAGTATCGATTATTATGTGCTGTGATTGTACGATTTTAACTCTTGAAAGTTAAGTACTGTCTTAATCTTCCTTTACGTATTTATGTCCTTTCTTTTATATGGGAACTTAGTTTCCTGGTGAAATAAATTATCTAAAATGTTCTGACTTCGCTAATTACTTCTACATAGTATGAGTATGCCATGATTTTGTAAAGACAAATTTTGTTTGTAAATTGAATATTATCAGTAGGTTAACATGTCTTTTATAAATATCAGGTTTATATATAAAACTAATTTTCAGATTAAGTACTTTAAAATAATTATTTATAGAAACTGTCATTTTAACTAGAGGAGGAAAATTACTTCTCGTATAAATCAATCTACCAAAAATCATAATGTTCGTGTTCATAACAGAAATTCTCTTTTTTCGTGATAGTTCTTCATACATTTGTCAGCTTGTCAGGAAATGTTCTCCAACATGCCAAAGTTTAAGAAATCTCTGTAGATTGTTTTTTTGTTCACAACTTTCATAATATTTTAGCTAACTGGAACATAGCGTAATCTGGCAGAGCACTTGCCACAAATTTAGAAGCCTTCATGCATGTCAATCCATTGCTCATTTCGTCGTTTGGCGTTTTTTTCTTCTTTTTTTCCTTCTCTTTCCTGTTTATTATATCTTCTGTTACATAATTCCCTGTCCAGCGTCTTTGTTCTTTTTATTTCTATCTTTACTATCGCTTTTCTCTATCCAGTTTTCGCTAAACAGCTAGAGTTATTCGTCCCACCCAGCTAAGCTTCCCCATTCTTCATACCACCATTTCAAAAGCCTCTAGATCTGAATTTTCTTCATAAATTTAATAATGCTCTGGTCCCTATTAGAGTATAATAATCATCACATTTTTGTAACTTTTGATTCAGTGGTTTACAAAATACGTTCTTCGTAAAAGAGCGTTTCACCAGTCCCATCTTAGCTTTTATATTCCATTCACATTTCTGAACTTCACTACTATTATTCCCTGCTCTAATTACCAGGTTTAGTCTTTAGTACTTTTCTTCCCGAATTGTACGAGTATATGGTGTTCTCTCATTTTCTGACATCCAGAAAGTACAGCGAACGAAGTTATGCAACGTAGTTTGACCATCCGCTTTAGAAAGTAATGCTTGACTGACACAGGTGGTCAGATTATACAGTAATTAACAGTAACTAAAGAATAGTGAATAAGTTTTCACACTGGCTGTGGTAGACCCCTAACCTCTGATGTGTGGGGTCCCTTATTCGATCCCTGACCAAGTAAATTTGTGGTGAATAATGTGCTCGTTGGTTTTCTCAGGGTACTCCAGTTTTCTTCCATTTTCTCATTCCATCAATTCTTCAATCATTATTCACTTGCCTTAATCATCGTCTCCCTTAGCCTAAAGGGTATAATCGTGGAACGTTAAGCAGAAATATTTCATTTCATTTTGTTTCTTCGTCACATTACTGTGAATAGACTTCAACTATTGTTATCCTTTTCTTGTTTTACTTCTTGTAAAATAGTGCGTTTGTCTCTTCCCGTCCGTCAGTCGTAGTAATAATCTCATAGAATACTGATCTGTATCTGACTGACAGATATGTTTTTTTTTTATATCTGTTAATGAATTGGGGATGTTTTCACGATATAAGAAAGCGTGGCTTGAACTTGTCTAAATAATAATAATAATAATAATAATAATAATAATAATAATAATAATAATAATAATAATAATAATAATAATAATAAATACTAGTGTCATATCAGTGAATTTCGAAATGGTACAGATAGAAGAGAAGACCTAATTGCCATGTACCCATAGTAGACCTATGGATTCAAGAATCATTGTTCTCGATTATTATTATTTTATTTATGTATTTATTTATTTTAAATCTCAGTTACAACTGCAAAAGTTCCACAATACAGATTTGTACACGTTACTTTAGCTGCAGTAATAGTATTCTTAATACATCAATTTCTCCATTCATTAAGGTAATACCCACAACATACATGACTTCAACTTCATATACAGCAACGACCGACATAAAACATCTCAACATTCTGAGCAACATATGCAATCGTGTTAACCGTTTCTTTTCTTTTACTGCGGCATATGTTAAAATACCAAAATGCTTTCCGTGAATACCCATCTTTTGCCAAATACACAAATTATTATTCCAACATAGGATTGACATTTCAATTTAAAACTTTATGGCGAAGAACAAAACAACATAAAAGAGGCTATATTTTTACGCAATCTACTATTAAATTCAAGAAATACGTAGTTGTTGATAGCTCTCCTTCCATTCAGCAAGTGTCACTAGAGAATGTATTATTAACATATGTGACAACTGTTACTGTACACAGAACACTTCCATTGTTAAAACTTTGAAAAGAAAGCTACTACTACTAAAGTTAACTACTTTAGCTTATGAATTCTGCATAATATATAGTACTACTTTAGTTTATAAACTCTGCGTAATATATAGATTGCAGTTTTGCTTGTGAAGTATTGTGGTTATAGGAATAACTCCATTGTTTGCTTCATGTAAGACCTTGAGATGTACGTATTTATTTATATATATTATGAGTTTCAATTATTAAGTTTGCAGATTGCTACTAATTCCGGTAAATTACAGTGCGATCAATTAATGGGGCTCGAAGTCTCATGGTGATGATTGAATAATGTAAGAGCTAATCCAAATTGCATTCCTGTTATATTTCTCAGTAATAATTGACATAGACTAGCAATCTATCATCTTAGATGCTAATACTGGTACTATTTAGGCTGAGCATTCATATTCATTCAGCTTCTCAATAATTTATGTTGAATTAATCTTTGCTAATGAGAGGGAGGAAATTGAAACCAGGTTAATCGTGGAAACCTTGTGCTGCTACTCTAATCAAAATACCTTGTCATTAATAGCTACGAAGAAGTCGTTTTAAATAGATTTTTTTTCGTGAGTTGTATGATGTGGACAACAAGGATTGAAGACAGGTTTGAAGTGAGTTAAAAGGAGTGCTAATCACTAGTAGATGTCGCCAACACCTTCCCTTATCTTTCCACTGTATTTTGGTAGGGAGGAACAATATTTGCAAGAATTCAGTTAAAATTTTTGAAACTTTGTCCCAAAATAAATTAAATCAATAGTAATAATCAGGGAATAATCAGTGCAGTTTTTTGATATCATCATCCTTTCATTGTTGACACATTCATTATTGGAAACATGTTTCTGAGAATAAAATTAAATGCTCTCAACAATGAACAAAAGAAAACAATTAGGAAGTGTACGAATTATTCTCTTATTTATTCAGCTTTGGACATTTGGACAATTTGGACAAAGTTTGAAAATTCTTCTCAAGAATTTGGTTGAATTATTTTTGGATAGTGTAACTCCTTACACAATACATTGGAAAGATAGGGAAAATGTGCTGCCCTCTATTGACGATAGTTTGATCTTTACACATCTTAAGATGTTCGAAACTGTTTTGAAGCAAATATATTTAAAAAAAAATGAGACTAATAACAGTCGAACAAAAAATATTTAATCTTATTTCTAATATATATATATATATATATATATATATATATATATATATATATATATATATATATATATATATATATATATATATATATATATAATATACAATTATTAAGTATTCTGCCTTTTGCCAGGCCCTGGGACTCGATTTTCAGCTTCCTCCTTTAACTCCCAGTATTTTCTTCTATTTTTTCAAATCATCGGTCACTTGTGTTCTCCTTCCTGTTCCTCACTTTTCTATGGCGGTATGAAGAAGACAATTTCTTCGCAAGATGTGTCCAATGCAGTTGGCCTTTGTATGAAGGATGGTGGCTAGAAGCATCATCTTCTCTCCTATCCGTTTTAAAATATCTTCGTTTGTTACTCTTTCCGAGACCATTTTATCTTCACCATCTTCCTCCAAAACCACATTTCGAAGCTCTCTAAATATTTCTTCTCTACCTTTCTTAATGTCTCTGAACCTTACAGTCCAACACTCCACATATATAGCACTTAACCAATTTCTTCCTTAGTCCAATATTAAGGCTTTTAGTGAAGAGTGACCTTGTCTTGTTGAGTGCTTCTGTGGCTTTGGCAGTTCTTGACCTGACCTCTTTGGTGCAGTATGCGTCTTTCGTCAAAATACTTTCCAGATATTTGTAATGATTGACCTCTTCAAGTACGGTTTGTTCTATTCTGATCAGTAAGGGCACATTTCCACGGGATATTCTCATGATACATACAGAGTGGCCCAAAAGTAGGTTACAGTGCCGTACTGATCTGCTCATGTATATCATATTATTTCTTACTGTTATCACGTAGCTTCTTTATTATTTGTTCTTAATGTCATTTTACTTATACCTTAAGCCCGGAACAGCCGAAGCAAATAAATCCATAAGCTAGAATGTTATACTTGATCAATGCAGGGTTTATACCCACTTTTGGACCATCCTGTATAATACGTTTGAATTTATTGCCTTTGACAGCAGTCTAAACAGAATGCAACTATTATATGACTAATAGTTAAAACACAACTGTACATAATCGGTTTGCAGTGGACAGCATAGCATCCCCTTGGGTTTTATTGTGATTCTTCTATTTCCTCCTATTATCTTATTCCATCAGTTCTTTCATACTCATTCTCTTTCATTATCATCTGTTCCCACTAGGCATAACGGTTGGACGAAAAATAAAAATATTTGTATTGCTATTGTCTTACTTTGCACAAGTATCCGAAATTTCAGGTTACACATCTGGGAAAAGTTTCGTTTGGATTGACAGTTTTAACATGGGGCTTGTGATTATGGATTGGTTAAATATTCACCTCCAACTGTATCCAATCAGCAACTTGTAATTGTCATTCAGGTTTCATAACCTGTCGACTACACAATTTATTTAACACACACACACACACACACATATATATATATATATATATATTTATTTATTTATTTATTTATTTATTTATTTATTTATTTATTTATTTATTTATTTATTAGATAGATTAATTGATTAATTATTTAAAAAATGAGCGACTAGTAACTAACAATAGTAGTTGAAGTAATTTCCAGATGTGAGATCAATCACAAAAATTATAAATCTTTCAAGGTGAAGTTACCTTACAGTTTAGTTCGAGATTCTCTATTTAGTTAGCTTACTATATGACTGCTAGTTTTGCATAAGGTGTAGCCTCAGTGGTAGTTATTTTTGATCTTGAGCACCAGACATTTCTTCATTTGATTTCCACTTGAATAATAATTGAAATTGCCTTTTTTAATAGTATAAAGTGACGAATGATATGAACAATATAATCTCATCTGCGACTTCAAAGTAGGTGAAATTTATAGTTCCTAGATTTTTCAGAGAGAAAAAGATTAACGATTTTCAGGAAGAAAAATGGAACCTATGTGATACTGAGAATTTACATATAACATACATACATAGTTTCACATAGTAACGCAGAATAGTTTTGATCGGAAACTGGGGAAGTTCCATTAAAAACAATTGCTACACGTAAAGCATACAAGATATGTTACAATTCCTGGTAGAAGTTCATGTCGCTCGGATTCCACATTAAGCAGTAGCTCCTAGCCTTATATAGTCTCAGTGCTGAAAGAGACCCTACACAAATCCAGCCAACCAAGTATACTACACAAATCTTTGTTGCCTTGTTTTAACTATATTTTAATGAAGATTGCATCTCGTAACAGTCTTGCATCCCTTCGCAAGCATTTCTTCTTTTATTAGTTCACCGTAGCTTCTGTTCCTGACCTTAACATATCACGAACGATCAAAACCGCGAGATGATACAGTGTTGACAGATAACAGCTGTGATGCTGAAACTAAATTATTTGTATTCATAAGCTTCAGGTGCTTGCTAGATAGGTAAAAACCAACCTGTTGTATTTTTTCTTTGAATACTAAGTCAAATCATTGATTTGCGTTGTGCGAGAAATCAGTACGTCTAATTTGAAAAAGAAAAAAAATTGGTATAAAAACATTTTTAAAATTTCCAGTACTCTCAATTTCATTAAAAACAATCATTTTACGGGGATGATAAAAACGTATTACGTAAAACGTGCCAGAAAGGCGGAAATCTTACGGAAAAATGAACTGAAGATACAGCAACGTTAGTGACAATGTCAGAAATATAATTATATAAATGATGTATGTTAGGTGACCCCTAGAACATTGACGTTGGGTGGGTTGCGGTGTTTGTAGGGTAACCGCGAAAATATCAGTTTTGTAACATTCATTTTGGGGTCTTCTGATGTAGAATGCAGCTCCCTGGAACATAGAATGTACTATAATTAGTATTTCCTGTACTGCAGGCCAGTATGCTTTCCAGATTTCAGTATTGTGTTCCATTTTACACGTATCTAGAGAAATATGAAATGGCGCAAATTTTTGCCGCCGATCACTTTTATGTCTAATTTGAAAATTAATGCAATACGAGTATATGCAACGTAATAAATATCTCCGTAGGATCTACTAGTACGTCAGTCGTGTATGTATAGAATATATTTAATGACGCCTTGCCTCGCTTAGACAAAAGCTCTGAGATATATATATAGACCTTGTTACAAGAATGAATTGAATGACTAAAGCAAGTTCTCAGATTCTTACTTGTCAGTCAGTTCACCTTTTAACCATTCAGTGCCAGGCCATGTCCGGCGCCGCTGAGTGGAATTGAGCTAAGACTTGAAGAGGTGCTATATTACAGACATTTATCAAGCTTTACGTAACGTATGCGTTTTATAAAGTAGGTGGCTTTCCAGTTGAAACTTTTCATTGTGTATTAAAATTTCTGTTGTTGCTTTGAATTCAGCTCCTCTTTCTTTCTTTTCCTTTTTTTTCTTTTTAGTAATATCTAATGATGAAGAATGAATGTTACAAGACCTGCGACGTATTATTCTTATGTGGGATTGGTTTCCTAGATTGAAATAACTTGATCCAGTTCTTCTGAAAAGTGTATGTTCGGAACTTTTCTGTTCCGCTTTATATTTATACAGATGAGTTTTATATATATACAGTATAGTATAAGTAACAAATTTTGTTAACATTTTAGTCACAAGCTTGTGGTTCAAATGTATGGTGTACAAGCTTATGCTGGAAAATGTGTATACACACGTCCCAGCATAAGATGTCTTCAGTAATTTCTGGACCGGTAATATAATTTGAGTATAAAAAATAAAAAAACTGGTCAACACCCTTCGGGAGTCGAGGGCTTATCAGTAGGCTTGGACCAAGGCTCGCTACTTCTTTCTTTCAAGTAGTTCCCCAAATGTCCTCACGACGCCGCAGTACCACAATCATCTGGTGAATAAGAATGGTCACTCATCTTTCCTCTGATCAGACCCGGCACTGCTTGACTTTGCTGATCGTATCTGAAGTGTGGTATTCTAGTGCGGCTACGCCGTTGACATGGCTGTTTAGTGCCCATAGTGGTGGTGCCCTGTGCAGATTTCCAAAGTTCGGGAAAAGGGTGAAGAAAAGGAATGGAGAAGAAAGAAAGCGGGTTGAGACATGTAAGCCAGGTACCGTCTCGGTATTTCCCTGGTGCGAATGAGGAAGATCAAGAAAAACCTCACTCAGGATGGATGCACTGAAGAAGCTCGACCTAGTGCCTCCACCGGTAATCGAACCCGGGATCGATCGCACCGTAGAGGGAGCGGGTAGTATGGACTTCTCTCCGACTATACTCCTCAGATCAGAACCATATGAGGAATGACAGTGGAAGTATGTTTATTTGATAGTCAGGAAAGGAAGTTCATTCGTTACATAATATAATTTAAATATGAGGGTTCCCAGAAGAAACTGAACTTTTGTTCTTTATTTTTTCTTTATTTTTATTTTTATTTATTATTTATGTATTTATTTTTTTTTTTACAAAACTTCTTTCAGCTTCTTTCAAAATACTCTGCATTAGATGCGATGCACTACTCCAGTCTTCTTTCCCACTGTTTGAAGCACCTATGAAACTCTTCAACTTCGATATCGTCCAATGCCTTCTCTGAAGCTCTTTTTAGAGCCTTCACATCATCAAAACGTTTCTCTTTTAGATTCTTAAAACTAGAATAATTGAGAAAATCAACACTGCGATCAAACGTTAACCACCTACACAGGCGACAACAAGCCTCTTGGGTCAACTGATTTGAAAGGTCTCTAGGGGGAGAACTCTACTACGCCTAGGAAGGACGCGAGCTTATAGTCCGTTTTCTTTTGGGTCCCCCTCGTACATGAAGATTAGTTTTTTTTTTTTTTTTTAATCGAAAGTGCTGATAATATACATTTATATTAATTCTTCAAACTTAAAAAACTGGTAGGAAATGTGCTCTTAAACATTGATTTAGACCAGTCATTTTGAAACGACGTCCCACGACGAAACCTCTGGTGTGCTGATAGAAAATAGCATACAATAAAAAACAATGATCTTGTATTATCATTTTCTGAATATTGCGTCAGCTGTAATTATTTTCTAATATTTATTTGCATATTTTTTGTGTACGATATTGTTTCTTTATGATAGAAAAAATATAAAGTAACTTGGCATTAACTATGCAAATACTACGGCATATCTCTATAAAAACGAAAATGACTATGTTCATGACTTAATAACTTTTGAACCATCCGACCGATCTCGATCAAATTTTCAACATAGATGAGGTTTGGGCCTGGGGTGTTTTTTATCACTTCATTTTGACGGTACAACTTAGGAGAGGGGTATATATATATATATATATATATATATATATATATATATATATATATATATATATATATATATATATATATATATATATATATATATATATATGACCAATATTAGTGTCAAATCCATAGTTTTCGGGATCGCTGAGATTAACATGACACTTCCGATGCCTTTTCAATCCAAATTCAACCCCGCAACGTGGGGGAGGGGAGCTATATAAAAATGATCGAAAATGACCGATACCAGAGAACGTTTCAGTAATAGTAAAAAGTGACTGACTAACGGAACATATTTCTAATATTTATTTTAACCCAACGAAGGGTAATTGACGCTATTGTGTATAGTGTGTATTTTAAATAATTGCACAGTTAGTGTGAAAAAACTGGGAGTGATTGCAAAACTAACACAAAAAACAATGTATGTTCTTAAATGCGGAAAGAGCATTTGCTGTGAGCTTCTGTAATAATAATACTAATAATAGAAAAAACTGTACGTTAAGAACTGTGTAAACTGTTTATGGATGCCACTAAAATCTTAATAAATATTTATCCTTTGTGATTATTTTCGTTTTTTGAATAGATCAAGATAAGCGTCGGTATCTTCTCATCTTGCAGCGAAGGTGGTTTCACGTAGCGAAAATCCACGGAAGGTAAACGTCTCACCAAACAAAGGAGGTTTTTTTTTGCAAGTCATCTCTCAGAGCTTGCGAAAACCTGTTGTATAAAAGATAATTTCTAAACTAGTTGAAGTGTTTTTTCTACCGTACTAAACCAACTAGACACGTAAATATTTCCCCCCCCCCCTTGAAGTATTCGGGCATGTATCTTAGATTCGCATGCAAGAAACACTCAGAGAAGTAATTTGTATTAGAGTCGATAGAAAATCTTTTAATGTAGAACCCGGTAGGATACCTGAAAGGAAATGTCACAGAGGGCTAAACGAAATGACACCGTAAGGTAGAAATGTACACTTGTTTTATTATTATTTTCAAGGCCTGTTTTATTACGTTTATCAAGGTTATCAGGTCTTTTTCTTCTTAATCAAAGCAAAACTTCATGCAGTTTTTCATATATAATTTCGGAAGTAGAGAAATTAAGGAAACTGAAGTTAATACTTTCCATCTTACGGGAACCGAAATGCTTCACAGCAAAAACAAAAGCTTGCCTTTGATTTTATTCTGTGCCAAGCCAACTCACTTATGATTGTAGTTATCTACGTGAAAATTTAGATTTATACTGTTAGTATTCCACTACCTTTTTTTTTTTTTTTTTTTTTTTTAATGAAATGAAATCTTTAAATTTAACGTTCCACGGTTATGCCAAAGGAGACGGTGATAATGAGAAATGAGTGAAATGGTGGAATGAAGAAAGTGAGAGGAAACGGGAGAACCCCGAGAAAACCCACGAGCACGGTTTTTGTTCACAAAGTCCACACAGCGCGAGCTGGTATCGAACCAGGGACCCCAAGCACCGGAGTTGAACCCTCTACTACTGAGCCACTGCGCTTCCACCTTGTTTTTACCCACCCTTAATAATCTAAATTTATTAAAAGGCGTTATTTTACCGAAATGTGTTGTTACAAAATCAAACTCTCACGTCAAGTTTGACCTTGTAACTTGTTAATATCTGACTCAGTGTTTCGATTGTTAATTGCTTATATATTCAGTAACTAAGTTGTTTACGAGTATTAAATTTGATTGCATTGCCTGGTTTATATACATATAAATAACAATGCCATTGGAGTATATGTGTTTGTATATTTGTTTGATAAGTACGTTTTGACTCATATAAGCTGTGAAACTAAGATCTGTGATAATTTACTTCCAGTTCAACATTCCATGCTTTTTTTTTTTTTTTTCATCATCGGTTATGGCCACTTAGTGCATAGTGAAGATCATTCGCTGCTTTTGGCTGATCTCGCTTCTCTCCGTAGCTGACGAGTAAAGTCGAATTTCTTACTTGATCACATAAATTAGTGCCAGGTCTGGTATTATTTTAAAATAAATATTGTTAGCCATTTGTCGATTTTTCTGAAACTGGTTGACGTATCGAAACAGTTACTGAATAGGCTGTCAGTTACTTTTTCATGCCTTTTTTTTTATTATTATTATTATTTAACATGGATTTCGACATCTGTATAGTATTTTCACCAACATTCACCGACAGTTCTAAGCAACATTTTATAATATTTCAAAGACATTTCCACAAAGTAATCATATTAGGATTTAAAATAGCAGGCATTGGTAATTGAATACTTAATAGATGTTAATTTTAACGATGTTTGATAAGCCACTGAAGTTTTTATTGAAATATAGTGTAATGTTTGCAGGTGAGTAAGGGAAACTTGATTATTATATAAAATATCGAAATCGCTGTGAAACTTCATTCTTTCTATTTTTCATGTTATTTATTACGAATGAGATCTGCAGTACTGCTGTTAGTTTCTTCTATTCATCTGTGCCACTACTGCTGTATATTATTTTACTCTATTATGAACAAATTTTAAGAAAATTGACTTTGTGGTTTCCTAAAAAAAAAAAAAAATCATGATTATATATGTGTCTGCTGCGTAATCGTAATGTTCTGTAAAAAATTTAAGCTTTTGTACATTACTTTTTGAAAACCTTACACTGTTGGCAAACAGCTGAATATTTTACACTTTCATCAAATTTTCCCTACAAAGTGTTATTCAAAGTTTTTTCAACATTGAAACGTTTAGACCATTCTGTACTCTACAATTTTTACGCAGTACACACACAAACAAGAGCATATTCTTTTGAGTATACGTACGGTAAAAATAAAAACCTAAATACTTGAAGGATTATTTTCGGTATTTAAATTTTGTGTTTGTCATTTAAAGTATAAAAACTTTGCTGTGAATACTGTACGAAGATAAATTGTATAAGATAAAAATGTTTATGAAGTGTGCTGTTGTAACATATATGGGCAGTAAATATTCACGAGTTGAGACTATTCTGTGTGGAAGAGAAATAAATTCGAAAATGTGTAACAGTTGCTGTTATGTGTTGGAGTTACTAGATGAGTTTGTGGGCGATAATTAATATAGATTCATGAAGTTTGTCTGAAAATTTGATCATTTAGGGAAGAGGATCTGTAGGTAGCTGGTAGAGGAATAAATATTGAAAGCAATTTAGAGATTTATAGCAGAATTATTGTAGGCTACACTGCAACAGGATTATACTAAGACAGGATTGGGTATTAGCTTCGCGTAAGTGTAACACGGGACGAGATTTCAAACTTCAACTAAGATAATTTGAAAGAAAATAAATAATTAAAGCAATTTTTTAAAAAACTCGTACTACAGTAAATTTTCTTACATTACGATTCAAGGACCTGTTTTAATTCACTTAGTGTCGAAAGACCTGTATACAGTGGCGTAGGGAAGGGGGGCCCAGAGGGGCCGTTCCCCTCAAAGAGGTCCGACGATGTACTTTGGTATTTTGATGATTGTAGTTTTTTTATATATATATATTTTTGTTTATATATTTTTTGTTTGTAATTTTTCTATATGTACCTATAACAGCACTTGACCCCCCCCCAAACACACATCCTGGCTACGCTACTGCCTGTATAAGGTACTTACGAAGTATTCTTATGAATATACTACACAACGAGCACTGTCAGCTCTCATTGATGATCCTTAAAGTGGGTATGCAACTATACATGGAACAAGCCATAATGGGTTGCAGAGATAGGAATCGTAATACTCCTTTTAAATACAAAACTTATGTAAAATATGGGCCTGTACAATAAGGCGGATCCCAATTATCTGAACTTAACGTAGTTCTATAGAGAATTATTCCAGGTCTGTTACAACAAAGGCAAGAAGTTTGCTATGTGGGCACGTTTTTGGAGCCATAGTAGAGATATATCAACGAGTAATCATACTATATTTTAGTGGATATGATTGTTATTAAAGTTCTCATTAGGTTTATATAGCTACTAAACTAGATCATGTATATAAAGATCAATTACGAATAATATAGACTCGTTTGATATTCGTTAAGTGTAAGACAGAAACCTTATTCGCTGTATTTATTGTACGTACGTGCTTATTCTCAAAAGAACATGCCTTCACCAAATAATTCCTTGATTCGTAGATTGAATGAATAGTTTTACAGTCGTAGGTATGGTAGGCTAATCAATAAAAACAATTGATCCGAGTAAATAATGCAGAGTTTGAAAACCGCATTGTGTATCTATTGACTGTATATACACAACAAACGACTTGACATACGAGCAACACGCGTACCATATGGGAGTTTGTTGCTTTTGTGTACGTTGTTGGTTATCTGCAAGCAGCACCCTTCTCCCTTCAGCTCCCTGCTCCGCGTGATCCACGTCATTGATTGCTTGTGACGCAGTGTTTCAGGGCCAAGGTCATTGCCAAGGTTAGGAGGCCTCTCCAGCTTTAGCCTTTGCGCAAATACCTCCTGGCAGTGTTGCAGACCGCTACGGTTTTCTGGCTAAATATAGCTTGTTGGTAGGGCATTGCGCAATGTACGGAGTTACCGTTCGATTTTTCATGAAGTCCGTGCTGTGTGTAGGTGCCATCTTTACTCCCATGATTCAGTCGTCCACGTTGGCAACTGCATCTTTGCATAAGATGTAACAGATCGGGATTTTTTTTCAGTATAGGAGATTCGTTATCCAATCAAGTGATCAGCATGAAAAGTGTATCCATGAAAAAGTGAACATGTTCACGTAAGTGAGACGTTAGTGCTTGTAGTGTTTGCATCGATAGTGATGTAAGAAAAAATGTTCCATAACTTTTTACAAAACATAAAGCAAACAAACAAAGAAAAAGAAAAAAGATTGTTTAGTTGTGAAGCTAACGATATTAAACTCGCTGTGGCGTGCAGTCAGTCATGTTTTATATATTCGGAATATGCACAAGATACTCTTGCGTGCAGTCAGTCATGTTTTATATATTCGGAATATCCACTTCCTATTGAGGGGGGGGGGGAAGTTACCTACACCCTCAAATGGCAAATTTTGATGCATGAAATTGTTAGAAATTCAGATAGGCGAAAAATCTGATAAGTCTTCGCTTACAATTTTATCGCTGTATACAGGATATATTTTCATTTTTAACTGATAGCTGGCCTATGTTGTAATTTTATATATGCGTATATTTTGTGTATATATACCGTTCTTCGAACCAATGTAATTTTGTACATACAGTTTTTGTATTACGTACCAATATTCAGTGTATACACGAAAGATACGAAGGGATTTTCAACGAACTTAAAAAGTTCGTTACTGAATTCTCATTGTCTGTGTGTTTGTATGTTTGTGTGTGTGTGTGTGTGTTTCTTGGCCAAACCAGTGGCCAGTTCGACACTGGCCAGTGTACTATCGGTACCAAAATGCTTACCATCCTCTTAGTTATTAACACCAATATCATTTCTGTATGACTTATCGTTCTCGAGATATTGACCAAAAAATAGTTCCGATTTTAGGAGATGTAAGGGGCCATATCTCGGGATCCGTAAGTCATAGAGAGATGATATTTTGCGAATTTTTGTGAGAAAAAGATGTCGATAACAAGATTTACCTTAATATGCAGGAACAATCACATTTATCCTTCCCATTCCATCTCTCCATTCTTTTTAAGTTCGTTCTGGCAACTCGTAGAGCATTCTCAACTGTTTAGTTTCGAATTTAATAGTACCGAATGCTCGCGATGTACTTATCACACATTCCCCAATTTAAAATTTGCCGAATGATTACCTTAAGCCGCCTCAAGTATTGTATTTGAATTGCGTTATTCTCTATATTTCGAATATTGTAGTTAACGAAAGTATTAATATATATATATATATATATATATATATCTCGAGGGTTTGTGTATTATGTAAATCTGGCGATGCTGGAATAGATCTTCCAAGAAAGTGGGCAGACTCTAGTACAATCTCAGGAAGAATTGTCTCGCAGTGTTCTTGCTGATCACCATTTATCTTTATTTGATTACAGGACAGAAGAATGGACTATATATAAGTAAATATTGTTCATTAACGGAGATGAGTAAATTAGGAATGGATTCACATGATACTAACGCGGTTGACATAATTCTGTTTTCAATCTTTAACATCCCATGATTATGCCCTGATTAACGAAAATGAATAAGAAAAAAATTGGTGGAATGGTGAAATTCAGAGAAAACCACGAACACCGTTGAACACCTCAAACTCACATGCTTTGAGATTGAACGAGCACAGCAGAGGTGAGTGCTTTATCACTGAGCCACCGTGTCCCTTCTTCCCCATCGATTCTAATTAGTTTCCTTCCATTGGCGTAAGTCAAATGCCAACAATGCAGTTTCCTTCTACAGACTGATCTTTAAAACATAAGGGATGAATCTATAAAATGTGCACGCTTAAAAAAATAAATAAAAAATAAAATCAATACAGTGTTGTATCTGGAAGTTCGATGCATTTGATCTGATCCCTCTTCAGTAAAAGTGTAAGTTTTCGTCATTCAAAACATAGTCAAAAACTGCATAGTGTTAATGGATATATTGAGAAAACTAAAATAGAGTACTTTCTTCTTCGATATTTCTGCTTAGTGTTAGCTATATTTAGTTCTGCACGAGTTTCTAATTTGACTCCTGTCCATTAGCTATTGTGATTTTATATTTAGCTAAACTGAGAATCACAGTGTACTGATATTTTTACTTACACTGATCCATTTTTCAAGTCTCTTTCTTGTCTGTCGTGTTAAATGCATCTTAGGAGTCCTGTTAACTTAACCTTAGGAGCCTAAGATTGTTTTTTCATAGCATTATTTTGATGCTCCACATTTATCGATTTCCTTATCCTCTCTCTGAAAAGCCGGAAGAATGAGTTACAAAGACCGTGGCTACTCAACATTATAATCTTCCCTGATTTTTCTCCTTAGTGAACCATCGTTTCACTTATTTAAATCAATTTGTATTGTCAGTTTTTTAAAAATGAAATCTTTAAGTTTTACGTCCCATGATTATGCCGCTGAACGAAAGGAGACAGTGATGATGAGAAATGAAGGAAATGGTGGAATAAAGAAACGGGGTGGAAGCGGGAGAACAACAAGAAAACCTGCGCACACGGTGTTTGTTCACCACGAAATTCACTTGGCGCAAACTGGGATCGAACCGACCCCATGCACCAGAGCTGAACGCTCTACCACTGAGTCACCGCGGCCCCTACTATCATTTAAAGTATATAAATCGTTAAGATATGACAGTGTCAGCAGAAGAACAACTAGTAATGTGTGTCAAGTCCATTGTCATACATTAGGAAAGAACGCATTATCAACTTAGCAGATTTCGCCATGAGTCACCTCGCAGCAGGGAGAAGAGCAAATAATATAATTGAATTTCGCTGGTCAACACTGATTACCTCCAATTTCTCCTTACATGCCACTCTAGAACATAGCAAAATGAGGTTGCTGTATCTTGTTGCTTTCCATGTTGACAATAGGAAAATATTAAGCCAAATATTAAAGCATCAGTTGATGTTGAAATTATTTCGCAACATCGCAACTAGCTTGCCGTGCATGATACTCTCTCAGCGCCTTTGCCTCCTCCCGCTTGTGAATAGATCTGCCTGTTTTTTTATGGTGTTATTGTAATTTCGTAAGGTTGGACTCCTCTTGGAACTATTGATTTGTAATTCGACAGTAGCAACTGATTTAAATCAATAGAATTACATTGTTCATTGGAATATATATATATATATATATATATATATATATATATATATATATATATATATATATATATATATATATATATATATATATATATATAAATTCGAGGAACTCGCACCGTTAGTGTTAACTTTGCTTTTTAATTTTTAATTTTCGTCGATGAGAAGATAGAGAAAATGGTAGCATTTCTTCGATACATCATTTCAGAATAATGCAGCTGTTGAATTGTAAGTTGTATGATTTTTGACATTAAGGAAGATGACGGAACGAACAGTGAAGTAGTAGAAGATGGAAACCCTTGTCATTGTAAGCTGGTCTTTTGAGTTTGCGTATGTGTTGTGAAATATTTGTTGACGTTGGCTTTGGACTGAGTTGGAAAGAAAGTATTGTTTGCTTGAAAGTGAAAAATATCTGCTACTGAACTTGAAAATTTTTTTCTTGTGTTGCTCGAGAATTCAAAATGGCAGGTATTCCATTAGAATGTAATCCATTATTTATATAAGAACGTGTTTTGTGTTAGAAATACGTGTTAACTCGTTTAAATCAGCATCACTAGAGGATTGAAAATACATTTTTTAAGGCTAAGTTCACACCCACTTTTTTGAATTTTGGTGAATACCTCGACGACGACAACGACAATGAAGAATATCGAAAATGTAGAAAATGAAAAAGGCAGTATCAACAAAAATTTAATAAGGAAGAAAATAAGTTTCCAAACGTTCTTTATAAATCAGAAATTTGGGCGCGCAGTTTGTCAATTGCTGGGCACGCAAATTTAAACACTGTACGAAATGTTTTGGAAATAGTTATAAGTACAGGTACATGTAATACATATATAGTTTTACATATATTATCTGGCTTACTTTACAAAATGCTCCTAATTAAGTTATTCACTTAAAAAAATGGTAACGAGCTTAGCAAAAAGTCTTATGTTCACAGATGCGTGCCAAGTTACAGTTGGATTGAGATTAAACTCCTAGAATCTATTGTCTCCACATATAGGCCGAATTACGGTGGTCCTTATTTTTCGACTTAAGAGTTATTTTATCTCATCCTGCAAAATAATTTATATCAAGCCAGTGTAACCCATGAGAAAAGTTAACTCAATTGAATATCGATTGTTGTTCGAAGCAATCTTATGTTTTCAATACATTTATAATGTACCGTACAATATGAGGCAACGGTACCGTGGTGTATGGAAAGACAAAATATTTTGAAAGTAATAACTAAGTGATTAGGGATAAGTTGGAAATAACATCACACGTGTGTTTGTGGTGTAAAGTACCCCAAAACGTGTAACATGACTTCTTTCTATTAAAAAATTTGGACTTAAATCCAAGATGGCGCCATGATGGAACTACGCAACAATAGATGCAATTCTACCTTCATTACCTCTAAGATACGGTGTCACTCTCTCTAGACATTCTAAACTTACCGAATATTCGTCTCAGGATCTTGTTCTCAAATACTTTCAGTCTATGTTCTTCCCTCAGAGTAAGCGACCATGTTTCGCAACCATACAGAACAACAGGTATGATTATCGTTTTATATACTGTATTTTTAAGCTTCAAATTGCTCGACAGAATTCGCGACGACAAGAGATTTTGAAGCGAATAGTATCACGAATCCCCTGCTTTTAGTCGACATTTAATTTCTCCGTAAATATGATTTTCGTCTGTTAATATTGATCCTAAATATTTGAAAGTATCCATTTTATCAAAAGTACTATTTAATGTTTTAACGCATCAATTTGCCGTATTACGGTCCCGACGCATTTTCCATGTATTTAGTTTTCTCTGCATTTACTTCTAAACCCATGTCCCTGCAAGCGTTTAATAAGATCTCTGCATTTCTTTCTATTGTTCTCCTATCATCCCCTATTACATTTACATCATCAGCATATGCCATAACCTGGTGGATACCGTTCAACTCTAGGCCCTGGTTGCTATCTTTGATTTTCCTTATAGCGTATTCCAGAACAAAGTTAAATAATAATGGCGACAACGCATCTCCTTGTTTCAGGCCATTTTCGACGTGAAAGCTCGTGGACAAAAAGTTTGCTACCCGGACTTTACTTTGGGATTCATTTAAACATATCTTAATTAATCTAATTAGCTTTCTCGGTTTTCCAAGTTCTGTAAGAACGTTGTATAATGTTTCTCTCCCAACCGAGTCGTACGCCTTTCTAAAATCAATAAATAATTGATGTACCGGGGTATCGTATTCCCACTTTTTTTCGAGTATTTGGCGAATAAATATTTGGTCGATAATTGATCGATTTCGTCTAAATCCGCAGTGATAATCTCAAATAATTTAATATATAATATAGCCCACTACTGGATAAAGATCTCACCAACTGTTCTCCACCATAACCATTAACTTGAGCGATTCCTCACGTTATTCCTTAGTGCGTATTGATTTTCCCCACGCTGCACTGTATGAAAACATTCTCTTTTTCCCTCTTGGAATGCAAGTAAGAATTGTTATTGTCTACCTAACAGCAAAGAAATTAATAAAGAGAAAACTGTACCCCCAAAATTTAACGTACTGAGTGGTACAATAATAAATTCACATGGGTGTCTCGAGTGCAAACAATCGTGATAACATATAACGTAAAGAACATTCGCGACGTAGAGAAGTGTCGATATGAGCATACATCCGCAAAATGAACCACCACTCTCCAAATAGGCAGGCCCACAAAGAAAGTTAAGCACGTTTAGCTAGTTATTTTCATAGATTGATTGAGAAATTTCATTTTATGCTAGGTATATATATATATTACTCATTTTAATTTATAATTTCACTACTAAGCAGAATTAAATTTGATTACAAACAGACTCCTACACAGATTTCCTTTTTACTAGCAGCTCAAATATCCTAGAAGTAATGTTAAAATGGCTTTTGAGTACTTTTGTTAACTTTTCGTATATTTTGTTATATTTTTAAAGCTGTAGTCAACGATGGAGAAGTTTAAAATAGAGATATCGAAGAATTGACTGCTCTTCTTTATTAATTCAGATTTTGAGTTTTTGATAAAATATAGGCAGCTTCTAATTATTCTGAGATTCCAAGGAAGATGTTGGTGACGATTTTATTGGAATAAATCTAGTGTTATTTTCCTATCGAGAAACATGCATGCATACGAGGTGGTATCAGAAAGTTTCCAAACTAGTTCTGTAACATGCCAACAGATGGTAAAGCAACGCTGCTTCCATGGGGATAGGGAGCACCGTCCTTCATTAGTGAGTGTGCCAAGAGGTATCGCCCTGTGTACATCGGGAGCTGTGCAGTAAGTGCTATTGTGGCCATGTGCGTACCACGTCTGCGATTTCATCATGGACAGCAAGTTTGAATAATGAGCGAACGTTAAATTTTGTGTGAAACTGCAGTGGCAGATCCGCCACAGACACACTTGACATCATTCAGTAAGTGTACGGGGATGCTGCAATGAGTCGTTCGATGTTTTTTTCAGTGGGACACTCGCTTCATGGGCTCAAGAACATTACTGGAAGACGACGAGAGATCACGACCACCTTGAGCAACCACAACACACAAAAGTGTAGAAACTGTTCGGAAACTTATTCATAAGGGTCGTCAAAGAACAGTTCACAACATTCGTGCCATTGTCGGTGTGTAATACAGAACACTCCAGGCAGTTCTCATGTATGATGGGAACATGCGCTGTGTTGCTGCCAAGTTCGTCCCCAGACTGCTGATCCAGGAGCAGAAGGAACACCGCATCAAAGTCTGCCAAGAACTCCGTGGATTACCTTCCTTCATGTCGAGGATCATTAGTGTGACGAAACTTGAGTGATGAAATTACGAGTACGACCCTAAGACAAAGCAAGATGATCAGAGGAAGAGCTAATCATCTTCACGATCGAAAAAGGGGAGTAGGTCCGCAGCTCGACCAAGTGCATGTTCATCGTCTTTTACGACATTCGCAACTTTGTGCATCACGAATTCGTCCCCAGATCGTCAGTAGTAAGTTCTTCTCCCAGGTTTGAAGGCGTCTGAGAGAGGATATCCAGCGAAAACGACCGAATTTGTGGCTTGCGAGAAACTGCGTGCTTCACGACGACAATGCACCTCACACGCGAGTTACTTATAAAAAACAAGATGATCGCACTTTCGCACCCACTCTACTCGCCAGATTTGGTTCCTATAGACTTCGCCATTTTTCCGAAGCTGAAGATCCAGCTCGAAGGTCCCGTTTGGACACTATTGCGGAGATTAGCACGAATCGCAGAAATTGCTGACATTCTTCGAAAAGAAGACTTCCAGGACACATTCCAGCAGTGGCAGAAACGTTAGGAGCGCTGTGTTGCTGTGCAATGTTCTATTTTGAAGATGATAGTGTGTAAAAGTAGATAAAATACTTTCATGTAAACAACGTCTTGAAACTTTTTGATACTATCTCGTATGTATCCCACCCGTTAGTTTTATTAGTCAATTTGCTATCCAAACAGTGATGGCTCTTGAAGGAAATCACATCGCTAAAATATTTTATTGCTTCAAGTTAAAGGGATCAATACACATTTCATCGTTACAAGCTTGTATACAAGGATCAAACTTGCCGGGAAAGATGTTGCTTGTCCCGTCTCCCAAATAGGCGAGTAACACGTACACTCATGTCCAAAATGATTGTCGCATATCTATAACTGTCTTCTTGTACGAATATAATTTGATAATGATGTTGCAGGGCACTTTTAATACTGATACTATGTGTATAGTCGGGAAATGTATATTTATGGTAAATTTCATAGGGAAAGAATTATAAATACGAAAATTAGAATGAGTAAAACAAAATCTCGCTAAATGGAGAAGAAAGTTTTATTTTAGTTTTATTGTTCTTATTTAGTTTTATTGCTCTTTTGACATGAAATTTGCCACATACATGTCTTTGCCGATTATACACATACTAACATTATAAGAAATACCGGCGAATTCGTTATCAAATTATATTCCTACAACAACATTTTTATAGACATGCGACAATAATTTTGGACATGAGTGTATCATTGGGTCTTGGAGTGTATTTTTTTTTTAACGTATCTGAGGTAGACAGGGCTGGGATTGGAAATTCACCCTGGAATTTCAGGAGAATCCCAGAAATGGGTTGATCTGTGCGTAGTTGTGGCCATACGTGGATTTCGTACCATGCAGTGCACCGGCACTAAAAGGAAGAGTTCAGCTTGCCTTAATGCACTGTAGATCCGATAGGTCTACTAGCTAGTTCCCGCCACCAATAGATATAGCTAGAGAATGAACTTCTGTCAATCGTGAAATGGGCGTATCACATTACTTATACCTTACTTATAACGTAGGTTCTAAACAACCTCCGTAGGCGGGAGATGTGTAATTGAGAAGTTAGGATCTCACAATACGTACAGGCCGTCGGACCCAATGATAGGCTAGAAGAATTATTTTTGGGGTCCCCACATACTAGGCGTATCGTGATTACCCACCCTCATTGTCTAATGCTCAAATTTCACTAGTGAAGAAATTCGGAATGCCTGATAACGGCGTACGCGTCTTTGGCGTGGGAGATCCGGAGCTCATGTGGTTTGGATTCCACGTTAATCAGTAGGTCCCGTCTCATATAGCCTCGGTTCTGAAAGGGACGTTAAAATCACCTCACCTCCCCGCCTGATAACGGTATTCTTAAGCTTTCAGGTCCATTGTAAAGGCCTGTGGTCAATCACATGGTATGGACATTGAGATGATCATATTTTCAAAACCACGAATTATGTACGTATAAGTTATCTTCTCTTAGCGATAATATGTTAATTTTTACCGGTGATTCCCCTCAAGAGACGCTTCTGTTCCAAGTATGCTTGTAAGTTATTACAAATAGTAACGTATGCAAAAATCAAATAATCAGCTTGATACTGGATGCGTTATTTCTTAAGATGTTAAGTAAATAAAACGTGTTGATGTTCGTATTGTTTCGGGAGAAAGAGACCTACGTCATCCCCACTTGGCAGAGGATGCGTACGTGCTCTGTGTAACGAACACGGGTCCCGCATAATCTGCGAGTGAAATAAAGATTTTACAGAAAGAGTACAAAGAAAGTTGTTTTTCGTAAATAATTCAAGGTCACATAGCAAAGTGGCAGGTGCGTCATATAGCGGAAGCTCCCAGCAAGAGCTTGACAAGGCAGAGAATGAAACATAAATTGTACTAGGGAAATGAGGTTAGAAATAGTTGAGTAATTATTACGATATAAACTTAAGTTTACTATTGTTATGATATATATATATATATATATATAGGGTGCACATTGTTATATTGATTGTTTTTAAATTGACATCATATTGCAAGTTTTCTTTCAGGTTTAGAAAATTTCATTAGAACTTGAGATCGAATCAAGGATTCGTTGTTTCTAGGCGAGAATTCGTGTAAACTTGTAGAGTAGATAATTTATTTCATTTATTTTGTTGTCATGGGTTAGTTTTCACTTCTTTTCTGTGCGTTAATATGCATGAATTGATTATTATATACAAACAGCGTTTAACAAGTAATCAACCAAAATTTAATTATATATTCATATACTTATCAATTTAATGGAAACACCTGAAGTTGGAAGCATGTTAAATTTCTGGGTTTGTAATGGTCAGGCGACGACCGTAGCACCAGGCAGCCTGTTGGTGGTGGTAGGACGACCGTACTACATGAGAAGCGGTAGAACGGCAGTGAACTGAGCATACAGTAATAGTATAAATTGGACTATCTCTTCCAAAGAGGGCAAATTGATCGCGCTCGGTTACATAGTGCGAGCATGACAAAAGTGGCAAGTGCGTTGAGTGTGGTGTATGTAACTGGCAGTGTCCAAGATTATGACTGCCTACAAAACTCACGTCTAAACCATAGCGGCAAAGAGGAACAAGATCGAAAGAAAACCCCAAAGTCCGTGCGACTGCGGTGCAAGTGGCGGAGGAACTCAGGAATCACTTCCTTCCCATAGCTCATGTCGACAACCACAGTCCGCCGCAAGCCCCGCGACATGAATATGCAGAACCAAGTTCCACGGGCGAAGCCGCTAATCAGGGACCATAACACTTTAGTACTACGCCAATGATGCCGCAAACATGCTGCAACATTGATCACTGATGACTGGAAACGTGTGATATTATCGGATGAGTTCACCTTATTTTAAAGCATGGACCCAAAGCATATGATCTACAGTATCTCCGCCCAGCCGTGAAACATGGCGGCGGCTCTGTGGTGTTGTGGGCCGGAGTATCCTGGTTTTCAGTGGGCCGTGTGTTGACGCTTACCGGTTGCGTCACTGTCCGTGATTGTCGCAGTTTTAGGAGACTATGTGCATCATATGGTCCAGATGTTTCCGGGCGTTGACAAGCACCATATTCCGGAATAATGCATCCATTCAGACAGACGGAGCTGTTGCATGGTTTGAGAATACCGGGATGAATTTTAACACCTACCTGCCCAATCCCCAGACCTGAATATAATTGAAAATATGTGGTCCGCTTTGAAGAGACGAATTCGGCGCATATTTTCGCTTCCATCCTTTCTCACGGAACCAAGTGATGGACTGCATGCGGGATGGTGTAATATTCCACTTACTACTATTCACAACCGTTATGACTCAATTCCATATCGATTCAGATCTGTCTTCATAACAAAAGTTAGGCCAACGCCATATTAATCTGGAAAGTTACACTTGTGCAGGTTTTTCCCAGTAAATTGATACGTATCTTCTGCAGGTGTGTTACGTACTAGTCTGTCAGTCTTTCTTGTCTTAAGATGTTAATCAACGGAGAAGCATTCACACAGTTTTGTTAAGGTTTCAGTTTAGAAAATATTCACGAGAAATAAGGCATGAATTGTAAGACACTGTACATAAGTTTGCTTTTGAAAGCCACTTTTCTTAGTTGCAGGATGTGCTTCTTGAAATGAAAAATGAAGTAAATTTTTGTTTTACGTCCCACGATTGTACTGTTTAGGGTAGAGAAGACTGTGATAAGAATGAATGAAATAAAATGATAAAGTGAGAGGCCCAGAAAACTCACGCATACGGTATTTGTCCACTACAAAGCCTACTTTGTGCAACCTGGCATCGAACCAGAAACCCTATGCATCAGAGGTAAATGCTCTGTCACTGAGCCACCGTGGCCCGTGTACTTCTTAAAGTTGGCTATAGGCGCGTTGTGAACCAATACCACACCTGTAACAGTTTGTCACGGCGTATTTTCTTGACCATCCGCAGTTACCTGATGATTACACCGATGATGCTTTCCGAACGCTTGTTAAAAACTATGTTTGAATATGAAGAAAAAAGTAAAAGTTCCTATATTAAACATATTTATTTTGTAATACACAATTTGCATTGTTCGACTTTTAAATTAGAAGAATTAAAAGGAAACAAATTCTTTAGTGTAGTAGGACTTTCCAAAGATGAAATGCGGAGTAGTATTTCATTAAACAGGTTGCATGCTTAGCCCGTAGATTAGTCATTGAACCAGACAGGAAGAGACTACACGTTGTGGTGCAATCCCGTGACTCATACTCATGTGTAGTGTGAGTAGTAATAAAGGGCTGTTAATAAAAATCACATGAAAGAGATCGTTCCCTTAGACTGCTGGAGTAACATCAGTCAAGTGTGTTTACATTTCATTCGTTAGGAGTCGGCATATGACATTATTTTACATTATTCGGAAGATATACTAGGTAATAAATACGAAAAATAATTTCTCACCGTCCATTTGATATGCATTGCTATTGAAGTGTTAAATATGTGTGTGCATATCACTGTATATATTTTCCATCAAAAATAACAGTTAATCTTCATTTTAGAAAAGTTAATATAGTGCACCGACTATTACGTCACAAACCCGACTGCATCTTGTCTCGATTTTTTTCTCGTCTCGTTTTGTAAATTATGTACAAAATATATGTCCGATTTTTTGTTAATTTCATCTAAAAGTTATGAGATTTCTTCTGCTTCACGAGAGGTCCACGAAGGGTGTGATACAACAATACTTACACAATCTTTATTATTGAAGTATATTGTGCAATGACTTGTGTATCCTTAAACGTTGAAAAAAAAGTATCTTCATTTTGTTGGTACAATCACTTTAACGATTTGTGTGTTTTTTTATTATTATTACTATGAATCATGCAACTAATACTATTTAAAATGTAAGACTTACGTTGCTCATGAGATTCGTGATACATATCGTCTCGGAGGCAACACTACTTTTATTTAAACAGCACCAAATATCTTAGACTTCACTTGATTGATTTGGCATCATATCAATGAGTTTAATAATAAAAAAAAGAAGTCCATATACAAAATAAAAGACAATTTTGAATGAATTACTGCCTGGCTTTGTATTCCGTGATCGACTACGGTCGGCGAGACAGCGATAAGTTGCGCAATGTATGGTCATATCACATTGTCTCCTATCGCTGTTATTTCTTTTGCAATTATTTATGTAGCTTGCTCATTGTTCACGTTGCTGTGGCCAATTTATGCTTCTAACAGAATCGAACTTGTGACATACTTGGCCACTATATGACAGCTTGGAAGCACTTGGTAACAATTACAGGAAAACATCGTGTGTTGTGATCACGGGTACTTACAAATGGTCTTAGTACTTACATAAGACACATGATTTTATTTCCAGGAAACTAAAATAAAAGTCTATCAGTGGCGTATGCAAGGGGGTTTCTAGGATTAAATCCTCCTTTTATTGACGAAGATACCATGGCAAAACACACATGTGGTATAGTAAGATGTAAACAAAAATCACACATGCCCTGAAAAGACATGAGATCATGTTTTTGAAATTCCCCTTGATGAAATTCGCATACGCCATTGGTCAGTATAGTTCAGAAAGGGTTGTAGTTGGTCTTATAAATCATTAGATTATATATTAGTTCTGGCTTTTAGGATTGACTAGTCATTCCGTAATCTTTGGTCAGCACCAAAGGTGTTACACCCCTATGTTGGTAACAACTGAATCAATGCATTTTAACCATTCATTTGGATGCGTGGAAACTTTTTACTTCGAGCTTCTGTTTTAAAAATTCAATATCTTTTTATTTATTTATTTATTTTTCATTTTGTATAGTTCACTTGGGCATTTCGCCCCTTAAAACCGTTTCTTGAAGCATTAAAACCATTAAGAAAGTCAGTTTCTTAAAGAAATACCTTGTATTAATATAACAATCATTGCCAGAAGCGTACAGAGAAAATTAAAGGATATATACATCCAGTAACTCCCATTCACTCACAAGAAATCAGTAAACGCTAAACAACCGTGCAAAGTCTAAAATTGGATCTCTCGGAAAGGCTCATGCTTAACATCAAACTGAAATTTTATTAATAGATAGTTGAAGATTGATGTACTAACGAAAGCCCTAGTTTCTGTATATGCGATGAAAAATTCATATGCTGCCTTTTGGAAGTCAGAAAACAGAAGGATGCATTTATCTTTGTTATTATTATAAAGGCACTACAAATTGAATGAGCACGCTTTGGGCTATATTTATTGTTAGCAACTCATCTCTGTCGATTTCTAAAAGTATATGTGACGATTCGTATTGAATAACGTCTAATCTTTCATGTCAATATCTTTTTATAACACTAACACTGGTAAAATTGTTGTTAACTCAGTTCTAACACTAGTAAAATTGGTAGAATAATGTGTGCAATCGCTCGAATTATGGTTCTTACTGAAATTCAGCCTTTTCCACTAATGTTGGCTGCAGACAAGACAAGAAATGAAGGGTGAGGAGGGAAAAACAAGGAATGTCCATGTATGTGCTTTATCGGGTGCTTTGTCTTATTTGTTGGTGACTCTGGGTACTATTTGACTGTATATGCCATGCATGCGTAGATGTAGAAATGTCCATGTAAAAAGGGACAAAAGATTTAACTAACCCTATTCTTTTTACACGGTTTCCAGAATCAAAACGCCTTTTTCTCGCAAGTGCAGTTTTGTACATTCCTTCTTTTTTTCCCTTATCCTTCAATAATGTCTCAATTCTCGAAGAATTATTTCGAATTTTTTTCATCTCGTTTCATAAATTTATGTACTAAATTTATGCCTTGATTTTGTAAATTTCATCTAGAAGTTATCAAAAGCATTCCACGTCACGATATTTCCACGAGGGGTGTGATATAACGACAATTAAACCATATTTATTACTGGAGAATATTGTGTAATGACTTGTGTATTTTTTTAAAACGTTAATAAATGCTCTTCATTGTGTTCACACAATCCGTTTATCAATTTATAGTTTTTATACTAGGAATTGTGTAATATTAAGTTTCAGATCTCAGACTTGAGTGAATTGATGTTGCCAGCGAGACTCAAGATTCTCGTCTCGTTGGCACTACTTTGCACTATTTTTATGCCACAGAAATGATCCTCAACTTTTTTTTCGAAAATTTCTACTATAACATATTGAAAGTCCAAATACTTTGATTAGAGTGGAACTACAAAACTAAAAAAAAAAAATTGTCTTTTAGGAATTTTCTTTACACATAATTGTAAACCTGAAATTCTAAAAGGAAATTTGAGGATGTTAGGATCATACGCTATCATCAGTAGCAGCATTCTTGTCCCTTTCTTAACTTTCTTGGTCTATATTCTCCCTCCTCCTGCCTGATTCACTTTCCAAATAATATATATATTAAAATGTTTATATGTTTGTGACCAACTCCTTTTGACAATAAGATCTCGGAAACCATAAGCTCTAGAAACGTGCTGTTTTCACTGATCTATTTCCGATTTTGGGTACACTGCCAAATCTCATTCAAAATTAAAAAAAAAATGTGCCGTTATTGTTCTATTCAGCATTTTATAGATCGTTTTGAGCCCATAACATTAACATTGTCGCTAGGTCGAAGCTTGGGTGCATATCCTTGTGTTAGGCATCCAGTAGAGGAATTGGGTATAGCGGGTTGACGTACATTGCAGACGCTTTACTTAAATGTAAACGCTATGACAAGGAGTGAAGTTTTGAGGAAGTGTGAAAACGGGAAAGGAGTATGTTTCGCATTAGCCATCTTTAGTTCAACATTCTGTCCCTGGTATTCAATTTTAGATCTAACTTGCATTAGAACGAATTGTACTTCAATTTATTTATTTAGTTAGTTAGTTACGAACATCATTCCAGATACAACTGAACGCCGATTTACACTGGAATATCTAACAAATCTGAGAGATGATAACATAGGGTAATAATAATAATAATAATAATAAGAAGAAGAAGAAGAAGAAGAAAAGAAGAAGAAGAAGAAGAAGAAGAAGAAGAAGAGGAGGAGGAGGAAGAATAATGGTGGTAGCTGGAAACCATATTTTGAGGAAAAGAAAAACTTTTTGGATTTTGTGTCGGAATCAGTTGTGCACCTGTTCCTGAAACTGTTCTCTTAACTCCTAGTTGTGAAATTTGCAATAAAACAAGATAAGTTCATTTGAAGTGGTGGTTGGAAAAATGACATATAGACCTATGTGTCCTTTCTCCAGCCACTGCCTTAGTCGGTCTGTATATTCTGAAGTGGCGTATTCTAATTACAGTTAATTTAAAATAATGGTTTCTGCAGTTTAGGTTCTTTTGTAGAACAAGTACTTGACACAAAAGTGCTGCTACTCACTGTGAAACCAAATTCGATTCGAGTGCTGAATTTGATCACGAAATTATTGTGGTCATTAAGAACGGTGAATTGGTTTATTGTATTTTATGGGTCCTTACTTTGAAGACATCAACACCTAAAGAACGACTAATAAAGCCCGCCTGATC
The DNA here is from genome assembly GCF_964235325.1 of Thermobia domestica. Lineage (NCBI taxonomy): Eukaryota > Metazoa > Arthropoda > Insecta > Zygentoma > Lepismatidae > Thermobia > Thermobia domestica. The sequence continues at coordinate 74,645,305 of NC_137464.1, forward strand.
TAATTCCTAAAATGAAAGGTTTCTTTATCGTCGCGTAATTAACTCTTGCAGTTGAAGAACACGGGTAATAGAGTCCTAAATGCGAGTGAAGGGTGGAAGAAATTGTGCAGTGAAAATAATTATATAAGAAATATTAAAAAAATGCGTTGTCGTGAAAGCCCAGGACAAAATGTTACCTACAACGTTCACATGATCTAGAAGCATCAGAGGTCCTTTTGTCAAGATGTACGTACTTTTCTATGAGAAGTCAGAGTGTCTTTTCGTCGGATGAATGATAAAATAGTTGATGAATATCAGTATAATGTAACCATAATTATTCAATTCTTGTATATAGGGTACTCCAGTGGTCTTAACCCATTAAGTTCATGTTATCCAAAATATAGAATGTTGTGTTTATTATATTTAAATCGTTAAAACCACACAGCCTTAACTCGCGGACAGAATATTATTGCGGAATTTTTTAACAATGCGGAGAGGGTGTTATTGTTCTTGAATATCTAGTAACTTTGGTTTTACAGGGCAAATACCCCAAAGACTGCCAATGTTAATGAAATGATAATAGCGTTTCAAATATTTGACTGGTAAAGAAATATCAGATTATCAGCAACTAAAATTATTAACCAAAGTAACTAAGTTTTAATGTTATGTGAAGAATAAAGTATTATTTATATTAAAATTACTGATAAAATATTGTATATTACTCCAAATGTTCCCTATGCATGAGATCCGATTTTCGGATGGCTCCTCTCGCCCCTGACAATAAAAATTTCAGGTAGAATATGTTGTTCGAGGTGTTGATGTAGTCCAAAATAAACTGCACACAAAAAATTACCTCTAGGAAACTTCATACAATAATGGTTTAATCCTTTTCTTACACATTCCTCAACGCACTAATTTTTTTAGCTTTCCGTATATGGCTTGCACACAAACAAATCAACTTTTCCTCTGGAAGATCAAGATTTTAATGATAATTGGAGGGAAGAACAACTCAGTCTCGCTTGCTGATCATGTTAAGAGACTAATTCTTTACAGAGGTAGCAATGTTCGACTTAAGTGACAGTTCGCACGCGGCCAAGTCCTCTTTGACAGTTTTACTGTTCATAAAAAAAAGTTGGTTAAGTTTGTAATTCTACTTTATCTCGTCGAACCACAAAAGAAGGAACTTGGCCATCCTATCCCTTATGACCAAAAGTAAAGTAGCTAAAATATGAAGAATGAACTTTCTTGATATCCACAATAAAAGCATAAGTTAGGTTTCTAAATCTTGTGTTGATGCTAGTGACGTCATAGTAATTTTGTATTTTAGTAACAGACTGAGTGAATGGAGTATAATAACTTCTATATTTTTTGTTTTTTTTATATTATTGTGGCTATTTTCTTTCAAGCGATTCCCACCTGTGTGTTGTAAGTTTACACAGATGGCAATTGTTTTACAATAATTTTATTTTTAAAACCAAATTCAAACGTGCCCTTTCTAACATTGGACATTTTTTGCAAAGTTTTTATGTCTTCACTAAGGAAGATGTTACTTCAAGAGTTAAAACACATATTGCATAAACAGTAACCATGTGACTTTTTTGTATAAACAGATGTCGGCGTCTGATCCATGTTTTCGAGGAAATCAAAGGTGTTCTTTGTTGTGTTTTTCCTTGTTGGCAGGATGCAATGCTTTTGCCGCCTGACCTTGGAACAGTAGAGCAAGCGTGTGATTAGTTGTAAGTTTCGCTTCAGCTGATGCTCTAATCATGTTACGAGAATGGTTAATCGCCTCCAGTACGGGTGAAGCCATCCCAGAAATTGCCCACATTTATTGGGGAGCATGCCTGCAAGATTTAACTGGATAAAAATATTGGGATAAAACAATGAATTAGTTGTCTCTTGAACATTTTCCTTAAGATACAAATATGTGAGACTAATATATATAGTAAAACTCCCTCAATGCATCCCTCAAACTTGGCCAATTGTATAGTCATTTTCAGAAAATCTAATCCTTTTTTTTTTTTTTTTTTTTTTTTAGGTTCTTTGGTCAATTTGATATTTTAGGTAACAGATCTCAGACAGCCGAAGATCATTCACATTTGTTAAATTCATGTATCCAAGAAAATTGATTGGCTAAGCTTTTTTATGTTTAACGCAACTGTAAAACTGGTGCATTTTCTTTAAATGGTCGCGCTGAATTTCACTGAAACACGTTTGTTTTCGATGCCTTCTTATGACCAGTAGCAACGATAAAACTACATACGCACTCTCATTCGGCGATAATCGAATGCACAAGGTAATCGTTAACAATGTTAAAAATATGGAACTTTTGGCTTTTAACATGTCAAGGTATAAATAACTACAAAACATGGAAAAATTCTTTTTATTTCAATTGTCTGCTTCTGCATTGATCATCTATGTCATTCTTTCATTCAAAATTAATGTATAGTCATACCTCCTACACTTTTGGTTATAATAGGCAATATCTATTACAAACTGTCCTTTTGGTATCCATTTTGCTCTGTTGATTGTGCATTACTGTAAAAACTAATGGAGTTTCTACTACAGTTTATACACATTAATAACGCGGTCAAGCACATATTCGGGAGTTTCTCTGTTCTTTCCTTATGTTTTGTTTTTAAATGTCTTATTGTTGTAATTGAGATCGGAAAGAAGTAAGAAATTGAAATAAGATATCTGAACAGAAAGTGAAGTAGGAGTGATGTTTATGACATATAAAGCTTGAGTTTACCAAGCTATACAATTTCATCTGCAGTTGGACGCTGCACTTGACAGCACTCCTCTCAGCAACGAGAACAACTTCCGTTTAGCTGAACTTCATTTTTTTCTTTTTTAAATCAAGATTTCAGATGGTTTTAATAAAGAAAAGAAAATGTGGAAGATTAGAGGATGAGTTGAAATTGATGTATTTGAGAATTCCATATATAAAATGTGACATCGCAGTATAAGGTGGTTCAAATTAACTATAGAAAAAAAACTATTTCAAGTTTCCTTGCGTAACACTTCTAACAACATACAGTAAACTAGCATTTGCTCGCAGTTTTTTTTCGACTATAAATTGTGGTATTAAGAGAGAATCCACAATGGTAAAATAAGTTATACAATTGTGACCTCCGTATATTAAAATGCTAGAAAAGTTTATATGTTTGTGACCAATCCTTTCGACAATGAGATCTCGAAAACCACAAGTGCTAGAACATGCTGTTTTCGCTGATCGATTCCAAATTTTATGTAGATTTGCCACTTCTCATTCAAATCTTCAAAAAACTTCCTTTATTTTTCTATTCCACATTTTAGGCGTCGTTTTGACCCTAGAAGTTTAATATTGCCACTAGGACGTTAAGGTCGATATCCTTGTAAAAGATAACCAGTAGAGGAGCTATGTATTGCGGGTTAATGGACATTTCAGACACTTTGCTTTAATCTGAATGACAAAACCTATTACAAGCTGGCAACTTTAAAGGCTTATGGACCCACAGTGAGGCGTACTCGGATATGGAATTATAAGAAAAAAGAAAGTATTTGCATTTGATATCATCTATTACTTACTCAAATTTGCCACAAACTTCCCTCAACATTTTATGTATAAAGTGTACATTTATATGTTTGTCTGTAGCAATTCACTCCTTTGAGAGTCTTCCTGTCCTTTACTTGTGTTTGTAAAGGGACTTGCACAGATATAGTGAGAGGTGGGAAGGAGATTCACGTTCATATTCGAACTCTGCGCTGTGTAAATAGCGCAGGTTCAGCTAGTGTTTAATTAAAAAAAAAAAAAAAAAAAAAAAAAACTTTAATCAGAAATAGAAAAGTGCTTTAACATGAAAAATCAAAAATAGTTTGATTTTTTTGGTGAAAAAATAAACCAAATAACTTTTAAGTACAGAAAAGCACTGTTTATATCATAATCGCTTGTGTGACCCCTACTGTAAACAAAATTTAAAAAAATCAAAAGCATTTTCGTGTTGATTTGTGATTTTTTTTAGTCATTTTTGCGCATTATCCGCGGTGGTGAGAAAACTGACGAAGATTCTGATTTGTTACTTGCATGCAGACACAGATTTCAAGTATATTTTAAATTTTATGTGTGCTGCATTAGAATCATGATATAAAACATATAAAGATATACACATAATTCACAATTGAAGTTTTGAAGATGCTGAAGTGTAGTGGCACGCAAGGGCGCCGATCCTGAAAGGGGGTCCGATGGCTCCGGGTCCCCAATGCTCATGTGGTCTATCATGTATTTTTATGAATATGTATTTTTTATGAATATACAATAATAATTGGCATAAATTGAATTCAGTTTGTCTTAAAATCCTCATATGCCCTCTTAGACACTTGTCTGCAACCAAAAATCTGAATGCTCCCCCTCCCAAAGTTACAGAAAAATCGGCGCCCTTGGTGACACGACCCAGAAAGGGGGAATTTCCTCCGATCTTTAACCAGAAATAAATTCTAGAAGATCTAAAGGTCGATATAAACCTGAAGATGTAACGAACAAGATCAGACACTTCTAAATGTAATTGAATAAAAGTGGAAATTAAAGCTGGTATTAGTTTTAGAATACCATGTATATATATATATATACCAATATTTCAGTAACTTCAGCGTTCAGTATATACACTTCTCATAGTTCTGTAGCATAACCATATTATTATTATTTGCTATAATTACAAATTTTCAATATTTGTGTGCAAATTATCACGATTATTTATTAATTTGATTGGTTTTGCAATCTTTAATTATAAAAGGGCAAAATGTCTGTGCGTTCCGTTATCTGGACTAACAGATTTTTTGTGTTGGTTGGAGAAAGGCACAATGCGACTTGCTTATATTAACCGACAAGCATCTTGAATCGTCACGCTAATTAATAATAAGTAGTAGTCTCACTAATATATGTTGCTACGTGCAGGATTCTTGTGTATAACAAGATCTTTGAATAATTGCTTTAAACAAGAATTTTAGGAATGATTAAAAAAAAATGCATCAAAAGACTGTGATCTTGGTCTATAATTAGTTTTTGGATCAGGGGCCATCAAATTTTTGAACAGCCGCTAAATCGAGTTTTCGTATTTTGTACGGAATAAGCACATCATACTGAGTTACGTGATAGTTTTGGTTTGGCTACACTATGTGTAGTTCTCCAGATAGAAGGCCTACAAGAAAACTTTTGATTGAATGAAATATATTGGATCTTCGTTCAGGGGTCTCAAAATTTTTGAACGGCCCCTAAATCGAGTTTTTGTATCTTCTACGGGATAAGCACATCATACTGAGTTACGTGATAGTTTGGGTTTGGCTACACTCTCTGAAGTTCTCCAGGTATAAGGTGTACAAGAAAATTTTTGATTGGAATATATTGGATCTTTTGATCCAGAAATATGGTATACAGTTTGAAGTTAAAAAAAGTTGAATGTTTTAAATTAAGTACGATTTTAAGCTTCAGTGTACGGCAGGTAGAAGAGTTGGATACAATTAGTTTTATTTAAATCACGTTTCATGTCATGTCTCGTTTAGTTCTTCACCTTCTCTGCGTAAGTGCTCTTATTTCGGTAACTTCCTGAGTTAGTCAACATTGTGATATGATGTATTATAAATAATTGATTTTATAATACGTTTAACATCTTTGTTCAAAATTTATGCATTTCAATATTTAACCATTTTACCATTTTTGTTCGATCATTGTAGGCTCAGGTACTTGTTTTTCTGTTTCCATGCCACATTCCACAATTTTGCAAAACTTTTAGTACGGGAAGAGGAAATAATATAACTTCTTCTCTGTCAATAATAATGCATAAGTTAGTTTAATGTTACATGTGATTCAATGAAATTAGTTCCAGGAAGAACCGTATAGTTGAGCTTGCTGTAATCTTGCTCTGCTGTTAATTCAGAGCTGTCCGTTGAGATGGAACTAATATGTTGTTGTAAATGAGTTTGTCCTCAATGATGACCTTTTAAGTTCCTTTGAGGAATTAAAGGAAAAATTCACTTAACTTTCTCTCTTCATGTGAATGACATTAAAGAATTTGGATCATTATAAGTCTGACAATATAATAATCTGTTGAACGGTTTATATATATATCATTATATTGTACTTGATCATACACTATTTTGCTGTGGCCTTGGTGTCTAGTCTAAATAAACATTTATACAGGGGAAGGACAAAAATATGGAAGCTGCTGAAAAATTGCACATTACCTTTATTAATAGCGGGAGGGCCATCTTTGGCATGCGGGACGGCCTGTAGTCGATTTGGAACGGTGAAATACCGGTCGCATGTGGTTGTCAAAGGAATGTTGTACCATTATGCAGTCAAAACAGTTGCAATTTGTTGTAGAGACGACAGTGGTGGGTAGCGGGCTCGCACCTTTGTCTCCAAAACTGACCATAAGGGTTCAATGATATTGAGGTCTGGCGACTTTGGGACCATGTTAGATGTGACACTTCATCTTCATGCTCATCAAACTAGTCCTGGACGATGTGAGCTGTATGAACAAGGCCTTTGTCATCTTGAAATATGTCATTACCATCTGGAACAGTTTGCACCATGGGATGCAACTGATCACTCAAAATGGTTACGTAGTCTTTGGTAGTGACATATGCAGGGTGATGATGAGTCCGGCAGAATACCAGGATATGGCTACTCGAATCATCACTGAACCACCGCCATGCTTCACTCTTTGTAGCAGACAGTCTGTATCGTACGCATGTGCTGGCGTTCTCCACACGTAAACTCAGCCAGTAATTGGAAACAATGTAAAGGAAGATTCGTCCGATCAGATGACGGTCTTCCACTTCTCCATTGTCCAGTTTTTATGGGTGTTACACTACTGTCTCCGTATAGCAGCATGGTCAACAATCATGAGTGTTTGGGAATTGCAGGTCTGCCATACATACCATGCTTGTAGACTTCTCTTCTGACTGTTTTGACGGTAATAGGATTTGTAATCACTGTATTCAGCTCAGCTATGACTTTTGGCGCTGTGGTGATCTGCTTGGTCACAATCCTACCCAATGTGCGTCTGTCTCGTGTCATGCAACACACATTTGTGTCAGTGCTGGTGATTTGCTGATGTGGTTTCTCCGGAACACTTGTAGTCATGATGTTTGAGATTCTTACAGTCATGATCTGAGAGCCTCTTCATACACCAAACATTTCCGCTACTCTCGTCACGGAAACTTACACCATATGCTCATCCATAATTTGCCCTCTTTGAAACTGTCAGCTCAGACATGATTCACGATAATCTGCACGAACCGGTCGCTGAACTGTAACTGGCTCATCTGTTCGATTGGCCAGGTTATATACCTCAGATATGCCGGTGACCACAACGACACCTACCATTCAGCCACAAATCGTGTTTGAAATGGCTCTCTCTCTTATACCAGGTTTTTCCATAGTTTTGTCCATCCTAGATATATATAATTAAAAAAGGAGTTAACTATCTTTATTGTGTAAAATTGGAACCTAAAATTTTTTTGTGGTTTTTTATTTTTATAAGCTTCATGGAAATATGAAAAGCCTTTTACTTGTCGTATGTGTGAAGTATGTGGCATTATAGGGTACCGGTTTTCTGCCTGTTGGCAGGTCTTAGAATTTTTCCGTTCCCCAGCTTCATCCTTTAATTTCAGCTCCCATATTTTCTTCCATTCTTCAAATCGTAGATTAGTTATATTTGTGTTCTTCTTTCTACTCCTCACTCTCCTTGAGCTCCTCCGTGGCTAAGCGGTTAGCGTACGCGCCTTTGGCGTGGGAGACCCGGGTTCGATTCCCGGTGGGAGCTCATGTGGTTCGGATTTCACGTTAATCAGTAGGTCCACGTCTCATATAGCCTCGCTGCTGAAAGGGACGCTAAACTAAAATCAACTCAACTCCTCACTCTCCTTCCATTTTTCTTTCTATGGCATTATGAAGAAAGTAATTTCTTCTCAAGATGGAGGGTCCAATCCAATTGGTTTACTTACTAAAGATGTTGGTTAAAAGCATTCTTTTTTGTATTCGTTTTAAAGCATTTTAGTTTGTTAGAGCCCATGAACCATATCATCCCATTCTCTGTATATACCATACTTGGCCAAAGTATTCCTTAATCCAGTGTTAAGCCTACTCGTAGTTAGAAGTGACATTTTTTTCTTGTCCAATGCCTCTTTGGATGCGGCATTTCTTAAGTCGGTCAGTTTGGTGCAGTATGCGTTCTCCTCAAAATACTGCCCAGATATTGGAAATGATCGACCTCTTCAAGCTCTTTGTTCTACTGTGATCCGTAAGGGCATGTTTCCATGGGCTGTATTCATAACTTTCGACTTTTCTATGTTAATTTTCATTTCATATTGTCTTCCAATGTAGACTATCCATCATCTCCTGTACTCCTTCCTCTGTTCTAGCTATATCATCATCCGACCGTATAATGGTCGGATATAATAATATTCCAACTTTCATTAATGCTTTCTTCATTAAGCAGTCACTGTAAACGGATAATTTGGATGACATATAAAATCCATGTCTGACTCCCCTTCCATTCTTCACACTATTAGTTTCTCATTGATTTAGGTGCAGCTTCACCCTTTGTCCCGCGTACAGGTTGCAAATGAGTCAACGATCCCTCTAGTTGATTCTGATTTTTTTCTTTTAAATATTTCCAGAATTTTGGTTCACTTGACCCAGTCGAAAACAATTCTCTTACGTCAAGAACTCGTTCTGATTCAGTAATATTCACATCTGATATGGTAAATGGTAAACCTGCTATGGTAAATGGTCAACAATTAGTTCAATTGTCATGATTTCATAAATCGGTTCGCTGCCTCTTAATTTGAGTATGTCACAGATTTCCTCTTTATACTGACCTAACACTGAAAATCTGTGCTTCATTCAAAAAATGAAGCCTAATGTCACGTGTATCAAATGCGGTGCTGTTTTAACTATATTAAGGCTATAATTGGTAAGTATCTAAGTAGCAATGACCGTTACTGTGAAATATTCCTGTTCCTTCCCTCAGGTTGAATGGTGGAGCATAATAGCTCACTTATAGCCGATAGCCATAACCGATTGGTCTGAGGCGTTTGGCTGCAGATAGAAAGATACAGTCTGTCGTGGATTCTAGTCTCACTGAAGAGCGTGGGTGTTTCTAATTGTTCTCTAAATTTCTGTGTTCGTGTCTGTAGAATTTGCGTGAACTGACTTTAAATAAAGACAATGAAGGGGAAAGAATCCGGTTGAGACGAACTTTGAAGTAATAATAATTTTGGATAAGTCCTTGTTCAGTCCTTGGTGCAAGATCTCCTTGGTCCACGTCTTCAGGTGCAAGATGTCTTTATTCCTGATCCCAGAACATGTGACGTTGTGTACGTGGATTTTCTCGGGTTTATCCAATTTCCTCCCACATTCTAATTCCCCCAATTTTTTCATAACCATTCATTTTCTTTCGTTTCTTAGCGTTTCCTTTAGCTTCAAACAGGCTTTCTCAACCTATTTTGTCAAAAACCCCATTTTATCACATACTGTTGTCAACGATCCCCATAAATAACTTTCAGTTTATAATAAGATGTTTGACATAGTTGTTGTTTATCACTTGTGAAGCATTAGCATTAGGCTAGTGAAATCATTTGGCTCAGGTTTCACACTATTGTATTTCGTTATGCATGTTTTCATTCCTCTTCTATTCCATTTTTTTACACGATTCTTGATTCAATATTCTTCGCTGTACTTGAGAATAATATGAACATAGAAATGTGTCAATCAAATAATAATAATAATAATAATAATAATAATTCAAAATAACCTTTATAAATATCTTTTTCAGCTACTAAGCCTTAATTGCGTCTTTTTCACCTCCTTTCGCAACCTCCATGTATTCTTGCGAGCCCCTAAGAGTCCCGACTCCCAGCTTGAGAAGCCCCAACCTAAAGAACATAATCGTAGGACATTACTCAACGATTTCATTTAACTTTAATTTAGGATAAATGAGATTGTTAATAAGATCATTCATGGTATGTTCAATTGAGGAGAAAAGGCAGGAGCAGGAGGTTAAATAAGATGACTATTTGCATGCACCATTCGAAGTATTTATATACAACGTAATCCTAAAGTTAATGACCTGCATGTATTCATAAATTTCGCTGTCAGTTAGTTTCTTAAAACCATTAATATTTTATGGTTGGTAAAATATAGGCTACTACTTTTCCTTGAAAAAAACGCAGTAAATACTGTTATTACGAGAATGTGAATCTATATTTGTTTTACGCAAAAGAAACAGACCCCCAATAACGTTTTTGAAATAGCTTGTGCTTCTGTTATTCATAATTCTAAGAAATGTTTCGTTTCCGCGTACGGGCTGTTGCTGTTTTTACATAGTATATATTTCAATATGATATAGAACACTTAAAAAATAAATTTCAAGTCCCAGAATATTATACTATAATCTTTTATGCAATCTTTACGCATCTCAGATGTACACATTTGAGAAATTGTAGTGTAATTACATAGACATTAACTAATTATATTGACCAAGAAAAAGTTCATAATTCTGAAATCCAAAACGGTTTTTGATTACCAGTTTTCACACATGAACGAAGGTTTACAGCTTCGAGTAAACTCGTAAAATTGGATGCGACCAGTATCGTATACAAAATCAAGAGGGGGGGGGGATTCAATCACCCTAGTTCATATCGCCTCAGAATATGATTTTTCATTTGTTTGTATCTTAACATAGTAACTCTATATTATCCCATCATATCTTATAGAGAACTAGAGGATAAAACCTGGCAATTTCCTCTTTGCTTATGCCACTCGACTCTATACTTGAGGCCACAGTGGCTCAGTGGTAGAGCGTTTACCAGTGATGCATGGGTTTCCTGGTTCGATTGTAGCTTCCACCAGGCCGGCTTCTCGTGTTGGACAAAGAGCGTGTGCGTGAGTTTTCTCGGGGTTCTTCCGTTTCCTCCCACTTTTTTCATTCACTGTTTCATTCATTCTTATCAGTCATTATCTTTTTTTTTTTTTTTTTTTTTAGCATAAACGACATAATCGTGGGGGTAAAACTGGAAGATTTTATTTCATTTGCGACTCTACTCTTGTTTACTGTCTTCTTCCTTTATATCTGTATTTCTTCGTAAAGTCTGAGATCAGTTAATGTATTATTTGATAACATTTTCAAGACTAGATCCGAAGAAGGAGACTTTATGGAATATGACACGTAACGTGAACCTGATTGGTTCTAATATATTGAGAAATTATGTGAATGAAAATTTTGTACAACTGTATGAAGTGTGATGCATATAGACGTTACATAATTGTAAACTAACAAATACTTCATGTAAAAATGTATCCAAAATTATTTCTGTATTGAACTTCCATAAAGAATCATTGCTTTATACAGGGTGTTCTAAAACAACACAACGTTTAGGTGATTCCTGATACCAAGGTATGACAAAAAGTATAGACCAACCTGGGTACATAAATCCGTCGTTTCGGAGTTATAGGCTGCCGAAAATATGAAAAAGATGAACTTTAAAGGTCCATAGCTTCAATACTATGGGGCCCACCGTAGTCGTACCAAGACTTCACGTAGGAACTGGTATGTGCTTCATAGAAATATCCATGTTCCAGAATCCTGCGGTACTTCTGCAGCAATTTTCATAGGGGTAGTTGGTGAGTACTTCAAATTATATACCCGTAGCCAAACTCCCTCTATAAAAATTGTTGCGTGAGTGCCAAAGGATTCTGAAACATACATTTTTGGATAGCGCACGTATTCATTTCTAAGTGAAGTCTTGACCCGACTGTGGTAGGTCCCATAGTATTGGAGCTATAGACCTTTAAATTTCAATTCTTTTTTATGTTTTCGGCAGCCTATAACTCCGAAATGACGGATTTCTGCACCCAGGTTGGTCTATACTTTTTGTCTTAACTTGGTGTCAGGAATCACCTCCGAAACGTTGTCGGTATTGTTTTGAAACACCTGTATATAATACTGTTATTGAGCACCATGCCTATTGTGTTGAAATAAATGAAGTCTTTAGAGTTCTGAAACTCCGGAAGAATCATTTCTCAGGGAGAATATCCATAGAGAATGTGAAGCACTGATTTCACTAGGAGCCGGGAGAGAATTCAGAGCATATCTCTGATTGCACTCAACATAGGTTATCAGTATTTTCTCAGTATTTCGTATTTTCTCCCCTTGTATTGAAATAAACACTTACACAAAGTGATCTGGTAGAATGATCGAGTGTTAAGAATGATAGCAGACGTATAGACGAAGTTTTACAATACAATAGGATAATGTGCTGATCATCTCTCATCGATACTACACTTTATATCCAATATGTACGCTGTACAATATTCAGGTTCCTTCAATTGTAATGTGAAGGAGTGTCGTTGTAATCTATGTTTCTGTTTGATGCCAGTGGGAAACAACTACACAGTTCTTTTGTTTTTCTCGTATGTCGTATTGGTTGATTAATGGGTGGGAATTTCAAGTGTTGCTTTCTCACCGGATACCTCTACAACTTGAGAGAATAACAAACTGATTTACAAACGGCTGGTGTCTTTCCCTTTGTAACGTGTTAAAATGGATGTAATTTCAAGGCTACGAAGAAAGAAGCCAGTCGAGGATGCCAAATGGTCTTGTAGAAATGAAAGGTCAAAGTCTGCACTTTAACTTCACCGTGAAGAAACAAAAGTTAGCGTCAGAAGACTATATCTGTAGCTTTAATGAAAGAAAGAGAGGTATAATTTTAACTCTTAAATGTGATTGTATCTTCCTTTTCGTCAAAGTTTTTGTTCGGTCGAATAACAATGATGAATCTTCAACTGGCTTGTAAAGAGCATGAATTTGTAAATCGTTCTATTTTCGTGGTTGTCTCTTAAGAAATACTGATAGAAATTCTAGAGTAGCATTCTCCATCCGAGACTAAACTATTGGTACCAGAAAGTGTGGAATTTTGCTTGGCTCGATCACAGTTTCTCCTCTCAATGGAACTAAGGTCTATTCGAATTAGTAACTTAACATTTCTATTGTTTCTAGACTAAATCTTGCTTATGAATCTGATGTTAGATCATAGAACAACACAAATTATAATTCAGATATTGAAAGAGCTTGTTCAATTAGTTACCTGAGCAGAGTTAAACCAAACCCTAGCTAACGCCCTCCCCGCTGGTGTAGTGACTATCGCTCCCGCCTTTTGTGCATGGTGTCCCGGATTCAGTCGCTTTGGAAGAGCCTTAAAATTTGAACCCATTATGGTGGTTCGCATTTAAGTTTAAACTGTAGGTCCACTTCCCATATAACCGTGGTTACTCCAACGAGCGTATCTACGAAATCCCAGGTAAGGAAATGTATGTCGATTTGACATTATTAGTTACATGTAAGGAACCTTGTTAGAAAAAATGAATAAACAACCTTGATAAAACTCATTTTGTATTCCATAAGTTACGCAACTCTCCAAGAACTGTAACCACCAGGATAAGAAATTGCGATGAAGACAATTTTTTAACATAAGTTAATAAATTACTCTTTTACACTTTGAATATAACCTCTTAATAGAGTTCGATAAGTGAGGCATCGTTAAACTACTGTGTATAAGGAGTCACGTGAAATTCAATATGGCGGACGAAAAATTCTGCATTGGTAAACCATGAATTGTCATTAGAATGTAAACATTTTGATAGTACTTAATGAACGAGATGTCAGACAATAGTAGTGACAATTAGTATATTAGTAGTAGAATATGGCGGACGCTAAAAGTCATATTAAAACGTAAATTCCCAATAAACGATTTGATAGCGCTTAAAGAATGAGATATCAATAGATCCGTTCTAACCTCAGTAGTGCCGGCGAGTATATGGTGTTACGTAAAATTCAATATGGCGGACACAGAACGCCATATTGTTAAACCACGAATTATCATGTAGAACTTAAACATCTTGCTAGAATAGGTGTCGGTAGCAAGTATGTATTTTGAAAAGCTATAGAGTTCGCACTCGCTCTTCGATTGATGGAAAAAAAAGAAAGAAATTAGTTACGAGAATAGTAGCTTATATGTCATACGCTGTCGATGAAACTCATCCAATCGTGACCAAACTTGGCATAGTGGTAGACCAACGAACTTAGTACACATAACGAAATGTTATTGTTTACAATTATTTGGTTGCTAAGTATGAGCAATCCAATTTGGGTTTATATTTTCTTTGATTGATCTTTACTTTACATATAACTTAGAGACCAAAGATCTGCACACGACAATATTTCACAAGCTTGTATAGCAGGCCAAGATCTACCACCACTGCCAAGTTTGATCCAGATCGGATGAGTTCAGTTGAACGATATAGTGTTCTTATCATTGAGTTTTTAAAGAGAGATATCAAATGAAGAACGATAACTGAGACAGAATTAAAATTTCAAGAACGCTAGTTTCTAGAATTTACGAAACACAAAGAAATGTAGTGGTAAGATTTTTTTAGATACATTTGTAGTTCAGAAATAAATTTTAATTATATTGTGACATTATAACATAATGACATTATCTCTAAAACTCTTATCCCAATTAGGATTAGTAGCGTCATGTCAAGTTTTACTCGAAAACCCAGGAGAGAGGTGGAGATTCTCCAACGATACAAGTTACATTTTACGTTTTTCGTTCCTACAGTCCTCAGCCCCCCCCCCAAAAAAAAAAAAACCTGCAACATGAACATGTAAGTTTATTGTGAAACTACGCCTAACAGCCAAGGGAATCAACATAACGTCTCAGTGGCACGAATCACGCAGTAGAAACCTCAGCGTCCTCCACTGCACACTTATCTTGGAGCAAAAGACTTGGTAGTTTCACAATAAACTTAAATGTTCATATTGCAGGTTTTTTGCTGCGGACTGTACGTGATTACTATACTGTTGATTAAGACATAAATTCTCAAACTCATGTTGGACACTTGTCTCTCCCTGTTCCCCTAAAATGACGTCCCTGTTTAGGATACTTCTTTCTGGAAATTTTAATTGTACTTCCAGAAAGTTTGTCCCTTTCTGGCACCGAGGGAACAGAAACTTTGTTCTTAAGGCTGGATCTGAACCACAATCTTCGATCGCAAATTGCCCTTAGACTCTCGTACACCAAAAGCGGAAATGTTAATTAATTACCTGCGAAAGAGCCTAATTATCGTGTTACATTTAGTTTTGAAATCACTTGCTTGAAAGCCTACTAATAACTTCAGGACTGTGTAAAACCCTTCACGGTGTTACCATGAAAAATATATTTATAAATAGTCACAAATAACAGTGGTTGGGTTGAGCAGAGATATATAGGTGAGTCGCATTTATTTTTTGTCTTTACATTTCAACCGTATTTTGTGCACATGTGGTTCTTCTGTCTTTCTTCCTATATTTGTATGTATGTGAATGTGAAGAATGTGGCACGGAACGACTGTCTTCCTGGAAGAGGGCTTCGTGGTTTTTTTAAAGAGTGAGATGACGAAGTATCGTCTCCTTCTTACACATCTACATATAAGGCATGGGCGGTTTTTAAGGTCGAAAATAAGCTGTTAAATCAGATACATGTGCTAATTTCTATAAGTTAACTTTCTGTTCGCGTTAAGTAAAAATTTATATTTTTTAGTTCTGCTGGATGTATAATATGATAGAGAAAACATTACATTTTTAAAATAATGTGAAAATAAGGAAGTATGAAGGATGGAAAATAAATCATCAGGCATGTTTTCATAATGTGCAATATTTTATACGAAAGTACAATCGTCATTACATTTGAGATATTACTTTTAGCTTTTAAAAAGCCATTAACATTCCATCCATAATATGTCAAATTATGCGAGATAAACATTGTCTCAGACTTGTGACCACTTGAGTTCATAATACTTTCTAAGTACTAAACTACTATGAGAGACAAATTTGAAATTAGGAATTTTATATAAATTATTTACTCATTGAGGATTTCATTGCAACGAAAATGGAAATTTACAGAAATTTTGGTGATGCATTACTGAATGCAGTATGCCGTGTTATTGTATACATGTTTAGGAGAAGCTCCTCTTATGACATGTCACGTATGATGTCTGTAAGAGATTCCCTCCCAGATTCTATTAATTATGTCTTGTTTCAACACTTTCTATAATCCGACCTTACATTGTTACCTAAGCTTGCAGAGAGAGGAAGAAGAAAGCCTTTCATATGGCTCTCAATACAGAAAAGTTCATAGATGTTTAAATCGGGCTATCGTGATGGCCATATTGTTCCACCATACCCAGTCTAAATATCTGTAGGACAGTTCTGTGTAAGAACATCCCCCAAAGCTTGTGCGATGCGCAACTATTAAATGAGACTCGTCATAAAGTAACGAATTTAGGTGGCAATAAAACTTCAAAGATCTTCATTCACGACGTTATCACAACTCCGGTCTGGAAAGCCATACAAGTGGTGTTGAGGGGCTGATGCGCTAGCAATATAACACCCAGTTCAGCGTAAGTCATTAGGTCATGTAATATACCGGCCTGGGTTATGATGCTCAGGCATTTCAAAAGCTAAAAGGTTCGGTAAATTTTGTGCTCCCTCCCCCTATCATCTTTCAGAATGCTACAAAATCGAAGAATAACAGTCATCAATAAAATGCTCTTTAGCAAAGTAGTCTCTTTCGGCAAGATGATCTTAATTGTTAAACAAAAGAAATAAGCATTTAAAATCAAATATGCTTTACGCAAATCCGTAATTGAAGACTTAGAGCTCTTACCCCCACCCTTCGGCCACGATGTAAAATAAGAGCTCTTTTAACAGATAAAGTGTAAAGGGACTACGTAGAAAGAACCTATAATTAAGAAATTACTAGAAAAATAAGGTCTGAATTAAACAACTTTCTAATTTAGAAGAACAATGAAAGCCATAAATCTTTCCAAGTGAAATAGACTGGACAAAAAATCAGCATCTTCAGTGTACTTGTCAAGCTGAACGTTTGATTACAGAGATATGTTCTGAACGACTCCAGACATTGTTCTATTCCAGTTATGAAACATTATTTTCAACGGAACTGTAGCACAAATATTTTCAGGTTTGAAATTCGTCCTGATACTAATATTTGCCAACTGGTGATAACATAATTTGGTTTTTATTTTATCGAAGATGGTTTATCACCTGATTTACTTCGTACATGTATTTTCAGCCAATACTCAAATTACCGGAGATATTTTCACTAACATTTCAAATAACTTTCATGTCTCTTTTGTATTCCTTCCAGACTTCGTACTAAACCAAAAATATCAAAAAAGACAAATGACAACAAAATCAACATTATGCCACTGTCGAGGCCCCATTTACTGACACGGGAAGGTCCCACAACCGTTAAAGCAATGAGAACAAAATGCCTTGTCGCAATAGACTACTCGGAAAATGCGAAGGAGTGAATGAAGAACTATACATTAAACAATCTAAGATATTATCGATGATAGAACTGTTTGCTGGGTGTTTCAACTTTTTAAACTTTGAAATCAACTGGAATTCTAATGATTTTATTTTATTGATTTCTTCAGGTGTATTTAAATGTTTCTTACTTCGTGAAAATTAAATTTTGTTAGATACAATTTTAATATTTAGTAATCAGATTTAAGTAATTACTAACTAACTAACTAACTAACTCTATGGCCTATGGAACCCGGAGGTTCAGTGCCGCGTTCACAAAAGCTCTCCACTGACTTCTATCCTTAGCTAATTGGATCCAGTTTCTACTTTGTATTCCTATCTCTGCGAGATCCATCTTAATATTATCCTCCCATCTGCGCCTAGGTCTTCCTAATGGTCGTTTTCCTATGGGTCTACCAGTCAGGACTTTGAAAGCGTTTCTACTTTCTTCCATTCTAGCTACATGACCTGCCCACCTAAGCCTCCTAGACTTGACGACCCTAATAATGTTGGGTAAACCGTATAAACTATGTAGTTCCTCGTTATGAAGCTTCCGCCATTCCCCATTCTCGTTCCTCTTGGGTCCGAATATTCTTCTCAGGATCCTGTTCTCAAATACTTTCAGTCTATGTTCTTCCCTCAGAGTAAGCGACCATGTTTCGCAACCATACAGAACAACAGGCATGATTATCGTTTTATATATTTTAAGCTTCAAATTCCTCGACAGAATTCGCGACGACAAGAGATTTTGAACCGAATAGTAACACGAATTCCCTGCTTTTAGTCGACATTTAATTTCTTCGTGAATATGATTTTCGTCTGTTAATATTGATCCTAAATATTTGAAAGTATCCACTTTATCAAAAGTATTATTTAATATTTTAACGCCTCCACAATTTGCCGTATTACGGTCCCGACGCACTTCCATGTATTTAGTTTTCTCTGCATTTACTTCTAAACCCATGTCCCTGCAAGCGTTTAATAAGATCTCTGCATTTATTTCTACTGTTCTCCTATCATCCCCTATTAAATTTACATCATCAGCATATGCCATAACCTGGTGAATGCCGTTCAACTCTAGGCCCTGGTTGCTATCTTTGATTTTCCTTATGGCGTATTCCAGCACAAAGTTAAATAATAATGGCGACAACGCATCTCCTTGTTTCAGGCCATTTTCGACGTGGAAGCTCGTGGACAAAAATTTTCCTACCCGGACTTTACTTTGGGATTCACTTAAACATATCTTAATTAATCTAATTAGCTTTCTCGGTATTCCAAGCTCTGTAAGAACGTTGTATAATGTTTCTCTCCTAACCGAGTCGTAAGCCTTTCTAAAATCAATAAATAGTTGATGTACCGGGGTATTGTATTCCCACTTCTTTTCGAGTATTTGGCGAATGGTAAATATTTGGTCGATAGTTGATCGATTTCGTCTAAATCCGCACTGATAATCTCCAATAATTTCATCTGCGTATGGGGTCAATCTTGCTAACAGAATATTTGAAAGGATTTTATAGGATGTTGACAGAAGAGAAATGCCTCGATAATTATTACAGTCAGTTTTGTCGCCTTTCTTGTGAATTGGAACAATGATTGACTCTTTCCACTCTTGTGGCAATTCTTCCTTGTTCCAGATAAGGAGAATGAGTTTGTGTATCTTGTTCCACAATTTTTCGCCTCCAGCTAAAATTAACTCAGCCGGAATTTCATCTACACCCGGAGATTTGTGTTTCTTTAATTTCTTTATAGCGGCTTCCACTTCTATTCGATTGGGTTCTGGAATATACGGTTCTGCGGTGTGTATCTCCTTTTCTCCACGCACATTAGTTTTTGGCTGCGTGTTCAGCAAATCGTCAAAGAAATCTTTCCATCTATTTAAGAGGCTATCCGTATCAGTGAGAACTGTTCCGTCAGATTTCTTTAATATATAAGCACGAGGTTGATAGCCTTTCTTAAATTCGCTGATCCCCTTATACATGTCCCGAATATTTTTATTTTTACTATTATCTTCAAGTTCCTTAATTTTAGCTTTCAAAAAATCCCGTTTCTTTGTTCTAAAAGTTTTGGAAGTTTCCCGCCTGATATCTGCGAAATTTTGTGTAGTTATTTCATTCGGATTTTGTAGCCACCGTAATTTTGCCTGTTTTCTCTTCTCTACTAGTTTAATGCATTCTTGGTCGAACCATGGTTTGTTCCTACGTATTTCCGCGTGTCCCAGTTTTTCTATTGCTGAACTTTTAATGCTATCTCTAATTTCAATCCAAGTATCCTCAACACTAGTGCACTCCGAGTCTTCTAAAACCGAGAATCTATTCGAAACTTCAATCTGGTATTCCTCTCTTACCTGGCTCTCTTCTAATTTCTTTAAATTAAATCTCTCCGTTTTCGGACATTGAGTATTACCTTTATTCAACGATAATCTCTCCCGTATTATCGCTGCTACCAGGTAGTGATCAGTGTCACAATCAGCCCCTCTAAACGACCGGACGTCAATTATGCTAGATTGTCTTCTTCTATCTACTAAAACGTGATCAATTTGATTATGTGTTTTTCCGTCTGGTGATGTCCAAGTGTATTTATGAACGTCGCGATGTGGGAATTTTGTACTCTTCACGATTAGATTTTTGGATGTTGCAAAGTTCACGAGTCTAACACCGTTGTCATTACTTTCCTTATGCAAACTTTCGTTCCCTATGATCGGTTTGAAAATATCCTCTCGTCCTACCTTCGCATTGAAATCCCCTAATAGAATCTTCATATGGTATCGCGGGAGTTGGTCAAATATCCGTTCCACTTCTTCGTAAAAACTATCGTTTATATCGTCACCCTTATCTTCAGTTGGAGCATGTACATTTAAAACAATAATATCACACCACCGTCCCTTAAGAGTAATAAAAGAAAGTCTGTCAGTAACAAATTCAACTCGTTTAATTGCTGGTAATATTCGTTTGTGAACGAAAAACCCTGTTCCTAACTGGTGATTTTTATTTCCTTCCCCGTAAAAGAACGTAAAATTTCCGGAATTCTCAGATCCATTTCCTTCCCACCTAACTTCCTGAACTCCTACTAAGTCCATCCTGTATTTCTCTAACTCACTCGTTACAGATTTTAACGCGCCTGCCCTATAAAGACTTCTAATATTCCATGTTCCAAATCTCATGTCAATTTTCTTTTGCTGATGTCGTGCCAAGTTATCAGTCCTTGTCCGAGGCTTTTGTGAATGTTTCTGAACAAGTACCTTTTTTTACAGGATGAGGGTGTTAGCCTTACCCAAACCCCCAAGCTGGAGGACCACTCCTAGTCGTCTGTCCGCGACTGCTTATTCAGTATATTCGCAGCTAACCTCTATATCTAGAGGCCTTCTTACCCACGTTACCACGTTACACGGCAGATTTAAGTAATATTGTATATATATATATATATATATATATATATATATATATATATATATATATATATATATATATATATATATATATATATATATATATATATATATATATTCAATACAAATTCATTTGTTTAAATAAAAGATGTTATTGAAGTAGACTCGAAAAACAAATCCATAAAATCGTATCATTAAAATTCCAGTTCATTTCAAAGAAAACAAATGATTCCCACATGATTCACTGGGTTCCAACAGCAAAAATGACGTGGATACTCAATACTGTTCATAAGATTTTTTTAAAAATAAAAAACAAGGTATCATAATTTTTATATATATTTAACTTCTTTTTGTCTCTCGTTCCCCCCTTTACACTCATATCTGTATGTGCGCGTTGTCTAGTGGGATATGACGCAAAGGGATTGCCCGAGCGTTGAATCAGCTTCACTGAAAATAGGCCAGTTGGTGTGACATTCAACAAAGTCGCAGTTTCAATGTTCCTTGTGACCAAGTGAGAGGAAAAACTAGTGTCGCAGGGTAATCGGTAGTTTGGATTTGTTTCCGAAGTAGACAATCATAGCTGTGCAGATTGATACGAAATGTAAGTAAATAGTGGATGTGTTTGATTTATGGAGCAAACACAGGCTAAGATGACTTCAACGCGCCATAGCATAGTGCTATTGTAAATTACAGTATTTAAGTTGTAAATGTTGGGATTAGCCCAACTATTTTAACAAGTCTGTAAATTAAGCATCCCCTTTTGATTCCGATATATATATATATATATATATATATATATATATATATATATATATATATATATATATATATATAATATAAATTAAGATCTGTTTAAATGAATCCCAAAGTAAAGTCCGGGTAGGAAAATTTTTGTCCACGAGCTTTCATGTCGAAAATGGCCTGAAACAAGGAGATGTGTTGTCGCCATTATTATTCAACTTTGTCCTGGAATACGCTATAAGGAAAATCAAAGATAGCAACTAGGGCCTAGAGTTGAACGGTATCCACCAGGTTATGGCATATGCTGATGATGTAAATTTAATAGGGGATGATAGGAGAACAATAGAAAGAAATGCAGAGATCTTATTAAACGTTTGCAAGGACATGGGTTTAGAAGTAAATGCAGAGAAAACTAAATACATGGAAGTGCGTCGGGACCGTAATACAGCAAATTATAGATGCGTTAAAATATTAAATAATACTATTGATAAAGTGGATACTTTCAAATATCTAGGATCAATATTAACAGACGAAAATCATATTCACGAAGAAATTAAATGTCGACTAAAAGCAGGAAATTCATGTTATTATTCAGTTCAAAATCTCTTGTAGTCGCGAATTCTGTCGAGGAATTTGAAGCTTAAAATATATAAAACGATTATCATGCCTGTTGTTCAATATGGTTGCGAAACATGGTCGCTTACTCTGAAAGAAGAACATAGATTGAAAGTATTTGAGAACAAGATCCTGAGACAAATATTCGGACCCAAGAGGAACTGGAATGGAGAATGGCGGAAACTTCATAACGAGGAACTACATAATTTATACGGTCTAGCAAACATTGTTAGGGTCATCAAGTCTAGGAGACTGAGGTGGGCATGTCATGTAGCTAGGATGGAAGAAAGTAGAAACGCTTTCAAAGTCTTGACTGGAAGACCAATCGGAAAACGACCATTAGGAAGACCTAGGCGCAGATGGGAGGACAATATTAAGTTGGATCTCGCAGATAGGAATACAAAGTAGAAACTGGATCCAGTTGGCTAAGGATAGAAGTCAGTGGAGAGCCATAGAGTTTTTATATATAGCAGGGACTCTCAACCTGTAGGTCGCGAAGATAAGCCGTAGAAATAAATAAAATTAGAATTAATACCGGAAATATTTTTAATTATTATATTGAATTTTGTTCAGATAGACATTTTTATTTGTATACACACTGTTAAGAACAAAAAAGTCTACTAAACATTTTCAACAGGTACAGAGTTGTTTAAAAATCAATTTAAATAAAAGAGGTACGATATGAATCTAATAAAATACCAGAAAAATACAAATGCAACAAAACCTGCATATTGAAATACGTAGGTGCAGTTAAAATTGAAAGCTAATGAGATACCTGAAGATGGTGTGATTTCACTAGTTCGGCAATGTCCGGTTCAATCTTCGTGACGCACATTATCAAATCATTTTCAGCTAATAAGCGATTTTGTGTCTGTTTTAATACTTACTATGGAAGAATAAACACTTTGGCCAATGGTATTCATTTTGAAACAGTATGACAGATCGGATTCGATATTTGTAATATGAATGAACTGACCAAATTTTGTTTTAATCCACTCGCATTTAGGGGAGTTAGTGTATCCACTATATACAAGAAATAGATTCTGCTATATAAAAAAAGATGGCTATCGTGAGATATCCGCAGTAGATGTATTAAAAATCCCATAAAAGCTTATTACAAACCAGATATTATAAGGGGGTCGCTGACAAGAGAATGTGATAAAATAGGGGTCGTGATCCTCGTGATTAGGGATGAGCACGAGACGAGACAGGATTTTCCTGACAAGATTCGAGTCGAGACACGGCTCTTCCAATAGAAAAATATACATTTTTCGAGTCGAGACATCACTTTTACAGCACATCTTCGAGACGAGACAGCCACAAATCTTGTCTCGTGCGCATCCCTACTCGTGATCTGCGCGTGCGCGCGCGCGAGAGAGAGAGAGACAGAGAGACTTCCGGTTATGGTATGAGAATTAGCCTCATTTCTTTGCATACTAATAGTGACTTTATGTATATCAGACTCATATTTCTTCGGGTATTAATATTGACTTCATGATGCTTATTGAACCTTCTTGCAATTACTTATACAGAAGTGAAAAGGGCAATATCTTCTAATTTCAGTGAAGTAGGTAGGTGATCCGATCACTGGAACTGTATACTCAGCCATCAAAAAGTGTTTCGAAGTAGAGTATATCCTACTACCCGCCAGACTTCTTAGTTCTTAATCACCATTAATGGGAGGTTTCTAAGCATTTTGAAACAAGAAAAAGTAGCATTTTTAAAACTGCGTTAATACACTCACCAGACAAAAAATTAGTCACCCCCCGTTGGTACTTACGTTAATACCGTGTAGCGTCGCCCCTGGCGTGGATAACCGCCTGGATGCGGTCGGGAAGGGAGTCCACAAGGGTCTGTAAGGCCGTCACATCCAGTTGAACCCACTCACGGAGGATAAGATCACGCAATTCCACCAAACGTCGGGGATGCTGATGTCGACGTTTCACCTGCTGTTCCAATTAGTCCCACAGATGCTCAATTGGGTTGAGATCCGGTGATTTTGCGGGCCATTCGAGTTGTGGTAGCATACCTGAGTGTTCCTCAAACCACTCACATATGGGTTCAGCTCTGTGAACCCTACTGTTGTCATCTTGAATAATGGGTGTGTCTATAGCAAAGTCATCGCGAAGAAAGTGACTGAAGGGCAACACCTGCTCGTCCAGGATGTTCAAATTAACGTGCTGGTTCATGTTTGTGGACACCTCAATGAGTGGGCCCCACCCCATAATACGAAAAATACCCCCAGAACATGACAGACTCACTCATGGCCTGCACCTGACCTTCCACACACTCCGAGTGAAATGCTTCATGTGGCCGTTGGTGGACACAACGCCGGGCGTCATTCGAATACAGGCAAAACCGCGATTCGTCAGATCATATGACACGGCGCCAGTCTGCTACTGTCCATGTTTGATGATTATTGGCCCACTGCAGACGAGCAACTTTATGTGCATGTGTGAGCAGTGGCCTTTTGCGAGGTACCCAACTCCACATGTTCGTTGCATGCAGTTCCCGTCGCAATGTTCTCTCGCTGACAGGTTGGACTGGGCGTGCATTAACGGACTCCAGTAATTCCTGGCGGGTCTGGAAGCGATTTCGATTCACAAGCCTGGCAACTCGTCTTCGGGTCCGATCTGTGAGGATCTTTTTCCGACCACAGTTCTGGCGACGTGTTTCATTGCCACGTGTGTTGTGTGCTGCTTGTAGACACGTTGAACAGTCCGCCGCGAAACACCAACAAATCGAGCAACTTCCATCACTGTGTGGCCTTGGGCACGGCCAAACACAATTGGCCCTTTTTGCCACTCTGTTACATCGTTACTTTTACCCATTTTGACGGACACTGTCCACTTGCAACAAACTTGTCTCACTGACTGAAGCTGCCTTATGATTCCGTACAGGCAGTGCGCGCACAGTTGTGCACGTGACTCGACTGCTGCGCCGTCTGTACAGGCTTTACGATACATCTCTCCTTCTGCACAAGGGTGACTAATTTTTTGTCCAGTGAGTGTATTAACCGACGCTAGTGATTTAAGAAACGTCTGAGAGATATTAAGTAATCAGTTACATATTCAAATATACAGCATTATATTTTACAGAATCACTAAGATCCGGAAATCAAATGTTCTTTACCTTAAATATTGAATTATCTAAATCAGTGTGTGCATATTCATATATGTTTTGATTCGTAGAAGTCAAGAAGTTCGAACTGCATGTAAGCCAATAGATCTATTCAGAGCTTTTCAACTTTGGTGTCGCGTATACTAATAATACACGCGAGGAAATAATACTAAATTACATTCTTTTTCTTGATCTAATTTCTAGAATT
This sequence comes from Thermobia domestica, assembly GCF_964235325.1. Lineage (NCBI taxonomy): Eukaryota > Metazoa > Arthropoda > Insecta > Zygentoma > Lepismatidae > Thermobia > Thermobia domestica. The sequence continues at coordinate 74,670,761 of NC_137464.1, forward strand.
TTATGCAAGAAATATTCAATGATCGCACTAGATATATCTGTTTTTAATGCGGTGAGCGAAAATCTGAGATCATATAAAAATGGATTTCATGTAGTTAGGGATGAAGGATATCCTATATCTAAATACGATATGTGGAGAAAAATCCGTGAATAGATGTGCAAATTTCTGTATACTGACAGGATGTCGCCGATAAAGAAAGGCTGGAAAAAACATGCTTTTTATGGCGTAGTTAGTGAAGATGTTAAATTCCATCGATAAACGGGACGTGGCATTCAGTGGTGTACTTATCTTTGATGCGAAGGGTTCTTCGTTCAGTCATAGACCATGTGAGCATGTGTTTGAAAACATTGTCAAGATTTTTTCCACTATCTGAACTCCACTAATTATGTAATTTGTTTACATTCGTATATTATCAATCATTCTTTATCTGCAGAACATATATTGTATTGGATGGTAAACTAAACTTTTCAGTCAGTGATAGCTCTTTACACACAGTATCAGGTGTGCTGGTTAAAATGACTTTCCACTTCTTAATGTATTAGGCTGTCTCAGATTTATTGTTTGTTTTTGGCATCAAGAGATTCGCAACGCTTATTGATTAGGCAGTCGAGGTTGCATCCTGCTTATGCACAGTCATTTGATTTATTCACTCGAATCTTCGATAAAGTCTGTGTATTGTTCTAAATAGATTAATTAGGAGATAACAAGATACCGCATCTCTACATTTTGTTATGGAACTTGATAACGTGATTTTGTTCATGCTCGTGTAAATATTGACAACACTTGGAGAAACAGCTAATTTGTGTGTAGATGAATAATTTACTTTTATTTATTTTTGTTATTTTTACTTCTTATTTTTTTACAAATCTTCTCTTACGTTTATTTGTGTTGGCACGTGTTGAAAGTCAAGTAACAACACAGAGTGAGAGAACTTAAAGGAGTAGCAATGTCAGTGTACACCATGTAAAATAATTTGGTTTCACGAAGTTCCTAATAAAATAGACGTATACCTGAAATTTACGAAACCCACACAACTCTATCGTTAGAAAGGTTACCTGACATCCAATGATTTACAACTCTCTTCCCATAGAATACCTGAGAAATCGGTTTTTGATTGTCCATATATTGAGATTAAATAGGTGGATCACCTGAGTCAACGAAATCATTCCTGACCTTTGACCCTCTACATTCTGGCCGAAATTGATGTGATCCATCAAGTAGTTCTTGAGAATTTGTCTCCCGGACGGGCACAGAGCAAATATACCAAGGAGATCAGACACCTTAAAAACTGGAAATATCAACGGACCGGTGGAAACGCGTTTAAGGATCCCCAGTAGATATTTATGGATTTGGGCTAAAGTTAGTACAGAAGAATGTGTTGATAGTAGATGGTAGTGATTCTAGAATGATTCCTTTGGACTAGTCCGAACACGTTATACGGATGCTGAATAAGTATATAGTAATAATTTTAATAGCGCCGGTTATCATGCCGAGCAATCACACAAGTAGTTATTTAGCAGGTAGAGGACCGTACATACGGTTGATGCCTATCTAGAGAGTAGTTTTCGACGTTAGCCAAGGATATTGACGTAGCTGGACTCTGGCTTTCTATCAGACGTTGCACCACCATGTCTTGCACGTGCTTATTAGGGCTTAGGTCTGTAGACCTAACAAATCAGGATATAAGGCATGTACTGCGTACAGCACGCAGGATTGTCGTAGCAGTTTGAAACATGTTATCCTGCTGGAAGATAAACTCATGCATACTCCCCGGAATGAAAACCATAGACAAATAGGATATGTAGTTTATTGCACCCCGTATAAGAACGCCAAGAATGGGATCCTGTGTAACGACTGTAAACACACGCTGAATTTTCCCTATCACATATATGTGTACGGACAAGTACATGGCGACCAATGTGTCCGAGACAGAAAAGACTCATCTAGAATACCACTGTCCACCATTCGCTTCGCCACTGCAGTCTGTCTCGACACCACCGAGTAATGTTTTTACTCCTTTTCACTCCTAGTTTCTAAAATCTAGAGAAAAAAATCTACAACCTCTATTATGATTTGTCTTTAAACTGCCAGTTTTTTGAAGACAACATGTACAAATATTTAATGCAGATTTGTGTGCTCACTCAGTAAGGCATACCACCTGACCAAGTAATTTCTCGAACAATATAAGCGAATGACAGTGTCAGTGAGAGTACTTGAAGAAAAAATGTATTGAGTCACGAAACCGCAGAGATAAAGAATTATACGGAAAGTGTTGGACTCCCATGTTTGAAACATACTAAATGAAATCGCAGGCACAATTGAAGCCTTTAACGTTTTGATGTTCCGCTTCGCAGATGAGGAAATGTAGTCCATCTTGTATGAATTGGGGAAAATTAATACCAGAAAGTTAATAAGAGTTACTTGATGGTTACGGACCAGATGCTCCTTATGTGGTTTCTGTAGTTAACTAAAACCTATGTTTCTATATCTAAAGTTTTTAACTTAACATGTTTGGCATATTCCCATCATAAGATTTGAAAATCCATTAGCAACGAATGCGATATTGCGAATCAGTTCATCTCTAAGAGTGGCCGCGGTGGCTCAGTGGCAGAGCGTTCACCTCTGTTGCTTGGGGTCCCGGGTTCAAACCCTGCTCCCGCCATGTGAACTTTGTGGTGGACAAACACCGTGTGCGTGGGTTTTCTCGGGGTTCTCCCGTTTCCTCCCAGTTTCTTCATTTTACAATTTCATTCATCTCTCATCATCACAGACTCCTTTAGCCTAACCGGCAAAACCGTGGGACGTAAAACACAAAAATTTTATTTCATTTCATTTATAACTTCGTGCAAGCGTAAACAGAACATTCTTGCTACAAGTGCGAGTAGATAGATTTCAAAGGAATCTTGTTTTTAACACTACTGCATGATCACCCGCTGAATTATGTAACTCCCTTTATCAGTAAAGTTTGTAATTAGTGGAAAACAAATGTAGGTACTTCTTTCCACAATTCACGTGAAACTCCATTCTTTGTAAACTATGAAATTCTACTTAATCCACAGTTAATGTGTTGGGGTTTCATATCCCCAATTTTGTCATTTCCATTGTATGATGAAACATGTGTATGATGATCTTTTCAGTAGTTTCTAGATGTCCTTGAAGTTGCCTACGTAGACGTAGCAGTTGTGACATGTAGAGTTTGAAATATTAAGTGAGGTTTGCCACATCACACCACAATAATAAAACAGTTTCTTCTACAGTAACCGACACTTAAATTGTTCTGTTCCCAGGGCAGCAGTACTATTTGAAAACATTGAAGTAAAAAATAAATAAATAAATAAATAAATAAATAAAAATAAATAAATAAATAAATGTAAAAACTAATAATGTAAAGTCATTTAATTTTGCAGTTTCCATCCTGCATCTTGGAAACTTCATTAAATACTTCAGCATTTCGAAATGTATTGAGTTGGTTGCGTTTACAATGAAGGGTAAGGGGAAAAAACAAGGAATGTCCATGTATGTGCTTTTTCGGGTGCTTTGTTCTATCTGTTGGTGACTCTTGGTATTATTTGACTGTATATGCCATGCATGCGTAGATGTAAAAATGTCCATGTAAAAAGGGGCAAAAGATGTAACTAACTCTATTCTTCTTACGCGGTTTTCAATATAAAATCGCAGTTTTCACGAAAATGCAATTTTGTGACATTCCTTTAGCCTAGCCGGCATAACCGTGGAACGTAAAACCTAAAAATTTCATTTCATTTCATTGCTTATAAACCTACCTAAGTTTGATTCTATTAAGTCTGTTGAAACAGTTTACTAGTCTCTATGGTTTATAAAATATCATTTAACACTCCCATATTCGCAGCCAATCTTTGAGTTTTTACATACACACTAATTGTTTGCTGAGCAAAGATATGATAAAGGATATAATTGCAAATATTTTAAAGAAAGGAAAGGAAAATATTTTGTTAATGATATCTAAGTGCATGATTCTTCAAGACTTTGGTGTTAACGAGTGACTGTGGTGCATGGAAGTCTCTCTTTTGTGGCAATAGTTTAGTACGGTAATCGTAATAGCATGTTTTTGCATTATAATTAAAGATGTTACTGCGTATTGTGAGCTGTAGCGGCAAAGAGATTAGTAATTATTATTATTATTATTATTATTATTATTATTATTATTATTATTATTATTATTATTATTATTATTATCTCATTTTAAAGTTCTGACTCGTTTTACAAAACCCTACATTTACAGTAAATTCATGTAGTCATACGTGAAACTACCGAGTTTACGTTCGCATACCTTTTGTAGTGTAAGGCATAGCATCACATCATTTCAAGTCTGTTAGATTCTTTTTTCTTTCTTTCTTTCTTTTTTCTGTTTGTGGATAATGGCGTCGTGCAGTCTCCATGCATTGGGTCACTTCCACACAGGAATTTTCAGTGGCTGTGAGTGTATAGCCTCTCTCACCCCTTTCCCTCTTCTCCGTACTTTCTTCCTGTCACGAAGCCAAGTTGTAAAATTGCCGTTTGAGGAGAGAAAAGCGAAAATAACTATTTTTTTTTTCACTTCTAATTTCATATATATTTTTGTTGCATGATTTATGTTTGTCCGTGTCTCAGTGTTATATACTGTGTGGAAATATTTTTGTAAAACGAATTACGTAGCTTCAATTGATTCCCCATGAAATCTTGCATTTATTATTTTCAGCAATATACACACACACACATTATATATAATATAATATGCGTAAAGTGGCGAAAAGAATCTGTACTGTTATACTTGAATTATCGTAACATTTTTGTTCATCGTAACATTTTTGTTCGTTCAAAGTCGTGTTTGTATTCCCTTTGCATGACAGGTTTGCGTATCTATTTATTACTCCCTCATGCTATTCTGTGTTCATGTAATTTCGTAAAATTGAATATGATTTTTGTTAAATAATTGATGTATTTTTAAAATAGAAAATTAAAAATATTAGTACAGTTATTAGAATGTATTAGCCAGTCACGACATTTCCTCTTTCTTATTTTATTGATTTCAAAACAAACGCTTTGTAGCCACTTATTTTGATGAAAGCTTTGAAAATGTGTTTTGTGTTTCTTAGAAATTACCAGCTACAGTTAAAAGTACTGTTATCAAATAAGAACTATTTGTAGGCTGGATTTTAGATTTCAACTTTCCCTCTGTATCATCGCTACTAAGTAACTCAATGAATCTCCTTGATAAAATTCCTGCCATTTGCGTTGTATATAATACAAAAGAAGCTGAAATGTAGTTCATCTTATCTAAACACCTTGGCATTACAGCTGCCAATCTCGATCAAGGTAGCTTTTATTTCAGTTAAAGTATGGCAGTTTAAGAAAATGCAGTTCATTATTTTGTTCCCTTCTTAATCCTTTAGGGACGCATTAGGGGTTTGTGTTTATATGCCACGCCTGTCTCGAAAGGATTAAACATAACCTATCGTGAGTTAAAAGTTACATATTTGTAGAATGTGTTAAAATCGTGAAAATCCTATATTCCTATTAAAATATCAGTTTACAAACAAAATTCTTAATAATATAAGGCCCAACTTACCTGCCATTGCTACGCAGATACAAACCATAGTTCAGTAACGTTTGTCAGTGTAGTTGAGCAAGTGTTCAAGAAAACAGTGTTCGGGATAGTTAATCCATTTGAATCTCGTTTTTCTGATAAATGTTAAATTCTTTAGATCCAATTCAGAATGAGATAAAGGATTACGTCTCATCTCCTTCCCTGAATATTACTATAGAGTTCTTTTTTTCAAAGGATAGTGTACAGTGTTATTAGTTTCTCACATTCCAAGTATAACTTTTGATGTTCTACCGAACAACATTCGATTTGCAACCACAGATAAATCGGGCGAAGGCAGCTGCACACCATTTCTGCAGTAAAATGTGATTTATTTACATTAGTTAAATATTTCGTAGATTTTTTGCTCATTTTTTTTATACTCATAATTCATGGTAATTCAAATCGATTACCATCAGCAATGCAAGAAGCTTCACTATGACGTGGAATTGAATTAGCATTGAGGTTGTTGATCGTAGTTTGTATCTCACGTGTTCATTGCTTGCTTCTTCTTTCTCAACTAGTTTGTCCAGTAGGGCGTGATCATTACACCTTTCCCCCCTTTCTCCTCGCATGTTTGTTGTTTCTTGTATGGAATTTCCATACGAAGTGCCCGTGTGTACAACTTCCTATGCGTTATCGGTCACTTAACATAGTAATTATTAAAGAAAACTATGTAAAGGTTAAGTAGTTGTTAAATTTCTGCGCGTGCCTTTTAATCTGTTTGCAGATGATAGCGTTCCGTAATGCCTCGAGTCCTTTTAATATTGCAGTTACGCGAAAGTAGCCTAAATAAGTACTTACAGTGCGACAATTATGAACTGGTAACTGATTTCAAAATTTCAAATCATGTATTAAAAATGTTAGTGTCTTAAGAGCTAAAGGATACCGTAACATCATATTATTATTATTATTATTATTATTATTATTATTATTATTATTATTATTATTATTATTATTATTATTATTATTATTATTATTATTATTAAAATCAAAATGAAATTTCTACTCATCTTCATTAATAATTACAAAATATTGTTAGTAAAGTCCATGTATTTTTTTAAATACAACAGCAATGACAGGTCATATTGCGTGTTTGGACATTTAAAATTGTCATATGACATAAAAATACATAGGTTAAAACTAAGGTTGCGATCTCTAAAAAGTATTGGCACTGGCCCATAATCCTCAAATAGATTAAGAATAACTGTAGTTTACATACATAGTACATAGTTGAGTTGGATAAAAATACCGATCTGCTGATAGACTACCGGTCGGTTGACAACCCAAATTAAATTGGAAATGTCAAACAGCACTCTACGACATTTTTCTTACCATGTTTGTATGTTACATCTGTATTCTTTTTAGTGTTTATCAGTAGTACATATGTAACAAGACCTAGCAAGGTCATGAAGGATGCAATGCATTAAAGCGAAATCTGAACAACTAGTAGTCCTGTACTAATGTTGTTTTCAAATATTTTATTCGAGTAATGTAAAATTAACCGCTACATATTCAATGTCATGTACTCCCATGAGGATTTGAACCTGCTCATACTTACTATGTACCTTCGCACTATAGCTATGAGGTTGCAAGGGAACCTCAGTATTCTTATGAAGTTCCTATTCGTAGAAAATTTCTCCAATTTATTACCTTGTTTTATTTAGATACGTTTCCACATGGACCCGGATTCGACTCACGGTAAGAAAAAAAATTAAGGGCGTTTTGATGATGATTCGAATTTCACTTGAAATTACAGATTGATGTCTTTATATAGCCTCGGTGCTGAAAAGCGATGCTACTCTAAAATAAACAGAGAAAATGGTTAATGTTGCCCTTGACTTGTGTTCGAGACGAGACGAGAATTTACTTGGGTCTCAGGGGCAACACTATTTCACGCAAGTCTTAAATCCGAAACAGTAGAGTTACATGATTCATGGTATAAAAGCTGAAAATCGGTAACGTGATTGTAGAAACACAATAAAGAGCATTTATCAATGTTTAAAGATATACAAGTCATCGCACAATATATACTCCAGTAATAAATTTGGTTTAAACGTTGTCACATCACACTCTTCGTGGACCTCTCGTGACTCGAAAGGATTCTGATAACTTATAAATATAATTGAAAAAGAAATCAGGGCATAAATGATATACGTAAATTTACAAACGAGACGAAACTTCACAAAAATTTACGAAGAATTTTAAGACACCTGTTTTGAGTCTCGTTGGCATCAGTAAAAATGGTAAACTATGTCTAACAAAGAAGTTTGAGATGTCAAATGGTATTAAAATTATTTTCAGCAGTTGAAAATAATAAAATTAGCGATTGAATATCTATAACGTACTGTTTACAAGTCGTCAGAACTTACTTCCTTTCGGTAAGTGTGAAACTGCTTAAAAAAACACACTAACCTTTACAAAAACATCGGGTACCACACTTTACTATCTTTAAAAAAATATTTGATGAAAAAGTCTACTCAAACTTTTGTTGATATATATCCTTTGTTAACATTTTGCATAAAATTGTGTGTTCACTGCATTACAAGGGAACCCTTGGTGGCTCAGTAATAGAGCTGTCACCCCCTATGTGTGGGTTGCCTGGGTCGATTCCAAATCTTGCCAAGTTGATTTTGCAGTAGATCAACACTGTGTATAGGAGTTTTCTTGGGATTTTCCCGTTTCCTCCCACTCTCTGCATTTCACCATATCATTCATTAGCATATCAGACACACACAGTTATCCTTGGAGCATCATCGTCGAACGTTCCACTAGGGCTACAGGAATTCGGGAATAACTGGCACTATTGTGCTTTTCAGTTAGAAGTTTCCGATCTTCGGAGGGCATCGCAGGAAAGAAAAATGTAAACTTACAACATAGAATTGAATTTTTGTAATTAGTACATCTAACGTTTGTTCTATAATTTTGGGTCAGGTCACACTATGAAATAATTGCAAATATCTCCCATATTCCACAAAGAATGCATTTGTTTACTCTTCATCTTTGTTATAAACATTCCGAATTTCTTCAACACATTTCGGTACTTTGAAATAATTTATTTTTGTCTTTTTTTTCTTGTTAATATTATTTCAATTAACATCTTATATCTACCCCACAACAGTAACAAGAAAAACTAAGAGTACTTTGTTCAGAGTATTATAATACATTTTCCACATGTTTATAAGATGATTATATAGATGATTTTATCATAATAAAAGAAGCGGAAAAATACAACTAAATAAACATTCGCGTCTTGCTTAGAGAAAACTGAAAATAGGCCATAATAATGGCATTTATGGTTTTTTTGGTCATATACCAAGCGTTACTAATAAAGACAACTTTCTTTGATCTGTTGATGTTAGTAGAGAGTTATGCTTTAAAATGTGTAGTTTTCCATCAGAATTTTTTCGTTTTATTAGTTCCCTTTCGTATGTTCTTTACATTTTTCGAGGTATCTCGTAACAATTTAAATTAATGTTTACGACTAAGGCCGGTCATTGAAATATTATAGGGGAGCGTGAAAACTTGAGACAAAGCAGCAACTAAAAATGTATATACAATATATTATGATTTGCAGAATGACATATTTTAATGAAGGCCGTATCCTGGAAAGGGTATGGAACTTACAACTATTGAGGAAGGTTAAAAGTAGATATTATTGGGAGCGATACATCGGAGTTTATTGGAAAGAAGGGAAAGGAGCCATTGGGAAATGGTGACCCGTGATTTACAGGTGTAGGGAAGAAAATACTGTTTAGTGAAGTAACGTTGTTGAGAACTACTACTCTCCCGATATCAAGAAATGTATTTTCAGTTCAATTTTGTATGATGAAAGTTGTAAGCATAAGTCATCCAGTGAACACTACTCGCCAGCGAAAGATCATACTAGTTCTGTTAACAGTTTGAATAACCCCTATTTTCGAACAGTTGTTTGATTAAATTTAATTTTCCGAAGAAACTTATAATTATGGACAATTACACGTAATTTAAACAATACGAGTGCATGCTGTACTACTGGTTTTGGTATCAGTAGCTTTGGAAAGGATAGAGAAATTCGCGTAAAGTCTTCGTAACGTACACTGAATTAAATCTATCCACTTAAAAGTTTCTCCATATGCGTATTGAAAAGTATTTAACAAAAATAGTGTTGAAGTGAGATGGATAAATATTTTTGGTTGACTGCTGATAACTGTCCAATACATACGTCGTTCACTCTTCTTCCGAAAGGAGTCTACAAGATGAAAGCAGTATAATTGTAGGAAGCTCGTTCTTTGTTTAGAGACACATCGCTGTCATCTATTCATAGTGTGTTTCCGGAAGCCAAGAATGGCTTGGTAACTGATATATTTCGTCGCTAAATTCAATGTTGATTCGTATTTCTTTATGTCATTGTGGCTAACGCGTGTTACTTTCTTTGCTTGTGGTGATACACCCGAGTAATGGTTAAGTTCCCCGTTTAAAGCTACAAGTTCCATGCATGAATGGATGAAAATACTAAATCTTCTTTTCATGCATCACTAGAAGATTAATTTATTTACTCACATAGTTCGCGATAGTCACGAACTATGCCCTCATTTTATACTGGACGTATTATTCAAGGCCTAAAATTAAAGGTACCATTCCACCATTGGCCTTGTGGAATGGGAAAGACCAATCAATATAGACGACCACAAATTTTAAACGCAGGACCTGCGGTTGTAAATCAAGGTTTCGAACCGTTCATTCAGCTTGATCTCATACAACTTTGTCTTTACGACGCGACCTAACAAAATCTTCAATTTTATTTTGATCCTTAATTATATTTTACTGTGCACAAAATTTTGACACTAGTAAACTAGCTGTATTTTGTGGGGAGCGACAATTAGCACAACAATGCAATCACATTCAAGAGATTGATTTTGAAACTTTGCCAGAAAAAGAAATGATTCAATAATCAGAGAATAATACGTGCAGTCCTTTGAAGATACATTGTTTTACTCATTGTTGAAAACTTAATTTTATTATTGAGAAACATGTTTAGAATAATTAAACTCTCTCGAAACTGCACGAATTATTCTTTGTTTTTATTGGTTCAGTTTTTTTTTTTTTTTTTTTTTTTTTTTTTTTTTTTTTTTTTTTTTTTACAAATTTTGAGTATCAATAGCATTGAGTGAGTGAATTTCAGAATTGTAATAGTTTCAGTGAACAAAAATATTCCTCCTAGACAAAACGTAGAATTCCTAGTTAATTCTGCCCAAACCGGGACAGTTGGGAACCCTACAAGGAAGAAACACACAATTGACAGCTTGTAGCCGCACAGCAGCGTCATTTCAGATTTTACTTGGGACTTGTTACCAAAATCCCCAATTTAAGACGGTTTTCGTATTTTTCACTGGTATTCTATTGATTAAACCATTTCCCGGTCCACTTTATCCAAAGTAAGCAGGTCCTGACGGACCAACTCGAGCTATTTTTTTCACATTTGTTTCAATTTAGACCAGCACGAGTAAATTCGCACTTTGTTTCGTCGACCTTCTTTTCGTGATTTATTCCGAGATATTTCGCGTATAATATAGTCACGTTTGGGAAGAAAATGCGACCAGAAGTGACCTAATAAGTAAAACGAAATAACTCGGGTTAAACCGGGAAGAAAATCAAAAGTGACGCTGCCGGTTTGTACGAAGAATCTGAGAAAACATGAAGTGAGTGCAATACTACAAGAATACGGTATTTTTCACGACAGATTATCAATTTCCTGGCATCAATCGTACCTTTTGAACCTGAGAAGAGTATTAAGCTTATTATGGCTGAATTAAATTCAATTCCCACGTAACAAGATATAATAGAAACTACACTAACTCATAATAGTGACTTCTCCCCTCTTCCTCCTCTTAGAAGGTATGTATATGTTTCGACATCTGTAGGTTAACTGGTATTTAAAAGCTTTAAACAGCATGCAGGATATGAAGAAAGTATAAAAAGAAAAAAGCATTGTTCTAAGAGGAAATAAAGTAAAATGTTTCTTTTACATAGCCCCAAGTCAGAAAAGAAAAAGAAATGCTTCTGAATGCGATAGCGTAGTTTACGTCATGTCATTGTTTGTCATATGCAGGTTTTCCTTATGTTCGGTTACTCAAAACACTCCCTCTTCCCTTCGCTCCTTCAGGCTTTCGATATGAGGATTAGATTTACTCTCGAACATGAGGATGACTCATCAGTTCAGCGTTGCTAACTTCGCAGAGTTATGGTAGATGTGTTCGTCATTTTAGCTGCATATGTACTTCTGACTTTAGTGATCAGCACATTGTCAGGTTCCATCCTCTGTATTGTTTTGACTACTTTCGACTCAAGCAATCTCAGGTGCCTGACTGTATTGTATCAACATCTACATTTCTATACAACCATCAGGAATCAAGCTAAACATATACCACCCTGTGAAACTATTTTGCTTCAAAAGGTTCCAAAGTATAATAAATTGAACTATATTTCATTAAAACTATTTTGAAAAGTTGCTGTGAACCAAGCAATAGGTATTTTGTGACTTAATTGCTCTGATGTCATAGTGAATTTCACTATTTCGTGAAAAGCAATTCTTTTCCAGCAATGATTATTTCATTTGTACTCTAGATTGTAAGTACATTCTAAATTTTCATTTTAAGCTTCGTATCTTGCAGTTAGGCAACCTGGGAAGTAAATCTCGAATGATGCAAATATCGATTCGCAGCAATCAGGGAAAATAAAATGCCCACATCTGATATTTATGTAACCTACTCAACCTATAGTGATTTTATAGAAGCAGTCTCTCTTTCATATTGGCATAACTAGAAGAAAACAAAGGGGCATTCCTCCCGTAGGATACTGTTAGGTAGGTTGAAACCATAGTCGTAAAAAATTCAGTTCTCAGAAGTAAGGAGCCATGCTTCCCCTTAGCAGATTATTCTAATTACGCAAATACTGACACAAACATCAATATTTCGTGTCTCATCCTTATTCATGATAGTAAAATAATGTGTTTATCACCTTTTCACATAGAAAGGAGTAGCCTAGGGCCATTTTCACAGAAAGGAGTTACCTAAATTTTGCACAGGGATATATTTCGCCAAATCTAAATGCATACAAAAGTTTTTTTTTCGATTTTCGGAGGTATTGACGGAGAGTCAACATTTATGGACTTTCTGGTTGTTTTTAAGAACGCCTTGCCTGTATGCAAGCCACACACTATATTTGTAATGCAGGCTTACAGAACAGCATATGGTAAATGTTCATACAGTGAATGAATGTCCTCAGTAGTGAAATCGTTGGGGATAATTCGATATCATCTGTGCACTTTGCTATTCGTAGTCAACATCTTTTGTATGGTTGATTTTTTGTTACCTGTCTCGAAATCTAACACACGGTTGCTTGTGCTCGGACTTGATCCACAGCTGGACGTTCATCTTCCATGTTGTTAAAGACGGAAGATCTTCCTGTGCGATCTTTTTGTAGCAAGTCATAATTACCCTCTTTGAACGTTTTGACCCTCACCTTTGCAGTGTCGTACTTTAGTACACATGTTCCTTTCGACATAATAATTTTGTGCTGCTTCATGAGCTGTGTGTCTCTGTTAAACTGATACTGTAGGAGCTCACGAATAAACGTTCTTTGAAGTTCCATATTTCAGATCAAATAACCATCTGCACGAGACTAAAAGCATCCTATGATAGATAAAGAGTCCTCTGTACACTGGCGTATTAGTTGCTATATTCCTGTTAACCCCTGATGTTCCAAGAGGTACCCAAAGTTTGTTCTGACTATCGGAAAACTTACTGAACACATTGGTATAATAATAATATTAATATGAGCGCCTGTCTGTCATCACATTTTCACATAGGCTCACCTAGAACAACTAAACTGTGTGCAAATATCTTGACTAGAAGTAATCGCGTACGAAAAAGTTTGTTTTCGATTTTCTGCATAACCGTGGTTTGAGGGGGCGGACAGAATTTATATATGCAAAAATTATAGTAAAATCAGTGTCTGAGATAGGCAACCCAATCGTACTTCCTGTCGTTCGGGTTGCATACTGGGTTCGGCGTTGGTCGTAGCCTAGTAATAGTTCAAGTTGTCGAAAAAGTATTAAGCCTTTTGCACAAGATGGCGTTAGTGTCACAAATGTCAGGTGAGTCGCAGCGGGTTAGGCCTAACATCATTTGACAACTGACAGTCAAAGCTAGTAGGTGCACGGTGTGTGTTGAAATAGCCTACTTATCAGACTTCAGGTATTGCATCGTCAAGATGAGTAAACTATTCACAAAACTGTGCTACATTTCACAGTTTTGTTTCTATTAATGCGCAAATGCTACACAGGCCCGTGAATAAATTTGAGCTGTCTATGAGCAAGATATATTATCAAAAGTGACAGTTGAAAGATGGTTCAGTTGCTTTCGCTCTGTAAATTTCGATGTCCAAGATGCTCCTCGCAGTAAGCTACCAATCACAGCAAAAGTGGATGACTTTCTGGAAAATTACGTCTTCCGAGACTAGACTGGCGTATAAGTAGCTGTGACATCGCGAATGACCTAAACATCTATCACCAAAGAGTGTTAAACGATTTGGAGAAAGCTGGCTACAGAAAGAAGCTCGCGTTTTGGGTGTCACATTATTTGGTTCTAAGACATTTACTCGATCGAATGTTAATCAGCGAATTTGTACTGAAACGTAACGAAGCCGAGCCATTTTTGAAGCGGTTGATCATAAGTGACGAAAAGTAGGTAACATACAACAACAATATGCAAACAAGATCGTGGTCGAAGTGGAAGAAGTTCTACAGTCTGTGGCAAAGCCCATGAACGACCAGAAAGGTGCATTTGGTGGGGTTGAAAGGACTTTATGCGTCATGAGGACAATAAACTCAGAGCTGTAGTGTCGACAAGCTTCGCATATGAACCTAGCTAGAAATTCAAAAGAAACGGCTTGAACTAGTCAATAGAAAGGTCGCCCTATACCACACTGACAATGTTAGACCGCATAAATCTTTAACGTGCCATCAATATTAAGAGAACTTGGCTGGATTATTTTAATTCATCCATCGTTTAGCCTGGACCTGGCACCGCCAGCATCATTTGTTTCGGTTTTGTCAGAACTCCTAAAGTGATAAACTAGTTTCAGAAGAGGTCCTATGAACCACGCATCACATTTTTTGGGCCTAAAATCACAAAAGTTGTATAGCGACGACCGAAAAAATAGCAAAAGGTCATCGAACAAAATGGTGCATATATGGTTTCATAATATTATTTTCAAATCACAATAAGTATATTAATTCTAACCTCCAAAGGCTTAGTACTTTTGAGACAACTTGATACTTCACACTTTTTTCTTTACTTTCAAAGATTTTGCACAAACGTTCTTCATAAATGAAGAAATATAAATTGTCCCATTGGGATGTTACGGCTAAATTAGTGACGAAAATTAATGATAGTAAATTTAAAATGATATTCTTAACCGAAGAGATTATTGATTGTGATTAATTGCTTGCTGATTAGATTGGAATTTTCCCTCAGTTATGTAAGGGAGAGTATTAGAATTGTTTTGTGAGTTACTATGTGTGTAAGAAAATAAATTTTATATTGGCTGCACGCAAGGCATCAGATAAAATATTTATTATTTTTGTTAATACTAAGGAGAGTAACTTCTTAATAATAATAATAATAATAATAATAATAATAATAATAATAATAATAATAATAATAATAATAATAATAATAATAATAATAATAATAATAATAATAATAATAATAACGTACTTTACTACACAGCGCCGTAACTTAGATTTTTATCTGGGGAGCAAGCATTAATAATTGGGCCCCTAGAAGTTGTTGTTTTGGGCCCTCGCGCAAAATTCGGAAATAGGCCTCTTCTTTCCATCTTTCTCCCCGGAGCTTGTGGGGCCCTCCCGCACGCCCCTGGTCCTGTTCCATACATGACAAATTAAAAGGACGATATTGACAAATCTCAAAGCCATACGAATAAATATTATTTCTAGGGCCTCTAATAGTAGACATTTTTTTTTTTACTGAAATGAGCCCACGACTCGTTTTTGTTTTATTTACCTTTTGTGTGCTGTTTTGTTTATGTAATGTAGTGAACCTGTATGATGCATCATTTATAATTTCATGTTCGTATCGTACGTATATGAAGTAAGAAAATTTTGTCTAAAGTGGGGCACCCTCTACGGCGGGGAGCTTCGCTGGGGATGTAGTTGCCCCCTGCTCCCCACAAGTTACGACCCTGTTACTACATATAAATAATGTATGTCATGAAAGTTCATAAAATTAGACAATGGAGATAGTAAAAACCATCTTATTGGTTGGGGAGTATCAATCAGGTTTTTGAAGCAGCAAGTAAGAGGAAATAGCTACAATAATACGGTAACGCCTTTGAAATATTACATAAATTACATACACAAAATAATATCATCACGTTTGTAGTGGTACATCCATCATTATAGTTTTATTTATTGATACAGTAAAAAGAAAATATCTGTCTGTATACTTCAGAGATACTAAATAGATATGGCTGTAATTTGAAAATCTATAAAATTGTATTAATCACTATTTGCATTTTAAAGTTACTGACAAATGCATGGTATAGGTGGTTTTCTACTTTTGCTTGCGATGGAGACTGTAAGATATAGATACTGCTTTGTCTTCATAACTAAAGTAAATTCAAGTATTTTGTATGCTGTTTGTGTTGGCAAGTAAAATTGTTTTTCGTATATATGTAATATATTGACACTCTCATCTCTCTTTTATTATTTATATACATATTCATCTGCTGATGTAAAAGAAAGAAAAACTACCAGAAATTCTAAGTGTTTTGTGAAGCGAATGGGTTCAGTTTGGTTAATTTTCAGTTTTTTTGCTATGTTGTTAACGATCTTTGAGACAAAGAAGTTTTATTGTGGGTACGGGTTGCACCACTGTTAATGGTTTATTTCGCGGTGGCCTTTGCGTTGTTTGAAGAGGCCAGGCCATTCCTTTCACTTCCTTCCTTGTTGCTTTGGAGGCAGCAATCATCATTAGGAAGCACAACATGAAACCTCAAGCCCCAGGCGTGCACGTCATAATTCTTTTAAAGACTTGATTTTCCAAACCCCCTATTGTTCTACATATGGTGCAGTTATATATTAAAAGCAGTCTTGTGTAAGCATAGCAAATCATTATTCATTTCCTATTACAATCCCTTCAATCAAAATAAGAAAGGGAATATAATATCGAGAGAGTTTGATGTCAATAGGATTAATATATAACATGGTTATTTTTCTTTTGCTATTGTTACGTTAGTTACTTGGTCAATTAGAAAGTTAACAAACATCCTTTGCAATTTAATCTTTTGTATGCAATATAAAATATCAGGGACGTACCCATGGTGGTGGTGGTAGGGGGGTTCCCCGAGTCTGAACCCCTCCAAAACAACTTCTAACTCAATATACACTTGTACACTTTCTCAATAAAAATATACGTGTTTAACAAAGAAATGATTTATGTAGCATGAACACATGATCTTACACTTCATCCCGTACTCTTTCTTTTATAAAAACAATCTTGTTCTATCATTTTTTTTTTCTAAAAATATAGGTGGAAGTATTTTACAATTACTTAACCGTCCCTTTGGGTGCATATGGGCCGTGGTGGCTCAGTGGTACAGCGTTCACCTATGGTGCGTGGGGTCCCTGATTCGATCCCAGCTCCAAGTGAACTTTGTGGTGGACAAACACCGTGTGCATGGGTTTCCTCGGGGTTCTCCCGTTTACTCCCACTTTCTTCATTACACCATTTCATTCATTTCTCATCATTACCGTCCCCTTTAGCCTAGCCAGCATAACCGTGGGACGTAAAACTCAAATTTCTTTGGGTGCATATTAGTACATATGGTCTCTTTGGGTGCATACCCATTCAAGACTACATAGACGTAGTGGCTTGTAGTATTGGACACTCCCTCTCCCCTCCCAGGGCCGCGGTGGCTCAGTGGTAGAGCGTTCACCTCTGGTGCTTGGAGTTCCAGGTTCAAACCCTGCTCCCGCCAAGTGAACTTTGGGGTGGACAAACACCGTGTGTGTGGGTTTTCTCGGGGTTCTCCCGTTTCCTCCCACTTTCTTCATTCCACCATTTCATTCATCTCTCATCGTCACTGTCTCCTTTAGCCTAACCGGCATAACCGTGGAACGTAAAACTCAAAAATTTCATTTCATTTCATTTCACTCTCCCCTCCCAAAGCTAGGACACCTCCAAACAAAAATTGCTAACAAGAAACGGACATCCAAATCAAATCTAGTTCATTCGATAAACATAACAAAGATATGTTCGTGCACAAAAAAATAGGTGGCATGAACAACAGTGAGTCCCTGGGGCCCCGTTAACTCTGTTAGTATAAAGAAAATCGTAGATTCGCAGTGATAGTACTGCATCAACACTGTTCATTGGAAAGTCATGGTTTATAGTTAGAGACACGAGTTTATCGCAATGCGCGAGAAAACTAAATGCGTCAGAATTAAGTAATTTTCAGTTTCTTGCCGTTTTATGATATTCTATGTGTATTTTCATTGGTTTCCGTTGTGCGATAAAACGCGAAATTGACAGTTTTGCGCGAAATTTCTAACAAGCGAAATAATACGAAATTTTAAAAATACGTTTTCATTAATTTAAAAACGCTAGTTTTCCGCTGACGAAACGGTAGAACGTGGCATGAACGATGCATTTTGGGTGATTCGGACACTTCTATAGAGAATATGTTGCGCGTTAGCTATCACCATCGCAGTTGGATGGGGAGTTTCGAAGTGATGATTGATTGAAGTTTGTTGTAAATGCATTTACATCCCTATGTGTGGCTTCCAAGAAGCAATGTCAGTTTTCTTTTATGTGGAAACATGTAACATGCTTATGTTTAATGCTTAAATGTAACATATGCCTATATGATTCCAGAAGACAGCAAAATGATTTTCTTTCACTTCGATTTAATATATATATAAAATTTCCTATAAGTGAAATATTTAGTGTATTTTGTTTCTAACTTTAAGGTAATTAATGGTTTATTTCTGTAGCGATGTATGAATAAAAGGAACAACTGTAAAAGTGTCAAGGAATATCTTTTCCACAAGAGCTACAAAATGCGAAACTTTATTTGGAAAATGCGACAAAACGCGTAATATGAAAAAGGAAACGCGAAATTTTCAGATTCTTAGTGCGAAAAACTCGTGCCCCTATTTATAGTTCATTCTCTTCAACATGAAACAAGCTTTCCAGAGGTACTATGTATTTGGGCTTATAGCCTACTTGAACATGAAAAATTGGGGGAATATCGGGAAAATTCTCTCGAGAAATCCCTTCCAACTTTAGACCCCTCTGAGGTGTCGTCGGGTTAAAAAACACAGAATCTAGATGTATCTCAAATAATACTATAGGAGATAAGAAATATATGTACCAAGTTTTGTACTGATAGACAGAATAGGTATGAGGGGAAAGCATGTATTGGTGTGCAAAAGGAGAACACTGTAGAAATAGGAACCATCGATTTTCTTTCTTTCTTTCTTTCTTTCTTTCATTAATCGAGAGAAAGTTAAACTTTCGAAGTCTGTACCCCTGCTTCATTACACTGTTGTCTATCATGTCTGTACCCCTGAATCATTACACTGTTGCCTACCAAGTCTGTATCCCTGCATTATTACGCTGTGGTCTACCAACTCTGTACACCTGCATCATAACACTGTAGCCTACCAAGTCTGTACCCCTGCATTATTACGCTGTGGTCTACCAAGTCTGTACCTCTGCTTGATATTACACTATGGTCTACCAAGTCTGTATCCCTACTTCATTACACTGCGGTCTACCAAGTCTGTATCCCTACTTCATTACACTGCGGTCTACCAAGTCTGTATCCCTGCTTCATTACACTGTGGTCTGCAAAGTCTGTACCCCTGTTTCATTACACTGTGGCCTACCAAGTCTCTACTCCTGCTTCATTACACCGTGGCCCAAATTCACGAGCTCAGTTGAGCGCAAACAAGTTGGCTCAAGTAAATTAACAAGCTGGATCCTGAGTCCGAACGAACCTAAACCCCATTGAGGATTTCAAGCCCCAGCATTTAGCAATAGCGAGTCCAATGATGAAATTGACAGGACATCGAAATAACATAAGCCCTCTTAAAGATAACGAGCTCGAACTAGAGGAAATGCAAGTCTATGAGTCTGGCCTAGCGTCAGTCACTTTTGAGGATAAGGAGCCTGAACCCGATTGTAAAATGGTTATTTTTGCTTTATACTAGCTCCATAATGGAATTTACCTTATTTCATACCGGAGGTTAATTCTCCAGCGAAATACATATAAATTATTTTTTTCTTTATAGAGTTCGTGTGTGACATGTGTTTTAAAAATCTTCAAATGTTAGTTTTTTAGTTTATCATCATCGTAATTTGCTGGTATTTGCGAATGTGGGTGTGTTTAGCGTGACCAGTTAAATTTTCAGCATAACTACTGATGATTAGTCAGTTCTGGGTCACCTCTAGGAAGAAAAAAAGGGGGGAAAAAAGCGGACATCGCGGAAAAATAGCACTCGCTCACTTGGTATACGCGAGGGAATGTTAAGCTGCCAAGTCAGAGCGAAGACCGTGACAATGCGAAACGCTTGAATATTTTTTAGACCTAACTAAATAAGAGGCCCGATTAAGGTGAGAAGGGGAGTTGCGGGAAACAAGAATCCGAGGAAAAGTGTCCACGCCTACCAAAATCCGCCCCCTCTTGACGTCACCGCACGTGTTCCCAACTCGTGACTTCAGTGTTGCCACTTCCACATTTTTTTCAGCGAAGAGAGAGAGAGAGTGGGACAAATGAGAATTCTTTCACTACCGCGGTTCGACCTTTTAAAAGGGATAGTTCTCGTGAAAGTATGCCCCTTCCCCGCCCCAATGACTTCCTAATGTGGTGATAAATTAGTTTGATAATTAAAATATGTAATTTGAATGTCCTTCAATAATGGAAATCAATTTTTTTTTCATTAAATTCTTGGAGAAATTTAAAATAATAATAATGAGGTCACTTACCTTTTGATTGCTGTATAAGTACGTTACTTCTTATTTAAAAGGAGCTTATAGAAAATTGCTGATGTCGACTTTTCTGTTTGGCTACCAACGCTCTTCATATTCTTAACTTTACTCTCCTCTTTACTTTTTTAATGTATCGCAAATAAATAGACTAAACTACAATTGACAAAATTTTTAGACAGTTAATATCATAAACTCTTCTACTGATCTAGTTTTCCCCTTCAACGTGAGAAACGCACATTGTTCTTCAGGTCTCACCAACGTATATTCGTTAAATTCCATAGACGAATTATCTCGGTTTTATCGTAAATACAATTGATTTTTTTCCTTCATACTCGCCTTGTTCTGAATTATACAATTTTCAAATGGTTTATTTTTCTTGCCCCAAGTCATTAGTGTTATACGTTGAGGCCGGATGTTTCATTAGTGGATCCAGAAGGTTGATTTGGAATGGGGAGAGCGGATCACCATAATGCTAAACGTCAAAAAAGCTCGGACTCGAGGTCATGGCAACTGGATTTTTTTTTTTTTTTTTACCTAGATAAGGCTTATGTATTATATTAGATTTATTATGATGCCTAGTATTGAAAACTGGCACCTAGGTCAGAAGAAAATATTTTCGAGCACACATATGTTTTCATAGACAATCATTGTCAATCCAATGCTGGTTGAAGATCTTCCAACTCCTTTTTCACAACCATCTGTTCACGGCACTTTGCAGTGTTTCTTGATTTCGTCACATTACCTTTTATGAAGATGTTTCCTAATTTCTGCTTATCTCTTAGTATCAGTTAAAAATTCTCCTTGTCGCTTAGTATCAATTCAAACACTGCTTATCTCTGTCGATCATTTTTTTTTCTTGGGAGATGTCTGGCTCATTGCCACCTCAATGCGTATATTTTCATGATAATATCAGTCACTTTTATCACTTTCTGATCCATATAATTCTTTTCCTATTTTTGTTAATGATTTCTAGCATCATTTTTCCATTCTTCGTTTTGTAGTCTGGAGACTATGAATGTCTATAATTTTATTAGTAGCCACGTCTGTAGCCCATAAGCGAAAACAGACAGCATGCATTCATTGTTAATTCTACGCTTTATACACCCACTGATGTTTGATTTTCAACATGAAGCTGTTCCTTCCGAATGCGCGCCAGCTTACATCTGTTAATTTCTTCTTTAATATTGCCCTGCACGAATATCTCCTGTCTCAGATAGATTTAGGTATTAACTTGTATTCCGCATATTCAACTGCAATGCTTAATTTGCTTACCAAGTTCATTTGTTGGCCATTATTTTCGTCCTTTCCATATCAATTTTCAACCCAATTTCCCTTCTTTTGAAGCTATTATATCTCACAAAGCTCAGTTGTTGTTTGTAAAGAGAACGAAAGATGTCATTAGCTAAACGGAGAGTCAGCTGTTTTCCTTTATCCCTTAATACTCCCACTTCAGAGGTCGAAATACATACTCAAGTTCGTTCGTGAAAAAGCCCGGCAGAGATATCACCTGACGTGCCTCCCTCCCTATCATTATAGTTTTTATGCAGCCAACAGTTGGATATTTGTAGTAGCTTCTGTATAGATATCATGTATAACTTTTAATAAATTTCTTCGACACCACTTGCCGGAACAGTGTGAATAACCGCTTAGGTCTTCACGGAATTAAAAGCTTATTGTCATAGGTAATTGAACGCCCTACATAAGGATAATTCATACTTATTTGACCATTCTGTCAGTTTCCTCATCACTTTACTTTGATCTATTATGCTGTAACACTTCTAAATGCACAGTTTCTCGGGTAGGGGAGGTTTAGATTTATGTAATAGAAGGGTCAATAACTTTCTCCATTTCTAGAAAATGTCACTTCGTAATCATTTTGTATGAGGCTCTGCTAGATTTTTTTTTTTGGGGGGGGGGTTCTTCGACAGTTTACTTTTATTGTGTGTAATAACTTAATCACCTGGTAGTTTTCCTCGTTTCATTATCCCTATATCGAATTCAATTTCCTCCACAGCACTCGGGTATCTTTGTTTCTTCATTTAGTTTCACTTCCAGTTCATCGCTTGAATATAATTTGTTGTTGAATAGTTAAATCACCTTCAGTAGGCCTATTTCTTCACAATTTTTATTCGTTTTACCATCTTTCAAGTATTCACTCTACTTTAGTCCATTGTTTAGGCTCTACTTTGCATTTTTAAGGCCTATGTTGTATTCAGTTCTTTCTCTTGCGAGATTGCTGTTAAACTTGCATATAATTGCTTTTCTAATGCATTTCTATATTCCTTCGTTATAGAAGTAGTGATTTAAAAAAATTGGAACAGACAAATACTTTCTTGAAGCAAACGATTGATGTTTAACCCAATGAAGTTCAAGGAGATGCAAGGAGTAAGCAATATTTGCCACTTTAAGCAATAATATATATATAATATATAAAGTGAATAGATAAAATAAATATTGATTAAATTGAAGCAGAGACCCGTAAATTTGACTACTATTCTAAAAAGCAAATTATTGAAGTCAAAATTGCCATACTTGAGTCACAAAATAAAGAGACTGAAAAAATAGTTTACGACGGGAACTGTATAGTTTACGAATAGTTGAAGGTAAAGGGAAACTGATGGAATTAAGGAAGCGGTGAACCTGAACATAGAAAAACTTCGAGACTACTGGAAAGGAGTAAGAGCATGAAGAATTAGATCTGGAACTCGGAATTTTCGTTTATTGCATTTTTAGAAGTTATTTTGAGAAGTGAGAAGATAGTGGGAGATTTGCGATAACCTTTTGAGATCCAGTGAACCGTCATAACTTGACTAGATAGCGGCAGGCTTTTAACTTGAAATGTAATACAAGATTTTTTCCCCCTAGAGAATAAACATCAGACCACTTTACAGTTATGTCGAAATAATATTACGTTTATCTTATTTTCCAACCTTACTTCAAATAGCATTATCTGATAATATACCAGTCGTCTTTTCTTGAAGTGAGTTTAGCAAGCAGGTTTTATGTTCGAACCTGAGGCATTGATATCCACAATTATCTCTATAACTAAAATCGGTGTTTTAAGCATAAAATTGTAAACGTGTCCGCACGTGGATCAATGTTCTATCCAAATACGCAAGAATAATGTAAAACACATGCAACCCAATATGCATATAGCGTTGTTGGGCTGCATAACTTTTAGGGCAGGATATTTTAAAAATTAGTGGATTTTATAGTTAACGAAACCTTCGTTTTACGAACAATTCACTTTACGAACAAGTTTTGTAAACAATAATGTATCCGGATACGGACTCGTACTGACACCTGTATTGACAATTCTACACGTGCAGAAGTACTGTTGCTCGTTTTCCGGGAAAATTATCTGTCAGTTCTATATTCAGAAACTACTTTCTGGATTTTTAAAAACCCTCTTACTGTTTTGTTTAGTGATACTTATTTGTCTTAAAAAGAAGATAATGTTGTTCCCATTTTACATATATTCTTTATCACAGAACATTTAAAAAATTAAAAATACACACATACCATGCTTCTGTGGCTACAACGGATTAATTGTATCTATTTACTTTAGTGTCAGTGAGAAAAATAATTTTGATTTACGAACATTTCGGTTTACGAACAGTGTTACTAAATAGACTAAGTTCGTAAACCGGGGTCAACTGTAACTGTATTTCGGCGTACATAGTATTCAATCGTGGCCAAAACTTTCGAAAATCTTCGCACTTTGATAGCAATGCATGCAATATAACCACAGTAATATTTTAAACATTAAACTAAACTTAATAAGAGCATAACTTAATATATGTAACAATCAACAGGATGTTCATTTTCAAAAATACAAGACTTACTACTTACAAAATGCTGTTGAGTGAACTAATAGTTACCATGGCCTATCTAATAGAAATTAGTTTAGCCCATTTCTATAGTTAACTATGAAATCTTTCTGGAGTAATATATTGAATTGTCTTATATTCTGTGACCACGAAATAATTTATTTCGTGATAATAGGCATAAGGAAAATTTCTTCATTAAGATTCATGTGTATAGAAGGGGGAAGGCAGTGGCTCAGCGGTAGAGCGTTCACCTCCGGTGCTTGGGATCACTGGTTCGATCCCAGCTCACGCCGTGTGGACCTTGTGGTGGACAAACGCCGTGCTCGTTGGTTTTCTCGGGGTTCTCCCGTTTCCTCCCACTTTCTTCATTCCACCATATTATCCATATCTCATTATCATTCATTTCTCATATCATTCATTCCTTTAGCCTAACCGGCATAACCGCGGGACGTAAAACAAAGATTTAATTTTTCATGTGTATAGAGGTTAAAGTAAATTAAAGATTTAGTGATATTAAAATAGTACATTAATGTTGCATCAACTGGTATTACTACTTCAGTATTAATAATTCTGTTATAGTGTTATCTCGTACCTCACTGAACCTAATTTCATAAATTTAAAAGTTAAAGCTTTTGTTACTTAGTAGCATTTAGTATTTTTATTATTTGGTGTTTCCCGCATGCTGCTTCCAAAAAGAATCTGTCCGGCCCATGACCGATAAATGAAAGGAATAGGGTTACCAGACGCCCTCTTTTACCCGGGCTTGTAATCTTTTTCGGGACCTAAAAGTGATATGGGTTAGTTTTTTTTAAAAAAATAGGATTTTGGGATATATTCTTTTTTGTGTGGGGGAGGGGGACAGACAACTGCTCCGACTTGTACAATTATGTATACGAGGTGTGATCAAAGTACGGTGAATAATTTTATTACGAAGTAAGTAATAAACTTACATCAAATATCACTCAATGTCTTTCAAAGAACTCCCCTTAGCTTTCGATGCACATATTCCAACTTTGATTCCATCATTGGAAGCACATCTGGAAGTCTTCTTTCTTCAGGATCTTCAACTGCGCCTTCGTCACCCTCTCAATGCTGGGAATGGTGTCAAAGCGTCCTTCTATGACGGTTTCGATTTTGGAAAGAGCCAGAAGTTGCATGGTGTTATATGCTGAGAATACAGCGGATGTGTACAGAAGGAGTGTTTTTCGGTAAATAAAATTCGCGAACTCCTGTTTGTCAGACGGAAGTCACGGAACGAATTTGCAATCACTTTTCTCACTTTGAAATCATCGGTTAAAATGCGTTGCACGGATATTCTTTGGAAAGCTCTCCAGTTGTCATTCACCTGTTTGAAGGAATCATTTGTACTACTTTTTACCAGTTTTCATCTTTTTTGATGTCACTGATCGTTTGCCGTCTTCAGCCGACTCTTGCCTTTTTTGAATCGCTCATATCATTTGGAAACAGTCTTCAGTGTCACCGCTTCATCGTCATAACTGATTTTAACATCATTTGGCTTTTCTTTTTCAGCTAAAAACAAAACTTGATGTTGACACGTTGCTCGAAATCCGTGACGCCAGACAGACATTCTTAACCCTTCCTCACTGTTTTGTCTCTGGAAGTCAGTTGACATGTCACAACTCATTCGACAGTGATTATACCGATGATTCAGGCTGCCGGGCTTACTAGTTAAAATGGATAAAACAACCATTGGTGGCGCTGTACAACAACGGTCACCATACTTTTTGATCACACGTCATATATTACATTGACCCGCGTTATTTTTCTCTTGGTCCACTCCTAAAAAGCTTTGCCCATGGCTGACCTGAAGAGGATCTACTGTTTAAAATTTAATATGAGTCTCTACGAGACAAGTACTTCCACCAGATATCAAATCCAGGACTGTAGAAAGCACAATTTTTAGCCACTTGGTTTCAAACGGTTACCTGTGAGTATAGTTTTATCAAATGGTCAAAGTAATATTTTTATGTAAAGGCAGTTCCTTTTTCTTTATTTGAATTTCTGAGGAAAATTGCAGATTGAATGAAGTCAATGGGAGGAGATAGAATTCTAATATATTATTTTTAAAAAGCTTAAATTAAATTGTATGTACGATACATACAATTTTTCTGTTTTCGCTTCTAACGAGCATAGTCATTCATAGTGATTCAGCAGGAATAATTGTTTTTGTTGTTAGAAATTCTGAGAACACTGCCTTCCATATTTGATGCTTTTTCCTGTTGTGTATCAACCTGGCTTGTGTTGCGAACGAGGAAAATGAGGTGAACTTTTCGTGGGTACTAGATTGCCAGAAGCTATCGGAAGCCGAGAAGGTCCTCGTGGTTTTTCCGTGCTACTTATTTTGACCCTTTTCCAGACGTCATATCATAAACATTAAGAAGTAAAGAAAGAAAAGAGAAGAGAGCGTGGTACTTTCCCATTCATTCTTTTGTTCCACCGACGAGTGATTTCTGGGAATTTTCTTTATATCATATAACTATCTGTCAGCTATAAAGAATAAAGATACCAGTAAATTAACTTGGTGTTAAAATAATATGAAATACAGCACGTAAATCATATATGCTCCTCCAGATATGTTCATGGTAAAGATAATAGGAGTATTTTAATATAGTGTAACAGAAGGGTTCGTTTTAAGCCGCTTATTTTAAATATTAAAATAAATAGGGATGCGCACGAGACAAGATTTGTGGCTGTCTCGTCTCGAAAATGTGCTCTAAAAGTGATGTCCCGACTCGAAAAATGTATATTTGTCTATTGGAAGAGCCGTGTGTCGACTCGAATTTTGTCAGGAAAATCCTGTCTCGACTCGTCTCGTGTGCATCCCTTAAAATAAATAAAATTAAAAAAAAAAACTCAGCGATGTGTGTTGGAATTGTGTGCTTATCGTCTTTCCAGTTGTCAGTATGACAGGAAATTTTCAATAAAAACTTCAAATAATGACCTTTGCACCTAATAATACCGTTATTGTTGCTCTTGTATATTCGTATGTGTAAAGAATACAAGATCGGATTCTCATAATGCGTAGGTTAAATAAACAAACCTAGTAAATCAGAAAATGTCTTATGCAGACGAGAAGGGGGAGGGGAAGTGATCCAATTCTCTTTTTCGACCGTGTAATTCTGATTCCAGTGGTACGCCACGCTTCATAATTATAATGTAAAAAAGATTGTCAGAAGGAACGTCAAATTCCGAAACGAAATATGTTATTTCTCCATATAGATGATCTTCGGGCTGGAATGGTTTATATCATTTCACTTTTACGGTGCAACTTAGGAGAGGGGAATATTCGAAAATGATCGATATTAGTGTCGAATCCATAGTTTTCGGGATCTCGGAGACGAACAGTGACACTTCTGATGCCGTTTAAATTGAAATCCAACCCTTTATGTCCAAAATGAAACTATTCTTTCCGTGTGAAGAACGGTTATTCTGCTAGTGAATAAATAAATAAATAATTTCAACACCTGCTGAACTTTTTTGGCAATGAATTAGAACAATGTCAGTAAGTAACGTTATTTTCTTTTTAAAAAATAAAATCTAAAGTTTGGAAAACTGTATTGAGAATTTTACATTGTCCTCGAATTCGAAAATTATTCTTTTCTGTAGTTGTTCTCACCATACAGAGCATAGTACCAGCGCACGAAACCGTGCAGCTTTTAACTCCTTATTTGAATTCTGCTAAAGGCAAAACACAAATGAATTCTGATTAGCGGAAATTGTGGGGGAGGGGGAAATTGGCTTTCCGTTAAGCTTACATTGCGCAATTTGAAATCGAACTCGTGACCACATTAGTTAGCCCTTAACTCACTGTTTATTCATTCCATTTTGCTTGTTGTATTTACTTGCAAAAATCTGTGACATGTAGAAAAGTACGTTGAAAAGTTTTGCAGTATCGTGAAAGTATATTTAAAAATATTTCTAGATAAATGTAGCAGAATGCACTGTTTTTGACAGCCTATAATGTCCTAATTGTTCATTTCATCCATGGCTTAGCTGAACAGATTTAATTCATTGTGTAAGACGAACCCATATACGCAAGAAATTGATCATCACGTTCTTTTCTTGAATTTTCACGAACCCAGATACGCCGGAAATCGGTCATCACGTTCTTTTCCTGACTTTAATATTGCATAGAAAGAAGCTTAGCTAGTGACGTGTGCTAACAAATAATATGCTTAATTGTAAATATTGTAGTTGAATAATTAGCATTTTTACTTTTGCCCCACCTATGTGTGAGGTAAACTTTTACAAGTTCAGATCTTGAGATTATGAGAGGATGCATCAGTTCACTTGTTACGAAAAAGACTTGATCAAACGAGATATTAGGATTAGTTTTCTTTCGTAAAAATATAAGTTGTTAAAATGACATTGAAGTCAGTTTCAGATCTTTCACCTTCTTTCTTCCTTTCTTTTTCTCTCTCTCTCTCTCCAATGTTTTAAATAATCTTTTTAATTTATTCAGGTCGGCATTGTTACAGAGTAAACCCGACCTGAACATGAAAAGTATGAGAACATGTTACAGGTATAGAATTCCTGTGTGTGTAGGGTTTCACAAATTTGGTGAATCCGGACCCACTGAATAAATATATGTATTGTATGTGTGTTGCAGTTCGTTATTCAAAGTTATACGCTGTAATATATATATATATATATATATATATATATATATATATATATATATATATTGTCGAGATAAAATTGAATGATTTTCGTATCATATAGACGAATTGATTGTTCATAACATAACGTAATCAATTCTGCTTAACCAGTAATGAAAGATATAAAATTAGCAGACAACTTAACGAACATTCCTGTATTCAGATGTATGAATTGAACAATTAAAGTACAACTGTCGTACTTTTTAAAGTAAATCAAATTAAATTCCATGGGAAGAAAAGCCTGGTATTCATTATCACAGATTTGTTACTAACTCTACAGTGTTTCAAGTCCTTTGTTAATGCAAGTAATACAAATAAAATAGGTTAATAAAATAGTAAATTGACTTACTGGAAAGATAGTGTGTTTCTAGTATTTTCTCTATGTTTCTAGTTCTAAACCAAGAGACTAGGAGAACACGAAGATATAACTTACCATCGTCTTCAGAATTGTTCCTTACGGTGAGGAAAAATTGTCTTCTAGCAGCATTCAATCAACCTTTCCTGCATAAATTAGTCTTTTAACAATACATACAACTGTACTGAAATTGGACCGCGCTTTCAGAATTTATTTGGACTACACTAGACACAGAATTGTATATACAAATTTTTGCTTTATTTATTTATTTATTTATTTATTATTAATAATAATATAAACTTGAATAGATCTGACAGTTTTAGTTTAGTTCACTACTCTGATGATAGGGAAATTTATAAAATGCTTATATAGTATAGTAATATATAGACCTATATAGCCCCTGCCTTGACGCTCAGGTATATACTGGATAAAATGGGCTTCAATCCTGCTTTATACTGGATAAATCGACAAACGATGGTTTAGCCCCTCCCTTGATCATATCCTGGATCCACCACTAATATATATATATATATATATATATATATATATATATATATATATATATATATATATATATATATATATATATATATATATAAAGGCAAAATTAAATTAGAACATTCACCATTCTTTTTTAAACGTCTGTACAGCTCTGTATAAAATAAATAAATAATTTTCGAGGGACAGAAACATACGTAATGTTTACTGCCGTTCTGCCTAGAGAACAGATTATAGGGTCTAATACTTTATTGAGTGTCATTATTCAAGTTTTCTTTCTTCCCTTTTTCTTTTTGCTTCCTTTCTCTCCGTGTTTAGTAGTACAGAAACAGACAATTACCGATTTAAATTTTGAGTTGAGTATTTAGACCTACTTAATTAAATAATTTGCCACAGAAGACGACTTTTCACTGTAACTGTATATAGCCTATGATATTTTAGGGATAATTTATGATAGCTTAGAAATGTCGGAGTTGTCAGTACAACTCGCACTAAAATCCGCATTCATTTTTTTTTCCGATGCTTGCTTTTCAGTGTAGGTTGCTTTTCCCAATGTTTTCTTTGGGAGTACATAAGATTTTATTCGAAATTACTTCATAGCAGCACGACTATTTGAGTTTTTCTTTTTGACCTGGTATTAGGTCGCTCTTTTTAGCTGGCAACCCTGAATGCTATGCCATATTGCTGTTTTCTGGGATCTTAGTTCCCTCTTTTCCCCTCCTCGTTTATCTTCCGTGTGAGGATTTACGTAATGCGGAAACTTCACCTCGGTTTGCTTCACTCGATACGGCACGGTCTGCCAAGCTCAGCTGGGACGCAGCTTTGCAGTGAGCCGTCAGCTTTTGTTGTGGACGTGTCATTACTATTTTTTGGGGGGGAGTAATCTTTGGTGCCCTTGCTGATAAAAGTGAATAATAATTTTGTATTATCATTTGTGAATTTGGATAGTGCAAAAAAGATAATGTGAGTAGTATTTGTTGGTAATTAATTTTGTATATGTGTATATATGTTTGTGTTTAGTTTTAATTAATTTTCGAACGGAAACTGTCATCCTTCCGATCGACAGTTAGAAATTCACATTAAAACATCACTATTCAGATGTCTCCTTTTTTTATGATGTGGGAAGAGTAATTTACCAATTCAAAGAAACATGGTCAGAGTAATGGGTTTTACGTATAACTAAGATTTTGAAATAAAACATTAATGGAATGGCACAAGG
Organism: Thermobia domestica; assembly: GCF_964235325.1. Taxonomy (NCBI): domain Eukaryota; kingdom Metazoa; phylum Arthropoda; class Insecta; order Zygentoma; family Lepismatidae; genus Thermobia; species Thermobia domestica. The sequence goes on from NC_137464.1 coordinate 74,702,000, forward strand.
CGAATACGTCATTTTGACAGCGTTATTATGTGGATTACAGTGTGTATGGATTCAGAAACGACGCAAAAAAAAATATTTTTCTGCATTAAACGTATTAACCTTTTATGTGCTTTAATAGAGAAGAAAATGGAGATTTACCTCAAGTTGTGTATGAAATATATAAAAATACGAACAAAGTGAAATTTATGGTGTTTTTAAGTACCAAAGTACTGAAAAAGTGAACGTCAGTGGCAATCCTTTTTTTTCTATCGTTTTAAAATGTAATATTTTTGAAATATAAATTAACTTAATTGGTGGGTTCCACTGATACGTTTGTGCAGCTTCTTTTCTCTCTGTGTCGTGTTGGTTGTATTTAGTTGCTAACCGAATCTGCTAGGAATAGTTCAAATCGTATAGCTGTGTAGAAACGAAGGTAGGTAGTGGCATTGCGCAGTTTTTAAATAACCATGAACTAAGTACGTGTGATTCAAACGATACCGAAAAAAGAGTAAATTAGTAATTGTTGCTGAGGTAAGGTATATTTAGTGAGTGTATAAAAGAAAATTCGTGTATTTTTTAATATTTTATTTCTTACTATTATTCTTGTTAATACACTAGTGATTTTTCCAAGATTAAATTCCACACATTTGAAAGAATAACTTCCAATAATCTAGAGCATCCTCTTAGATTTTTAATCGGAAGATTAACCAACTCGATTTCTCATTGGTCGGTTACACTATATATTTTCCTAGGTGCAGTCATGCAGGAGATTTGTGTTTAACATGTATTTTATGTCAATCACTTGCGCTTTAGTTGGGTCCAACAAGTTGTCACGAAAGTGGGCAAAAAACCAACCTAAAATAGATTCTGTTTTTTTCTTTCACTTAGAATTTGCTGGAAAATGATATATTACTCAAACTTTATAAAATTGACCTTGAAATTAGTTCAAAATTTCTATTTTGAAATTGTTGATTTTATGTATTTTTTTTCGTGTAAAGTATCACTTTGGGACATTTTTTAAAAGTGAAATGTCTGTAACAGTTGACTAGTTACTATTGTATTTAATATAATTGCAATCAATCTAGAAACACTGCTTCTTATTTTATACATAGAGCTAATTCGTGGCTAAGAAGTTAGGATATGCGCCTTTGACGTGGGAGACATGGGTTCGATTCCCGGCGGGAGCTCATAGTTCGGACTTTACGCTGATCAGTAGGTCCTGTCTCATTAGCCTAGCTGCTGAAAGGAACGGATCAATTCAACTTATTTTATACATTAATACTTACATCACAAATATGGTAGAAATAAAGTACTGCACGTTTGTGTGATAATTATACATTGTTAGCGTTTCGGTCTCGCGGGAACGCGAGTTCGATTCTCGATAGAAACTTCAATATTTTAATCCTACATTAAAGTGTTAAACATCTGATTCAGCCTATATATCTCAAAAATGACATTAAACGTTATAATTAAACAAGTGCAAAATTTATAACTTGATTTATAATGAGCAGGTAGAAAGAAAATAAGTACATTCGAGACTGTCGCATTCTCAAGGATGCAGAATCAATTACAAGTGAATGAAATATATACACTTTCTAATACAAAATATTAATCATTATTACATTTAAACGTTTTACCATCAATAAAGGCTCAGAATTATAATTTAAACTATTCCAATAAAACATAAATAAGTAAATTGTAAACTTGTTTCATTGCAATCTCCTGCTGGAGAAGATAACTATAGCCATATGGTTTCCTTTTTAAGTACTATCATCATCATCATGCTTAGCAATTACTAGAATATAGAAGACAGCTTAAATATACCAACAAGTCCTTATTTCTGATGGTCCAACGACTACATAGGATGTTTAAAAGGGCACTTTTAGAAACTTTTAAAAAAATATTTTCTTCACAATTTTCCAATAATTAATTCTCAGTTATTACTCGAAGTTGAAATATAATGTTCTTCTTTCTTGCTTAGTAACATATTGATTAGAATTAGCCAATTTGTTCAACTTGCCAATATGAGCAATTTAACACAATCGCTTCTTTCAGTCAGTTGTGCGTGGGTGTCTGTGTCAGATCTGGCTTGGAATGTACACAAATTTCACATGAATTAAAATTATATAGAATATCAATAGAAGCACTTACGCATAAAACAGTAAAGGTATAAAAAAAAACATTGAATCTGAAGTGAAACACTAATTTAGTAAAAACCCATCTTTAAAAAATTCTGCAACCACGGAAGAAAAAAAGCACGAAAGAAAGAAAATAAATTTTCGTTTGAGCTCCATACAAACTCTGTTTCCTTTAGCATATTGACCACAATTCACTTGACAATATTCGGATATTTTGGAAACAAATCACAAATTATTCTTATTCTTTAAAATTAACAAATCACGTAAGGATATTATATATATAATCATCATATATACAATAAGCTGCGTATTACCAACAGGACTGAGAAAATTATATTTTTCTCTCAGCCTGAATATATATATATATATATATATATATATATATATATATATATATATATATATATATATATATAATATACCGCTTTTGTTCTCTCAATAACTTCTCCTTATGTTTGGTGTTACTGTTCCTGTTTCCGATTCATAGAGCAAAGAATTTCTTCACTCTTAGATTGCGAGTCATTACTTTAAGGGAATAACCACGAGTAGAATACCATTAAAGGCGAAGGCCACGACGGGCAAAAGCCACACAGCGAATTAGTTCATTCAAAGGACAAATCAGGTGACTTAAAGCTTTGTTTGTCCACTTCCCTTTTTATAATAAATAAATGAAAAAATGCGAACACACACAATCTGATGAATAAATCTTAGAGATTAAATAGTTCGGGATGTATGACGATAATTGACATGCCTCCATCTTGGGAATGTTGTCATATATAATCAAATTTATATAATATTCCGTGTCTTATGAAAACTTTTTCTTGTAGATGTATCCCATCACTGGTGCAACTAGCACTACGGTTCGAACACGGGAATTGGCAGCCGTCATAATACAATACTTCCATACTTTTGTCATGAAAGCTAAAATAAAGCAACATTGATTCACAGTCAAGTTTAGTTTGTCATGAGCTGTTTATTAGGTGAATATATTTTTATGCGATTTAGTGAATGATCGGATCTTTAGTTCAATTCGTGGTGGAGATCATAGTTTCCGGTATTGCCCCAACATTATAAGACAGAGATGTAAGACTCAGTCGACATTCTGAGCATAGACCTTTCCTGGTCACAGTCTGATTGCCCATGTAAAAAGTAATAATAGCTAATTTATTAGAAGATTCATTATGCTGATCTGGTATGAGAGAAGTTCGGGCATTTCGGTGTGAACAGATAGAATATTAGTAGCTTGTCTTTGCCAGGGGTAGTGAGCTTATTCTCTCCTAAATCACTGTCTTCTCATGTTGAACACCTGCACCATCTTTGTTTTTAACCCATTAATTTGTCTGTGGACTGATTTTTCCTTTTCATTGAAATAAAGTGCGATGTAAATGGTTCGATTTTTACTGATTGCTTTTCCCAATTCTATTTAAATGCCCCGTACTCAGTGACAGTAAATGTTGTTATATGTAATTTTAATATTTAGTAATCAAAATAATGTTTATGTGCAATGCAGATTCATTTTGAGAAAGCAAAGAGCTTAAAGTAAAATCAACAATCGAGTTTATTTCAAAGAATACAAAAATAATTTCCCATATAAACCAAGTAGCTAAAAAAATTTTAAATATTGAATATCGTCGACTATAATATAGTATTAGTCGATTTCGGTTTCTGTTCTTTTTCAGTAAATGAACTAAAATGCATTGTGATTCGACAGAGTAGTTTCAATTCCAAACATAATGTTGTGAAGCTCACAGTTCCACCCACAAGACTGACAAGAAGAGGTTTATGATTGGGTTAAGGAAGGAAAGTGTCATCCTGTTCTATCAATTCAAAAAATTTCAAAATATATCTGAGATGATAATTAATACTTCCGTAAAGTGTAATAAATGTTAATAAACACACGTAAAGACAGTAAAGAGGCTCATTGGGAACTAAAAGCTAATGAACTCTTTGCATTAACAGAAGGTACACTCATGTCCAAAATTATTGTCGCATATCTATAACTGTCTTATTCTAGGAATATAATTTGATAATGATTTTGCTGGGTACTTGTAATACTGAAACTATGTGTATAATCGGAAAATGTATATTTGTGTTTCATAGGAAAAGAATTATAAATATGAAAATTATAATGAGTAAAATAAAATGTTGCTCAATAGACAAAAAAAAAAAAAAGTTTTATTGTTCTTATTTACTGCTCATGAAATTTGCCACATACATGTCTTTGCCTATTATACACATACTAACATTATAAGAAATACTGGGAGAATTCGTTATCAAATTATATTCCTACAACATATTTATAGACATGCGACAATAATTTTGGACATGAGTGTACATATCCCTTTATCGTAGGCAACTAACAATTCTGTAATGTTGTACAGGTTCCATACAAGCTAGGGAGTGTCGTGGATTGTAAACGATACAGACGTTAAGATCATCGTTACTGGTCCAAATAATCTCTCTATAACTATCTATTGCAAGGAACTTAATTCAAGAATTATCTTTTGTTCAAGAGTTATCGTGTGGAGTAACATAGTACGTACTAACATTGTAATCATAGAAGATCCGCTTAGCATGATCCTATTAAAGAAATGGTTACCCCTATACAAGATAGGCTGAGGTGCCCCACGAGCGATGTGAAAGTAAGGTTCACATTTTATTGACTTAAATACGTACTGGAGGTCATATAGTGAGCACCACACTCCAGTCATCGTTATCCATCAGATAGCCATTTTACAGAAACTAGCTAAATCACGTTAGAACCGACATGGAAGGAAAAATAAATCGAGTCTTCGCCGGGGATCGAATTTGGCCGTTCATTTGATAGCTAAGTCGCCTTACTGACTTTACCACTGTCGGTCTAATGTGTAATATTCAGTATTAATTTATAATGAAGTATATATAATGAATCTTAACAAAATCACTTGGCATCGAATTTAAATTCTTTGTGTAAAGTTTACAGGTTCGTATTGAACAACGTGACGTAGCTTGACGTACTTTCAGAGCAGTACAGCTAGTTAAATATTCTAACAAATGTTATACATTTATTACACTTAACCATAGCAAATTCTAATCAAAGAAGTGTGCGGAATTATATAAAAAGTAGGGAAGGTTGGAACCGGTTCCTGCTGGAACCGGTTTTCGGTTCTGAACGAATCCGGTTCTAGAAGATCCGTTTTCGGAACCGGGTTTTCGGATCCAGGTCTGGAACTGGTTCTGAATTTAGTATGTACGATGTCGTCTCGTAATTTGTGCAGCCCCCCTCCCGATAAAACAGATAAGGGAAGGATCTCAGAAATTTGAAATGGAAAGATGGGTCAAAAGTTTCTCAAAACTGGCAAAAATTAGCAATACTCAACAATAGAAACAACTTTTATTTGAAACTTTTCCTTTCAAGACCAACCGCGGCAAATTTTGAAAAACTCTTAATTTTAGTGTGTACCTCTGACTCCGGGGAAATTTATTTACATCAACATGGTTTAAAAGCCTTGGGGGCTGTTATTGAACCGTGATTTTGACATTTTCAAACAGCCCTAATAAAGGGGGGCTGCATGAAAATTTTAATATAAAGGATGAATTATCATCACGGATTTTGTGGGACTCCCACAGGCCCTCATTTTGAAACAGCTATACCGAGAAAAAACGTTTGAAATGCAAGTTGTTGGTATATTGATGAATGCTACTGACGTTTGCCAGTTTTCAGTTGACCCTCCTTTTCATTTCAGATTTCTGAATCCGCAACCCCTTTTTTCGGGAGAGGGAAATCCTGCAAAAATGTAAACATTGTCAATATATTTTCCTATGGCTATTTGTTATGTTCAGTTATTCGTACGGCTGCATAAACGGATTTTCCAGTCTGCTATTTCAGGTGTAATGTAATGTAAAGTAAACATTTTCGTGCAACGCCCTGTATTACAAATTTGTCGTTATTTTCTCAAGGTGCAACCACTAAACTCGAGCTGCTGGCAGGGTGTGAACAGTGTGCTCGATGAAATGGTGGAAGCGACAGGAAGCGTCGGTAGCTTGTCTCATTTGGCTAAACAAACTAGGTAACTGTTATTGGCTCAACAGGCGAACTGGCAAACTCATTTGGCTAAATACCGTACCTACTGGTGGACCAAAATTTTTTTCTGAGGCCAGAAGCGGGTCTGGGCGGGGAGGGCACAGGCGCGTGGTCCTCTTTGCAGTGTTTTGAAGGTCAACTTTGTACCTTCTTTACGGATCTTTGGGAGGGTTTTTTTTCGGATCCAGGTCTGGAACCTGTTCTGAAAACCAGATCTCAAAGAACCGGTTTCTCGTGAAACCGGTTCCGCCGGAACCGGAACATTGTAACCATCCCTAAGACCCTAATAGAAAGATATTGACATGTACAGATAGATGTTGCAGGCATAATTATGATGAAGGTTAAGCCAAAAAAGAAATCGGAATTTTAAAGAGCGAGTAAAAAAGCACGATTTTTTTAAAAAAATTGATAGAGAAGTTATTAGAATCCTTCTGTGTTTACAAGAGTATACGAAGGGTATGATAACATTGAAACCTTATTTAGTATTGAAGTAAAGTGGGTAATTACTTACATATCTCTAAATGTTCGTAAATGCTTCGTTGTGTTCGTAGAAACCATTTCATCAATTTGTAGTTTTGTACTTTAAATCATATAACACTAAAACAGTGAGTTATAAAACTTGGAGAAACTAGTGTTGCCCCACGAGTCTCGTGAAATTTCTCGAATTTACAAATGTACTTCGCGACTCTCGTCTCGTTGGCAACACTGCTTAGTTCGATCCCTGAGGTCGTGATAGACAACATCGTATTTTCTATGAGTTCTCCCTCTTGTCATTTTACCAACTCTTTCATGATCATCCATCTCCTTTATCTTAAAAGGCGTAAACGTTGTAGATTCAATTAAAGATTTCATTTCATTTTGAAGAACGAATAGCGAAGAAAATATAACGAGCCCCTATTTCTCTTCTAAAAATTTTGAAAGAAAACAAGGTATAGGAATTGTAAACTTGGATCTTAAACTGTTGCGTTCCATTAAGGCTTTCTTTTATCATATTCTGTAGTGTGTTATAACCACTGAAAAATGTTTAAATACCTTTAAAAAAAAGTGATATAGAAAATTGTGTACCTCACTATGAAAGTAACAAATATTTTCAGTTATTTAGAATCAGAATTGCTCTTTGCGTTGGATATGTTCAATTATCTACATATTTCATTGTATTAAATGTGATGATAACAGATTAACGCAGAAGAAAAAGTGAATACCGTGATAGCTTCTTCCAAAATTCTCTTTAGGTCGGACACTGGCTCTTCCAAATAGTATTCTGTGCATGAATTGTAAATAATTAACAAAATGTGAAATTAGCATTATGTAGGTTACATGCAAATTGATATCATTGTAATTACATACTTGGCATCCCGTCACTGCATAAACCCATTGTCTAGTTCAGGGTTTCTCAACCTGGAGGTCGTGAGAGGGTTTCATGGGGGTCGTGAAGGTAAGCGAAAGAGAGAAATATAATTAGAATCTAATACCGGAAAATATTTTTTAAAATATTATTTTGAATTTTGTTCTAATAGGCATATTTTTATTGTGATACATACTGTTAAGAACAACAAGAAATAGGTCTACTAAACATCTTCAGCAGGTGCAGAGCTGTTTGAAAAATCAATTTAAATGAAAGAGGTACGATATGAAACTAATGAGAATTGCATATTGAAATAACAGAATAATACAAATGCAACAAAATCTGCATATTGAAATACAATTAAAATTGAAAGCTAATGAGATACCTGAGCATAGTATGATTTCACTAGTGCTGAAATGTCCGGTTCAATCTTCGTGGTTCACATTATCAAGTCATTTAAAATACTCTAACTTTTTTAACAACCGTCCAAATTTTTTAACCAAAATTAGAAATCATCTTATTTCCTTCAATCATCTGACCCAAAATTAAGGGAGTTACAAAGTTTTAGTATTTTCAAACGGCCACCATTTTGAAACAGTATGGTGGATCGGATTCGATATTTTGTAATATGAATGAACTGACCAAATTTGGTTTTAATCCATTCGCTTTTAGAGAAGTTACTGTATCCACTATATACATGAAATGGATTCCACTGTTATAAAAATAGATGGATATCGTGAGATCTTCGCAAGACGTGTATTAAAAATCCCACACAAGCTTATTAGAAACAAGTTATAAGGGGTCGCTATTAAGAGGGTGTGATAGAAATATGCATATCAGAACAAGGCAGGAACTAGGTTGAGAATCACTGGTTTAATTAAAGTCACCACTATGCAAGGTTAAAATAGGGATGAATTTGTACAGTCAGCATTCTGTCGCACAAAGACAATCAAATATATAATACAATTTTATTTAGTCGGAAGCATCAACCTTTCTTCGATTCCTTTTAACGTTGTACGCAAATCCATAATACACACTATATTTTTTTTTTTATTATAAGATAAAGATATCACGATCGGAAGTATTATTCGTATGAGTGTTCATTTCTACCCAATGTTTCACGCTTTTCAAAATATTATGATGCAAAAATCAATGAGTAACCTTATAATTTTTGTGCTTAATTTTCTATAAGAGTAGTTCTTACAAATTACTAATAAATAAGATAGCAAAGTTATTTATTGTTGAGAAACTCATTATACCCTACCAGGTATCTTTGATTTGCATAAGAGGAACATCTCGACCAGTAACACACTTTTCAGTAATAGTACGAGGGCTAGTCAAGAAAGACTTGGACTGATTTTTTTTTCTAGGCAATTTATTATTACTCAGCAACAGGCACATGATCCTTTTCAAAGTAGTCCCCGCCCATTTGAATGCACTTTTTCATTCGAGTCTTCCAGTCCTCAAACACGTGTCGCAGGCCATTCTTTGAGAGGTCCTTCAAAACCGCCTCCGATGCCTTCAGAACCTCGGAATTATCGGAGAAGCGGCGTCCACGCAGTCTGGATTTTAGGGCAGGGAATAGAAAAAGTCGCACGGTGCGGTAGGCGTCTCCACCATCCTCAAACCTTTGCAACAGCTCCCTGCAAGTCTCCACTCGAACGGCCTTCTGCTCTGGTGTCAGGAGTCGCGGAATCCATCGCGCACACACTCGGCTCATGTGGAGGTGGTCATGCAAAATTTTGAAGGCACTGCCATGAGATATGCGTAGTGCGGCTGCCAGATCGTCGATACTGATGCGGCGATCTTCTCTAACAATGACTGCTGGCGTGTTAATGTTCACCTTAGTAACAGCTGACGCTGATACACCTGGTCCACCAGCTTTCGTGATTGTCATTCGGCCCTCTTTAAACTCTTTGAACCACCAGTACTTCGTGGCAGAGCGTCATCTTTGTAGGCTGCTCTGAACATTCCTAGAGTTTCTGTTGCACTTTTCCCCAGGCGATAGCAGAACCGTATAGCTGCAAATTGTTCATCTCGTAATGACTCCATTTCTTCTACAGGCGACTTCTAGAGGCGGCGCAGAACATCACCTGCAATAAAACGTCGTGGTTACCAAACATGCAATGATTCCTTAACAACATTTTATATATATGCACAGCAAGACCCACCCTACTTGTATGCCAAACTATGAAGCTCCAGCGTTAACAGAACTGCCGGGAAAAAAATCAGTCCAAGTCTTTCTTGACTTGCCCTCGTATATATGTGATATAAATAGTATATAATACGCAGAGATTTTAGTTCAAATAGCTTCATTTTTGCAAACATCTGAAAAAGAAAAATGGGATGAAACTAGTGCTTATAAACTTGCATGGAAATGGGCTTTGTGACAATAGTAGAATATTACCCTGTCATTAGTTACTATTTTGTTAACTAGGAAACCTTAAAACTGGCTCTTCCATGCTTCTGTTCATGTACACTCATGTCCAAGATTATTGTCGCATGTCTATAAATATGTTGTAGTAGGAATATAATTTGATAACAAATTCACCTGGTATTATGTTAGTATGAGTATAATCGGCAAAGACATGTATGTGGCAAATTTCATGTGAAAAGAGCAGAAATAAGAACAATGAAACGAAAATAAAACTTTATTGTCCATGTAGCAACATTTTGTTTTACTCATTCTAATTTCGTATTTATAATTATTTTCCTATGAAATTTACCATAAATATACATTTGTCGATTATGCACATAGTATCAGTATTAAAAATACCCTGCAAAATCATTATCAAATTATATTCTTACAAGGAGACAGTTATAGATATGCGACAATTATTTTGGACATGAGTGTACATTAATTTTATCGATGAATATCAAGTATATAAAGAACTAACGGTGATGCTACTAGTAAAAAGTGCTCACGATTGGATAAATTTTTAATTGCGATTGTTGTATTAAGTTGAGGATGCTGAATGCGATTAAACTACATTGTGGCCCAAAAGTAGGTATACACCCCTGCATTGATCAAGTGTAACATTCTAGTTTCTGGATTTATTTGGGTCGACTGTTCCGGGCTTAAGTTATATGTAAAAAGACGTTAAGAACAAATAATAAAGAAACTAGGTCTACCTGTTTGATAACGATAAAAATGATATAAAATTCAGGTACGGGACTGTATACCTCCACTTAGGCCACCCTGTATTTTTAATGTTTATAGGGTCACGAGAAAAATTACTTCAAGGTTCTGATATATTTATTTATATCCCACATTTGAGATCACTTTTCTTGGAATCCCATGAATGCGTATGTTTTAAAAATAATTCCATTGGGTTCAGCATTTCCACATTAGTATAAAAAGCGCAGTTAGATTTTTTTCCGAATGCATCATTAGTTCTTTCAGATAAACTTTTCATATAAGTAGTTAATGACATGATTATTTGATCATTGAAATAACCGTTATGTAAATAACAGGCCCACATTTGAAATCTCATTTTGTATTATTTTCTGGCCCGATAAAACTCTTTTCGGGAAATTATTCAATGCTCAACCGTGACCGAGTGACTGAATGCAATGCTTTCTGTGCGCGTGATCCTAAACTGGACCCCTCTAGCTGACCTTCGGATAAATCGTAAGTGATAACTCAGGTTTCACTTTAAGCAATAAGACCCTCATTTCATTTACCCTGGCATTGAAAAGAAACATTAAGCTAGAATTAATCACTCAGTGAACTTAATCGTTAAATTCATTTCTGAAGCTTGCAAAAATAGTGCAGATAACTATAAGGGAAAATTTATTTCATGTTGGCTTAGAGATAAAGTTTTTCATTTTGCGAATTCGGCCCCAAAACTGGACAAGAATAGTGTATGAGATCATTAGTATTATTCCTCTCGTTTCATTTAGCTTTGTTACTCCTCTTATTGTTTTCATTTCTTACCTCCTAAAGCCTGTAAGGAGAAGTTTAATGTACCACAAAAAGTTTAACAGTTTTTCTGCGATCATGAAAACGTTTTAAGTATAATTTCGTAGAAGTCTGTTAGAATTTTGACAAGTTTCCAGAAGTTAATGACAAAAGACAAAGATTAAACTTCAGCTAATTTCTCTTAATTATAAGAATTATCCGTTTTTACGGTAACGGTACAAATCAGTGCCAAAATTTTCATTTGGTATGAGGAACAATATTTAAGTATGCTTTTATCCAAGGGAATATATGTTCTTTCCTTAAATTAACATAGAAGAGCGTAAAGCTTCTCTTGATAATGCGGCATTAAATGAGCTCTAGATTGTTTCAAAAGTATTATCTCGACTTTAGAGATACCAATTTATTCTGATAGAGACCTTACAGCTCCTTCCAGAAAAGGAATCCTGTGTGAAAAAAGCTTTACTCTTTTTCCAGAAAGATTTCTGTAAAACAGACAGTTATTTTTTTTTTTCGTATTTTATTCTTTTATATATAACCGTAAAACAAACGCTATGAAAAGTTCGGCTGCAATGAAATAGTTAAATTATCGAATTATACATTGAATGACTTGAAATAGATTTAATATTTTAAATATGTCTAATTACATTTATATAGGATTTGAGATGCACCTTTTAAAAAAAGTAAAATACGAAAGATCAAATTTTGTTAATTTTTCTGTTGCCGTTTTGCCTAGGCGCAAATATTTTTAATTCTTTATTTTCAGTTACGTGGGTAGTCATAGATTTAATTATATTATTATTATTATTATTATTATTATTATTATTATTATTATTAAGATGAAATTGCTTCAGATTATCCGAAAGTTTCGGTTAAGTTTCTTTCTAACATTTCTGTACGAATTAGTCATAGTAAATTAATTTTCTATTTGCTAAAATGGATTACTTGTATTTGAGAGTGATTTTTTACGCGGAAAACATCATAACTGTATCTTTAATTTAAGTTTATGTACACTTTATTGTATGTGCAAAAGATAGAGCAAAAGGCTATTCATAGCTCAACTTAGACACTATATGCAGTTAACTCTAGGTATATTTTTATTGCAGTTACGGTAACTTTTTTTTTTTTTTTTTTTTAGAAAAAGTGATTTTGGGAATTCGCCATAAATAGACTAATTACTGTATCTTTTTCCAAAATACTCAAACTCATGTGCAAAATGTAAGGTACTTAATTTATCGAACTCATTTTTCAAGTTGTAGACTCTATCCTTAATTGCGATATTTCAACGAGAAAAAAATCGTAGTATTGACTAGTGTGGCCCTGAATCCATATTCCTAAATATTTTATTTAAATCAGATTTTTTTTTTTTTTTTTTTGTTAATATGTGCAATATAGCGAGCAAACGGTATATGACTTTAGTTAGTTACGTGATACGAAAGCCTACGTGTCCACTCCTTATGTAGTTGCGCACGTATAACTATGTTAAGTATGCAGCAGCGAAGGTGACATTGGGAGATGAGTTAAGCGTCATGACTGAAAGAAGAAATCTAGATTGTCCTAATCGGACATAGAAAAACTTAAAAAAAAAAAATCAAAATGAACGAGAAAGGAATTCGTAAGTTTGATATAGAATATGTTGTTGGTTTCCATTCATAAATGTTATGTAGAATATTATTTTATTTAGCAGAGAAAAGTACTTACAGTACTAATTATGGATAGTTTGATCTGATTGTAAATCAAGTATCATCTATGCAAGGTCAATAATTATATGACTTCATTATGCAAATATTCACTTATACAGATCAATTAATATTTCTATGATAGAGGCATTTTTGATTTCTTTTACCGGTAGTTTTGTAATTTAGGCTTTAAATAAATACAACCTGATTCTATAGCCGTATTTGCCTGGAAATGACGGTTTATTGTTCGTGAATACTTCTGTGGATCATTCTCCATGTAATTCGGTACTCTTGTCGTAGAGAGAAATCTGCACCAAACTCGCTATTCTAAAACTGACCACATATGCTTAACAATGATCAAGTCGGGTGATTGAGTGGTACAAGGCAGTTACTGTTAATCATTCTGATCCTCAAACCAAGCCCCAACAGATCTAGCTGTGTATATATTAGCACATTATCACCTTGGAAGACAGCGTTTTTGTGAAGGAATATGTGTTCCGTAGGATGGATCTTGACGGGTAAAATGTCTAAGAATCACGCAGGATATTTTCACGTAAAATGTCTTAGTAATCACACAATAATCAGTTGATGAGAGACCAGAAGATATACACATTTTCGATCATCCACACGTAAACCTGACCTACACTGAAAAAAAAAAAATCGGAATTTGGGCATTCTTAAAACTATTTTTTGCCATTGTATAACATGTCTGAAAATGCCCTCAAGTGTTCCAACTGAAAAAAAAATAAATAAAAACGAGTGCATCCTATCAGTGGTTCATAGGAGCTGCTCTAAGAGCGTTCAAAATGTACCTGACCTAGTGCGGCTAATTAGTGTAAAGCGGTAAACGCCTTATAAATGATGTGTAAGATGTCCTGACACAGTAAGTAGTTTCAAGACCGTACACTTATTGGACACGTCAGAAGTTCAGATACACTTTGAACACAGTGCATTGTTAGGATGCACTTTAGATTTTTTCTTTACTTATAAAACACTTTAGAACATTTTGGACAATGACCAAAAGTAGTTTATAAAAAATGTCCAAAGCATGCTCAAACTTTTTCTTGTGTGTGTGTGTGTATGTGTGTATTTATTGTTGGAAACTGATTCATCGGACCATATTACTCCCTTCAAGTCATCGACGATCTGTGTTTTGTGTTCGCAGCAATATCTTTCTTACGCTGCCGCGTTGGTGATGGTTATCAGAGGATGGTTTTGAAATTGGTACAACGACATTGCACATTTTTTTCTAAGGATTAGATCGTTGATAATTTCTGTAATTTGACTTATTAACGTGGAGCAGAAAGTGCTGAAATTGCGCAAATTTCCACCGGACGTTGCCAACAACAGGATTCCGGAAATTGTGTGAACTTTTGCACCGAAATAAAATGTATAAACCCCATTAAATTGTGAGATATACTTGTGTTGCATTCTGATATTTACAACAAAAACATTTCACGTTTACAGATTTAATCCTTGGAATAATTGAACAATGAGAAAGTAGTGAAATTGATGGAGCCTACTGCCTGCTTTATAATTACTTCATTCTTTATATTCTTAGAACAGTAGTTTGTTTGTTTTTAAGAATAATGAATGAATTAAGATTCTTCAGCCAAACAGTGTAAGATTCTATTGTCAACTGTTCTGCATTAATCTATAACAATAACAAACCTACATGGTATTATTAAGTTAATAAAAACGAATTAATAGACTACAATAATATCAGTAATAGGCCTACCTAGTTCAGATTGTGGATTCATGTATGCTTGGCGCAGATCATTATCGACAAATCTTCCTCATAACACCTAAGAATGGTAACTAAGATGCAAATGCAAATATAAGGTTCATTTATAGAAAAGTAAAAGGACAGTTACTAAGATACGTGGTAGACACACCTGAAATATAAACAAATGCTTGTTTGTGATTGGCCAAAACTGGAAAATGTAAACAAATCTTTATCACTGATTAATCGAACTCCTGTCCACGATATTGAAAGGGAACTTCTAATTAGAAATTTTATATAAGTTCGTTTTCCTTACAGTTTTCCCATAACTATTTTCCTACAATTTTAATCTTATAGGCAATCTTACAGTAAGATATGATACAGAAAGTTATTGACTTGGGACATTTCCCCGTCCCCCTAAAACGCTGCCCGTGCACACACACAATAGCGATAACTGAAAATACTATTGTGATCGATTATTTTTTATTTATTTATTTTTTTTATTAACACGTCTTACATTTTGGTGACCGTTTTATTAGTCAAAATGCTTATGGTAACAATGGCAATGTTGCACAACATTTTTTGCACAATTTCCAATTTTGTTGCCTGCTCATTAAGAGGCCGCATCACGGCGAAATTAAAATACCGCGAATTTTACAGTAATTATGTAATATCTTCAAATAGATAAAAGATAATCGAAAAGTGGAACAAGATCGCCCTAGACAATATTATTTTGCATGAGATACCGTTATCACTATTTACTTATCTGCTTTCGATTTCCAGCCATTTAGAAAATCGGCATTTATTTTCGCGTTTCTAAATGGCTGCAAACAGAAAGCTACTAGATGACTCGTGATAAGGGTACATCATACAAAATAATATTGTCTAAAGTGATTTTGTTCCACATTTTTGATTATCTTTTTCTGTTTGAAGATATTACAAAATAATTGTAAAATTCGCGGTATTTTAATTTCGCAGTGATAAGGCCTCTTAAGGCTTTATCTGTCAATAGATAAGGAAGTGAAAGTTTGCACAATTTCATTGCACCCTTCGAAATCACACCGCGGATCTCAGTCATACGTTACGTATCTCGTCGTGCTGTGATTGTAAGAGCAATTGTTCACAGTGCCTGACTGGCCATGTTAGCTACTTGGCGATTGCCAAGGACCCGAGGTGCTCTGCAGGGATCACGAGGCGCAGGACATGTAGGCCTTGGTTAAATTTTCGCAATCGCAAATGCTTTCTTGAATCTTCCTATTAAAAAGGTTTCGGAAGCCTAAGTTCGTCTTTCCGAAAGAAATCGGAACTTAATAAAAACCGGAGTGATAGTGAACCTGAGTCTGAAAGCGGAAATGAATCACACAAACTGAGTGTGAAGAAAATGTGAACAATCGAAAGAGTTTTAAATGTCTATCATGTACATTTTCTCTTCTGTTTCAGATTTCGCAACAGTATGATTTGTTTAGTAATGTGTACATTGCTTTCAAATTTGTTCTTACCCTCCCATGTACTCAAGTCACATGTGAGAGGGCATTTTTCTAAATTGAAAATTGTTAAAACTAGACTATGATCTACGATAGGTCAAAACCATTTGTCTTCTTTACTTTTTGTGTTTACAGAAAAGAATTTATTCCAGAATGTAAACAAAGAAAGAGTAATTGATTTGATTTCCTCTTCAAGTGAAGAGCTGCGTAAAAAAAAAAAAAAAAAAACACTAAGTAACTGAAGTAACTTTACGATTACGTGTGACTGTCGTAGTATTATTTTAACTTTTTTTGCGATCTATTTTGTACTATAAATTTATTCAATACAGAAAATATGAATTTGTCACTTTGTCATGTTTTGCAGCTGACATGTTAAGTGTATATATAGTTACATATCGGGACCCTTTAAGGATCCGCTCCAAGGGCCCTCAACTTGGCCAGTCCGACACATTGTTCGAGATGGTAGTTAAACTCGACAGTTTGTTGTACCGTATTATTATTATTATT
Source organism: Thermobia domestica (assembly GCF_964235325.1). NCBI lineage: Eukaryota > Metazoa > Arthropoda > Insecta > Zygentoma > Lepismatidae > Thermobia > Thermobia domestica. The sequence continues at coordinate 74,718,837 of NC_137464.1, forward strand.
ATTATTATTATTATTATTATTATTATTATTATTATTATTATTATTATTATTATTATTATTATTATTATTATTATTATTATTATTATTATTATTACAATCTTCAATATTTCATGATAGCTCTCACTTACACTTAGGTTCATTATTGCTTTCCTGATGTCTTGCCATCAGTTCTGTATGCTGCCATCATTTTGGATACTGTTACTGTCGACACATCGAGCACATTGGCAGTGTTGGATACATTTGTTTCAACTAACAGCTTGGGACCTGACCGTGGTATCTCAGAGGGAGGGAAGTTCGTACTACCACAATTTGGTCTATTGATTCCTCACTCGAATATGTATTGCACCTCCGCGCATACTAACTATTACTACCCAGCACGACACTACCTCAAGATGGTAGTACACGGATATTCAGTATTGCTATCTCACAAAGATCATACGTTACAGTACATATTGTTTCCACGGTATTCGATCTCCGACCAAGTAAGTTTTGTGGTGGACAACTTCCTATGTGGAATTTCTCTTTAGTACTCCCGTTTCCTCGCACAATCCACTAATTCTCCCATCATCATTCACTTGCCTTAATCATTCATTTCCTTTAGCTTGAAGCGCATATACGTGGGACGTTAAACTGAAATATTTCATTTTACTTTCGTCCATTCGTATCTGTTCATGAATTACTTGTCACCATGTAAAGAGAGTTTCAAAGTATAATTTTGACTGTGTGGGATTAGAATCTTTACGTTAAATTATGACGTGGACAAGATTGTTGTTTCTACAGCGCAAGTTGATAGTGTTAATAACTTAATGAATAGCTGTGTTAACTAGCGAGTGAGTAACCTGTGATTTGAAGGCCATTTGATACAAATACACCCTGTCTAAGTTGATGAAGAACCAAAATCATATATGATAGTATTTACGTTCGTTGTCTTCAAAGTTCATTAAAACGAAATGATTGTCATTCTAGTTTCTAAATTGCTTCCAAAAGCTTAAAAAGCAGTACGAATATAACAAACTGTAATTTCCTTAATTGATGTTGCTACCGTTGCTGTAAGAGTTATTTACTTTGTAATGTAACTAGGTATAATAAATACTTTCGTGAATTGGTTAATATAATGATCTTTACAAAATTACATGCAACTATAATTTTGGTCTCATTATTGTTGACTTCTATATTAGGATTGTTTTAATCTAGTAAATTGGATTAGTAATTGCAAACAACCCACTTCCCTACCTCGGAACTGATTTTCCAATTCTTAGCTAATTACGTAATTTGTAATTTCCTGTCCATACCCTCAGGAAATACTTATTCTGAGAGAGATGACACCTGAATCAAAACCTTTCGTCGGGATCCTACATTACAGCCATTATTATAAGCCAAACGTTAAAATTCTCAATTATCAAACACAGGTCGCACTCGAGACCGCACTGCGCAGAAATCCGCCGCAAAGTTGAAGTCCTCGAGTACCTATAAAAAGTAGCCCCCAAGCCCTCTTGAAGCGGCCTCTTATATCTATATGATTTGGAGGGTCCCCCCTCTAGAACGAAGAGAGATCGTTGAAATTGTAAAAACTTTCATAAAAAGAAACAAACAAAATCTCTCAGAACTTTTTGCAGAAATTAGCTATCCAAAACCTCCCTTCTCTATCAACTAGAATTGCTAACTCAGCTAGGTTAAAAAAAAAAAAAAAAATGTGCCACTGAGTTGGTATTTTCTTTGGGTAGAAAAAATAGAAAAGATCCTCTAATTATCATGTACATAATTTATATACAATAGTGAGTAACAAATAAACGTACTTTCATATTATAATAAGATAACTGAAAAAGTCAGTTACAAAATATAGCTATAACAAATACTGGTATACATAACTACTGCTAAATATAGCTATAAAAGAAAATTTTGTATCTATATACAGGTGGTTTAAAAATCAGTGAATAACAAGGGCCACGAAATACATATATAAAGTCTAAACGTATACATCTTCTGAATGGAATAAAATTAATTTTGTAAATTTTCTCTATATACTCCTTGGAGGCTGTGCGTCACATCGTGTCGGAAAGCTACTCTAACTCATAAGAAAATGCACAAGACAGAAAATCTTATTTACAATATAGCACCTCTCACTATTAAGCTGGAATGCAACTTTTTTTAATATACACATCTCTGTTCGTTGTTTATATCATAATCGTTATAAAATGAAAATAACATCAAATGGCATACTCATGAATAGATAGAATGCAGCATATGCTAAGTTACTGTTGATTACTACCAAGAGAAATTTTCGACATGAAAGGCCTTTAAAACAATGATGGTGCAGTAATTGGCACTTTCGCCTGCACAATGATCATAAGATCAAATATTTTGTGCTGATAAATTGAAATTCTGCTATCAGAATAATTACTACAATGTTATTGTTTGAAGTGCTACTTTGTAGTTAAATTAAATTTTCTGGCTCAGTATAATGAGTCTAATATTGGCTGGATATCTCATAAACATGCAAATATATACTATATCATGTTATGCTCTTTGGTTTGTTAAAGCGTGGAACTAGTTCTGTTTGTGGCTAATACTTGTAACGCTCTACAGTGAATTTCGTATTTGCATGCAAATTCGACGTTTAGTTACTCGAACTTGTAATATCTTGTTCGCGAAAATTGCTTTTGTTTCAGCTGTAAAATAGTCACAAAAATATTATGAGATTAGAAATCTCGTATCAACAGAAATTACAGTATTAGAAAATTGCATATCTGTCAATACGTTTCCACTTGAGGAAGGATGTTTTAACTCGAACAAAATGCAAGAGTAAATTACATTTTGATGCAATTGCAAACTACACTTTGATATAAAACGATTACTTATGTTTCAAAAATAAAGAGCGAATGCTGAAGTTCTCTTACAATCGTTTACGAGAAAATCAGAACATAAAGTTTGTATTACTCAAGGTGCGAAATCCCGGGGGACGGGGGAAATTATCCCCCACCAAAATATTTAGGGGGCACCTTAATATGCAAATATAAGGATAATAACAATTTTCAGACAAACAAAATAATTTTAAATGCATGCCTGCCCCCCTCTCACCCTAAGCCTAGTTTAGTTGTAAAAGGATCAGTTGTTTAACTTTTCGGTTGTTCCGCTGTGACGAGATGAAGACCTTTATTCTCCTCTAGCGTAGACTTGTCGCTATTCAAAAGAAAATAAATGTTCATTTGCTCTCTCCATTATAATGTGTTCACTCACTAGGAGTGCAGTTCAGCAAATTTCTATTGAAGAAACGAACTATACAATGTTTGTCCCATGCCAACATACCGTAGGTGGTGAAGGATGTCACGAAACTCAGTATGATGGGCTTATAAATGACCGGTCGGAGGGGAGTCGATGAGGATGGTTTAGGCTGAAAGTGTTCTTGTTTTACACGTTTCTTTCTGCTGTTTTTCTACAATTGTCTCCTTTCATTAAAAAATATCTAAATGAAAACAGTAATTGTTATTGGCGAATACCTTGCAATCTTTATTGACAATTAAACTCAATGGACCTCCTTTAAAATTATGGGATGCTGTTACTGTTGCTAATACGTGGGTTTCGTCTGGCTATCACATGTCCAACTCTCGTCACACACTAAGATAAGATACGTTATTGCAAACTATATTTTAGGTCTATAAATACAGCAACACAATTATTCAATACTCGTATTATTGTGGCTCTCCCCTCTGGTTTAGTGGCTAGCACGCACGCACAATCTTTGATGCACGGGGTCCCTTGTTCGATTCCCGGTGGGAGCGTCTTACAAAAATTTAAACGATTACGGTGGTTCGGATTCCACCTTAAACTGTAAGTCCACATCTCATCTCAGTCCGATGTTGAAAAGGCACACTAAATCTAAATCACCAAATCAATCATATTATTGTGCTTGTGCTTTCATTTCGTAAAGTTTTAACGTCCTACGAATATCCACCCAGGCTAAGGAAGACGGTCGTGATGCGATAGATGATAATGGTGGATTAAGAAAGTGGAAAGAAACAGGAGCACCTCGAAGAAAGAAAAAAACACACACACAGTGTTTGTATACCACAAGCAGAATTTGGCGCGAGCTAGGTTTCAGCCAGGGATCCCACGCACCTGAAGTGAGTGAGCTCTCTAGCACTGAGGTAACGCGGCTTTTCAGTATGCTTTGTAGTATTTGCATTGAAATCTCATCTGTTATTTATAATAATATACTTCGCTAGTAATACAATATAGATACATAGTATAATTTAGACTTACATCGGGACCAGATATCTGAGCGACCACACTGAAGCATTAAATACTTAGCGAAGAATTTCATAAATAATAAAAACTATACTCTGACCCTACAGCTCATGGAGATCTATGGCTGACCAGGACGAGCGCTTCAACTTCGTAGGTCTAATGGTTGGTTAGTACATCGGTTGTCAGGTGCTGTTATTTCTGATTTCTAGATCTCAAATCGCTATTTTCATGAATGCAGTCCTCAATATGATGGCAAACACAAAGGGACTGTGCACCCACGGGAGTCTAACCCTGGACCATGCACACCGAAGTGTATATTAAATGCAGTAGATAAGTGCACCAATTTAGGTTAAATGAACAAATAAGATTATTAAAGTATTTTAAATAACAATGATGACTAGTTTGAACATTTATTATTATTATTATTATTATTATTATTATTATTATTATTATTATAAATGAATATTTCAACTTTTTGGAACCCCCACTTCATGTGTGAAGCACAGTGAAGCATTAGTAAGAATCACTGAACTTCTTCCCCCCACCCGTTTCAAACGATTTCGCATCCTGGTATTATTATTATTAATTGATGAATTTTATCGTCCCCTCTCAGCAGCAGTTCTACATTGGTGTGCAAAAATTAAGGACAATATAGATAAAGTAACAAAATATTACGTAGTCGATGGAAAATTGAAAGCCCGACAGCATGTGGCCAGAGGTCTCCCACACTTGCACCGAGAGGAAGACGTTGCATAGTGTGATGTCAGCGTGACTGAAGCACCGAATGGGTCTGCTTCCACAACACGAAGCCGTTAAATGGTAGGGACGAGACAATGTATGTCACTCGTTGAACTGTTTCGGTGCATTATAGTGGTGTTACAATATGATTTCGCTGTACCTGATGTTTTGTCATAGCATTTCTTCATGATCATCTTAGCTTTTTCTGCAGTTTATCCCTACCAATCAGGGCGAACCCCCCGTACACTTCTCACCGAGCAGCCCCTGCAAAGATGATTAACCTTTCATTGTTTTAAGTAGGGATAAACTGTCTTACTGTATATAAATGGTCCGACTGAGTAGTCTTTTTACTTTCTACTATATACTGAGACATTGTCTACCATTTTATATTTGTACGGTGTGATCATGTTCTTTTGAGGGTTTTTTTTTTTTCGGATTTTTTGTTGCTCGATTTTAATTATGGTCTTGGGCAAAGGCAAATACCCTTGTTGTTGGCGCATCCGTGTACTTGCTTACTATCTCTCACACAACAACATGGCCCTTAGACAACATTTGTGCGACTTCAAACGGGGAAGAATAGTCGGAAAACTGGAAGAAGGACGAAGTGTGACCTAGGAGTTTGGTATTGCCTATAGCATTGATTCACGTATGTGAGGAGCATTCCGAATCATCAACAATGCTAAGGTAATATGGTAGTCAATCATGATCAATTGGATCAAAGTACTACTGCTACATTATAAAACAGGTAAGAAAGGGCAGACGTCAAACAGCGTGTTCAATTGCAAACACATCTAATGGAAATAACTACAAGTCGCCTAATCTCATGTTCCACAGTGGCAACTGCGTAGCGGTGGTCGCTTTGCCCGATGGACATTATATGTTGTATTCCAATGACACCCACTGGCAAGTTCAAGTTGTGCCAAGAACATTAGGTCTGCACCGGGAAGGAGCGGAGTCGAGTTGTCTTTTACAATGAGACCAGATTAAGTTTGAGTAGTGATTCTAGACGTACACTCATTTGGCGAGAGGTGGGGACACGCAATGAATCCAGGACCTTTTTCGAACATAATCGTTTTGGTGGTCTGGTGTTCTTGTGTGGGGAGGCACAATGTTGCATGGACATACCAACCTCGTAATTTTTGAATGCAGTGCACTCACTGCTCAACGTTATTGTAATTGTGTACTTCATGTCTATATACGTTTTCTGAGAGGTGCAATCGGCCCCAACTACTTCTTTATGGATGATAATGCGCGACAGCATCGTATGCCTCAGGTGAAGGAGTTCTTGGAACGAGAGTATATATATATTCGGCGAATGTTTCCCCGATTTGAACCCCATCGAACATGTTTGTAATACTATGAGAAGACGCCTAGCAGCACATCCAGATGCACCAAGAACTATCCAGCAGTTTTTTAACAGCGCTGGTGGAGTAGTGAACTCCATATCAAAACAGTTCCTTACCAACTTTGTAAGCATTATTGGAGCATGTTGAAGAGCATGCACGCTGTTCGTGGTAAAACACACCCTTTTAAGATCCTTTTCACCCCTGCAATGTCGGGGACTGCAGTGTCATGAGTCGCGGTGCTTTCAGTGTAAGTTATTGTCTCTGTGTAAAAGTGGCATTTTTGATCTTCTAATCATGTGTTTCTTTCAGTTTCCTGTATATACTGTAGCACTACTTTCCCTATATGGTTCAGATTTCACAATCTATAGCTTGGAAATGACACAGAATTCGGAACTTACTTTCGTCCTTAAGGTTTGCACATCAGTGTATATGAAGCGTAGACTTACAGTAAGATGAAACCTGAACCACCTGAATGTATTCAATGTATCTGATCAGGAATCGAACACAGTTCTCGTGCACATTACCAGCGAGAAGTTGTTGTTTGATAAACTTCTCTTGAAATGCTGAACTGATTATTTTCAAAAATACATTAAATAGTACTATTAGTTAGAGCATAGTGACGAATCATAATAGTACTACCACTCCTCTATAGTTTAATATCTGTCAGGGACATCTGTATTGCTTAGAAATGCGATATAATTGGTCTGGTAGAACACAAACTCATCTTCGTACCGAACATGAATTCTGTTTGGCTCCCAAAATCTTGACTGCCGTTACGGGCAACACACATTGCTGCGAACTTACTCATTTACGTATATAAGGATCAAATCTACACTATTTCGGATTAGAGGCAAACTCTCTGCAGTTGCTTCGGAAAGTATTTGTTTCTTTAACATTAGTTTTGTTTAAAGCAAGTATATTTAGTTAAAATGAACGGCATTGTATTTTGGGAATTAGTTAAGCGTAATGTATGTATGTATGTATGCGTGTGTGTAGTTGATTGGGATTTGTTTTAACCTTATTGATAAACATGGGCACATCTGCAATATGTAGAGAAAATATTGTATTTTGATAATGTAGCAGATCTCCAGAAGGATGTATTTTGCTTTCATCTATCATCCTATATTTGAATAATACTGTTATTGTTATCTGAATTTACGATCATTGCATAGCGATAAGAGAATTTGTCCTTGGCAGGCATTTGTGTGATAAACACATTTGTAAGACAGAGTGGTCGCTGTGAGATAGGAGTTTCTTTTGCCTGTAGTTTAACAAAGCACATCTTATATTAGTAAATGTTGTTCATAAAGCTTGTTAATATAGTAGTTCCTTTGTTGGGTAGTTCTACGAAAATATTTTGAGTTAGGCATAACTAAATGTGTGTATAATATACAGTAATGGAAAAATTAACACCAACTCCATGTAATTGTATGCGTTTACAAGGTTTAATACAATGAAATATACGTCAATTTAAAGGAAATTTTATGTATAATACAAATTAGGTTAAAGAAGTTACGTATATTAGTGATACTTTATAAAATGTGACAGCCATTGTTAACAGATGTTAAATTTAGGTTTGTACGAAAATGACTTTAGCTAATATTTAGTTGGATATCCATGCGATTTGATAACTAGATTGCACCATTTTGGCATGGAGTTAATAAGTTTTGCAGTGTCTTTACTTGAATGCAATGTTGTTAAACGTCTTGTTTGTACAGACCATAATCTTCAAATCACGCGATAAATTTTCAGTAGGGTTTAACATCTGTCAAATTACCGGGCAAAGGAAGTGATGTGATGTAACATGTCATAAGGACAGAGTATAATCTGTTATAACTCTTGCACGGTGGCAAGGGGCAGAGTCGTCTTGGAAAATAAGGGTTCGCCGTTGAATAAGTCCCTTCCCGAAGTATCATTTTAGTCTGAGGAATCATTTTGTATCTTTGTGCATTAACAGTACCATCACAAATATGGATTCTGCCAACACCCAATGAAGGAAAAATACAACCCCAAATCATGACACTTGAAGGGTACTTCGAGGTTGTAGGTAGGACTAAGTGCTTCACCAGACATGTGATACATTCTGGCACGTGAATCATTTATATAAATGTTGATTTTTATGTCGTCACTGAACAGTACTTTGCACCACTGTTCGATAGGCCAATTTTTGTGAGCTTTAGCCACCTCACACGCATAGTTTTTGTGTAAGGCATGACTTCTTTACAACCTTGACTACATCTTAGTGTTTTGGTTGCAGGACTATTTTTGAGTACCATTCATGATATCTAATTTGGAAGAGGCCATATGGAGGTCCTTGTGGAAATAATCTATCTATTAAAATGCTAGAATAGCAATTAAAAACGCCTGAGCTCCAACCTATAACTTTGGCTTTCAAATCTTTCATTTACGGTTATGTGATATTTCACGTTTAACGAAGACAAATATTTTAAGTATGTGTACTTTAAATAAATTATTTATTAAATAGATCTTTTTCATAAAGTTTATGGTATAAAATTATTGTTCAAAGTCTTTGTATTTTAATAAGCCTTCCCCAAAATCAATGCAAATGAATTGTGCTGCCATCTTTGGAGTTCTTTTAAACTATATGTTTGTGGCCAATCCTTTCGACAATGAGATCTCGGAAACTACAAGCTCTAGAAAGATGACGTTTTCACTGGTCGATTGTAAATTTTGCGTAAATTGTCCAGTTCTAATTGAATATTTAAAAAAAACACTGCCATTATTTCTTTATTACATTTTTATGAGTACACAGGAAGTGTTGAAATTAAAAAAAAGAAAAGAAACTAAAGCATCATATCCTGCACATTATACATTCCAACACCACATAGTTGTATATTGGGGTTGTATATGTCTCCGGCGTTTGTGGCCAAATAATAATGAAAAAGGAAGGATAACCATTTCTCCAGTTTAAGATGAATCTTTATTTTTGGAGTGTTTTGTCCAGTGAACACCTATAACTGACATTATAATTAATTGTGTATGTAATGTATTTGCTTATTACATACTGCATGCAAGAAGAAAGAAAACACTGGTCATACATGAATTAGAAACTCCAACAGGAAGTAGGCTCAAATCTTGCAAACGGTGCGAGATATTGAGAAAAAATAATCGAAAAAATCTCCCCTTTATGATACCCCTTGCCGATTTTTTTATCAAGACGTCTTTCACTTGTGTCTGTAAAGGGACATGTACATATTGCGAGGAATGAAAAGGAGATTTATGCTCATATGCGAATGATGCGCTGTGTAGAGAGCGCAGGTTCAGCTAGTCTATATATTAAAATGCTAGGTTTATATGTTTGTGGTCAAGAAAAGTTCATATGTATGTGGCCAATTCTTTCGGCAATGAGATCTCGAAAACCACAAATGCTAGAAACGTGCCGTTTAAGCTGGTCGATTCCAGATTTTGTGTAGATTCGCCAGTTTTCATTCAAATTTTCAAAAAAAAAAGTCTTTATTTTTCTGTTCAATATTTTGGGTGTCGTTTCGAGCTTAATATTGCCACTAGGATGTTAAAGTTCATACTCTTGTGAAAGCCAACCAGTAGAGTAGCTGCGTATAGCGGGTTGATGGACATTTCAGGCGCTTCGCTGTAATCTGAATGTCAAAAGTACCGTATTTCACAAAAATAAAAAAAAAAAATAAAAAAGTGTAAGTTTAGTGTGAAGATGATCCAATTTGTGACTCTTCTGAAAATATGAGAACGTGACAGTTTACTTATCAACTTCCGAATGCTGTGTCGTGAAGAATGACAATTGATTCTGTTGTCTTGAGTTTAAAAGGTTCTGAAAAGACGCTAATTGGGATGTAGGTCAGTCAAATCGCGTTCCGCCAGGCTTTTGTATGTATATCTCGACAATTCCTCTCGCTGTGAAGAGAAAGCATTGTTTCAGTTTCTTCTTCCTTTCTTTTCAATTTATTAGCTTAAGTTGATTGAACGTCTGCATTCCAATCACTACTAAATATTCATGCACTGATGCATTACTATTTTTATTGTTGTTCTTCCTTTCAGATGGAAGTTGAAGCGATGTAATCCGCCACTCCGTCCTCTACAAAATCCTTTTTGGTTCAGAATACTTGGGTTCAGTTCGCGTTCGGAGTATCCATACAACTATTTCCACGTGTCATACAAAGTGTGATCAAAAAGTACGGGGAATGTAGTTGGACAGTACCACCTATCGATGTATCCATTTCTACTAGTAAGCACAGTATTAAGAGACTCGCGCGCCAACATTAAGTTTTGGTCTAAGCTGCGAAAAAAGTGCCAATGCAACTCACGAAATGTCAGTCAGCGTATGGTGATGAAGCGGTGGCATTGAAGACTGTTTACAAGTGGTATAAACGATTCAAAACGGCAAGGAGTCGATTGAAAATTATTAACGATCGAGACGTCCTTCGACGTCAAAAACAGTTGAAAACGTGCAAAAAGTGGCACAAAAGATTTGTTCAAATAAGCCAATGACTATTCGAGAGTTTTCCGAAGAAATAAACATTTCGTAGGGGTCGGGAAAATCATTTTAACCGCCGATTATATGGGCAAATGGCTTCCTTCTTCAGCACGAAAACGCGCCGTGCCACACCTTTCTATTGATCCACGAGTTTTTAGCCGAAAAATATGCAGTCTGTCCACATTCACCTTACTTACCAAATTTAGCGCCATGTGACTTATGGCTCGTCCAAAAATTAAAACCGTGCTTGAAGCAAAACGTTTTGACACCATTCCTGACATTCAGAGGGCCACGACAGTGCAGTTGAACACCCTTCCAAAAGAAATCTTCCAGAAATGATTCCAATCATGGATTCAGCGTTGGGATAAATGCACTGTTAGCCATAGACAGTACTTTGAAGGAGATTAAATCAAATTCCATGTAAGCTTATTACTTTGTTTCTAATAAAAATATTCACCGTATTTTTTTTATCACACCTCGTACAAAGATCAGAGAACGTTACAAAATTATGAAAACAGATAAGTATAACCCCAGTGGCAGATTTGGGATACCTTTTTATTGCTAATGATGAAAAGTCGAGAAAACTATTCACTTGTAGGGATAAGAACGGGTTTGACATCGTCCTGCATCCATAAAAGATAAAAAAGTATTAAAACGAAATACTTTTCTTAATATTGTTGTGATGTTCCTGTCTTCTGTTTTTCTTCCTTCCTGCGATTTTTTTTACATAATTTCGACGATGAGGAAGGGGTACACGGTAGTGCTGTTAAAATCCGAATAATTCATTATTCGAATAACAGGTTCTTCCAGTATTCGTTATCCGAATATTCAAACAAAATTCACTATTTAAATAATTGTTGAGATACTTAGCTCTACTTTACAGTGGCTTAGTGATGGAATGCTCACTTCTGATGCGGTTCGATCCCAGGCTATATGAATTTGTGGTGCACAGCATAGTGTCCATCGGTTTTCACCATTTCCTCCCCCATCCTTATTCCACCAATTCTTTCCTAAATCACTCACTTTCGTACGTCTCCTTCAATTAATCATACATTTTCAGCTTAAAGAGCATAATCGTGATTTTTTTTTTAAACATTTAATTTCGATGGTGAAGGATGATCAGTCAACTTAAATAACTTAAAATATCTGATTACGTATTCTCTGTACTGTCCATTTCTTACGTGCTTAACTAAGATGTGCCTAGGTAGTAACAATATAACTAATTCGTAATCGTTATCAGATAAATTAATACAATATGCTTTCGAACTAAGTTTCGAAAATTGAAAGCTGAAAATGTGGTTTATTGATACATGTAGTAAAAATAATCCTCATTGTACCAATGCCTAACGTAATGAAAAGAAAAAGGAAAAGAAACCTCTTTTGTAACAAGTGGATTGCGTCAGCTGAAATTAGCCGTGGTGATGTCATCCATCGAAACTGAGGTCATTTTAGACGCACTGATGCATACCTCAAGTTAGCTAACTCTATATACCAAGGTACACACACACACACAAAACAGTAAAGATAACTCTTTAATACTCTGCTGTACTAATGACGAAATTAAGTTTCTAGTATTTGTTACAGTAGGATGTCGATAATCCTAATATCAAAAATCCGAACACGGTCCGTAGAAGTTTTTTACATTTTGTCGTAGCGCTAGCGATAAACGGACAATAGGGTTGTCTTCGGCGTTGTGTGAAGTCGGTGTCTTTACAGAAGCTCATTCATATGTAATTATTTGTCATACATATTTTTATTTTCCTTTAGGCTTATACAAGTTAAGGTTTAAGTGTGAGTTACAAGAACAATGTAATTGAGTGTATGAGCAGGTTCTTCAGAAATATTAAATGTAAGTAGCTTTATGTACAGTATTGTAATTACTGTATGTACTGTATAACCACTCTATCGATAAAAGAGCATACCGTATAGTATATTTAAGCCTAAATGGCATTTTCTTGGTAATTTTCAAAAATCCGAATAATTTGAAAATCCGAACTACTTGCGGACCCAACTAGTTCGGATTTTCGACTTCCTACTGTATTTAAAATTTTTTATTCGTATTCGTCCATAGAAAATTAAATTTCATTTTAATCACATCAGCCTTCGACGAGAACGTCACAAGAGGCCGCCAAAGGCACCCGAGGGATTGATAGGGTAACAGCCTTGTTTGATCGCTTCATTTTTCATTTTCATTTTCGTAAAGCGTTCATTTTTTTTGTATGTAGAATGCTATTTACCTAGAAAAACGCCGGTGGAATACAGAAATTCAGAATTGAATTTTTAAAGATTACCTCCATAGATAGATGAAAAACTTATCTTTCGCAAACAGACTAGAGAAGTCGTAGACATTTTCATAGATATAGCCAAGACTTCGAAAACAATTAGCATTGAGGCCACCATAGAGCAACAAATAGGTGAAAGCGCTTTTGGCGTCCGTTAGAGCTCATTTTTAAAAATTTTTATTAAGCGTTCAATCTTCGTAGAAAAACGTTAAAGAGGATAGCTAGTAAATATTTTCCTATTTCGTTTTCAGTTATGTGGATTCTCTTGTAATGTTGTCAGGGCTGACTTCCTAGTTTGCCTGGAAAGTATTTATATCGGTGGCTATCTGGTTCATGTTAGCTGTGTTTTAGTAATTCAAAATAGAAGTAACACACTGTCTCTGAGCAAAACACAATGTTTTTTATTATTACTATTAAAATATCGGTGTGTAACAGTTTCGCCAACTAACTAAACCTCTGCTCTGACTTTATCAAACACGTTCTCTAATGATTGATTCTCTAATGATACACATTTCTATAATATGTCTGAAGAAAAGGTTCGCTCGTAGTTAGTTGGCGAAACTGTTACATATCGATATTTTAATAAAAACATAGTGTTTTGTTCAGAAGACGCGTTATTTCTATTATAGCAATGAGTATTTCACCGAACAAGGAAGACTTTTCCAGTTTCATGTTATTTGACAAAGAATATAACTGGATTTTTTTTTAAGCAATGCTTTTAGCCATAGTTTTTCATTTTACCCTCCCGTGTGAAGTATTGTTTTTATTTTATTTTATTTTATTTTATTTTATTTTATTTTATTTTATTTTATTTTATTTTTTTTAGTCATTATTAGCTTCTCACTCTTCATTCAATATCCTGCTATTAGGTTTTTTACTCGTAGTCGTTTGTAACCAACCAAGCTTCCGTGAGCCTGCATAAACAGCAGGCGCTCGATAATTATTTTTAGATCATAAATTCGTTAATTTTACAGTAAAACGATAAGCTGCAGCGAAACTTAGATGAAATTATTGTATTGTCATCAGGTTTGTGTGCAGTATCTGTACAGAATTTCAGAGCTCTAGTTAGTGTGGAAGTCCGTGAAATTTAAGATTCAAGACTTGACTTTAACAAACAGAATAACCTTATAAAACTATTGTAATAATAAAAGATGAAAGTTTACATCTGGCGACTATCCGTAAGTTAAAGCAGGAAGTCAATGCTGTTCAAAGATTCGGTGGCACGATAATATATTGGAAGACGATGAAACCACTGGGAATAAGCCTTTGGATAGAATGTTGTTCATCACATGCCTGCATGATATGAGACCAAACTTTCGACCTCATACAGTAGAGGTTAAAAATACGGAAAATCTATCGGTTATGTTAGAAAATTTGACTATTATAGGCTTATATGTAAAATGTAAATTACCTCATAGACCTCGAACTGTAGATCCATGTCTATAGCATCAGAATTGAAAAGAGACATTAAAATCATGTTAAAATATATATTTATTGGAATAGCATCATTCTTATTTGCCAGAGTCAAAAGAGATCAATTCTGGTTTGTTCTTGTTCTGTTGTCTTTTGTGTTCTAATTTCTGTCTTGTGAAAGGAAGCGTTAGCGAGTTTTAAGATTTGAGATTAAGTTCCCACTCGAGTGAAAAAAAAAAAAAAAAAAAATAGTAGTTCTGACAGGCTTCGACTTAATCTTGGTAACTGCAACTGTATTCATATAAAAATTCATCCGTTGTTGAGAGCTTATTTTGTGATTTATGTGCAACTTGTCATAAGAAATGTGTATGACACTGTGAAAATTACTTTGATATACCTCATATCAAACGATGTCTTTCCACTTTCCGAATTTTCATTTTGCCTTAAATTACCAGCTGTCATTCACCGAACAAGGAAATGCTAATTCACAATTCGCCTAATTCTCGTTTTGCTAGAATATTACGGCAGGGTGATGATAGTGAAGTCCTCCTTGATTGAGAATTACATCAAATGCTAATTTCCACTTGGGTGTCTAAACTTGCAGATGTGATTTTTAATCTAGCTGGTAAAGCATTAGGCAAAATAACTAGATGAGTTGGTGAGTAGTATTAGGTGAATTGATGACCAAGAGAGAAGTAAAACAAACATGACGTAATAATAATGATAATCTATAGTCTGAAAAAAGTGTGAGCGAAAGCAATGGGTACAGTATTGTCAACCGAAGCTTTAGCCACAACTTCCGTCATAATTTAGATAACGGTCAAGGAGAAAAAAGGAAGAAAATATGCTGCGCAGTTTTTTTTTTCTAAATTGGCGAACTATTGTACTTTTATTCGAGAATGTGATCACGGATATAATGTAATAAGATATGCAAAATAATGGAACTGCTTATTCATGTTCGCTTGGTAGAGCAAAAGATAATTTTCTCTTGGTTAAAATAGTTGTAACAAGTTCTTTTGCGCCAGTAACAGACTAATATTCGTAAAAGGCAAAATAAATCGTTGTGAAAACTGATGTCAAGTAATTTTTGCTGTTCGTATTACGCAGAGCTGAGATTATGAAAGGTAAAAGATAAAGCCTGTTTAAGTTGAATTTGTGTCAATATTGGGTTTACAAGGCCATCTCGAGAAGTCCTCCTGCTGGTCTAATGCCGGTTTCAATTCTGGAACGGAGAACATTAACAATCGGAATGGTGTTTACGATTCCACTTTGAGCTGTAGGTTCACGTTTCATATAGCATTAGTACTGAAAAAGGACGGTGAACTTCACCATACAAACAACGAACAAAACCACCCTGAGGAAGGGAATAGAAATCACATTCTCTTTTCGTGATTGCTCAAGTTTACATTATGCAAAATTACATTTACTCCTAGTACACAAATTGTGTTCCCAGCAAGGTTTGAAATCGATTTCACTAGCACTGTGGTCATGAGACAATAAGGGGACATTAATACATAGATGGCTAAAATAACTTGATTTCATCACGTGTGTATTATGCATTATAGAAACAATTGCATTATTTTTAACATTCGTCTAGTTGTGACCACGCAGAATTTCCTTTATGTTTTCATGTAAATTACCTCAGTATATATTTGGATCATATATCGGTAAACATGTCACGGGAGTTTTTAAATTGTGCGCAGTGGTGATTATAGTGAGATTATTGGCTAATCTAGTTATAGATTTTTTGAATTATGAGTGAGATGTGACCTATACCTGAGCAGGTTATCCTATCAAAACTTTAATTTCGGAATATGTACTTTACACGAGTAAGCGCAAAATAACTTTCAAAAGTTACACCGTTCTTTGATGCATACTTTGATTTAATACGTCATACTAGACACAAGAAAAATTCTTAAGAAATTTCACATATAATGAAGAAATAGAAAAGAACAGTGCTATTATACAGAGCATATAGCTATACTGTTTCTAAAGCATCAGAGACTACCTTGATCACATCATCAGTGAGGAACATGTTAGGTGTCAGTGTTAACGAAGTTTGTTTCCAAACTTCAAATCCCTTGTTTAGCATTCGGATTTATGATTCCTACACGGAGAAAAATCTGTTCTCCGGACAGCAGTATGTTGTACAAATATGTGGAATCCTCTTGCTTACTACAGAGTTCAGTATGAAGCATACGTTATCTATATGCTACATATGTACGCACTGCCCTTAGATGTTACATCATGCCATTCCAGGATGACCGCCTATATTGTTTCATACGGAAAGTACGTGTAAATGGAACACTTTTACGGAAAGTATTATAAAACATGCGTTTTCAGTTATACGTCTGCTGTACGTTAAGTCCAAAAACTACAGGAATTGTGCATGTAACCTACCTTTTTAAGTACGCAACCTTCAATTTTTTTTTCTCAGTGTAGACAAGTCTCTCTTCCAGTGTGGTACATATGTCAGTTACCATTCCTTCTTACTGAGGCTATGTCCAAGATGCAAGAGGAAAGACGAGTGTTGTTCATTATTATTTTATTTGGAATAATATCTAATATCTAAGTTATTACATTACAGCTCTGATAAGAACATCTGTCATTCGCGCGGTCTCAATTGCTCAAAATGTAAGGATCTTCGTTTAAGTTCACCCTACTTTTTGTAGTTTTAGTGTATAACTTAGACAACGAAAAACATCATCATTTTAGAAAGTGAGCCAGATAGTATGTGCGAAGAAGTAATACATGAACTAACAGTTGTTTTCAAGACCTTTCATATATTGTGAAATTTTGGGTGCCAAACAATTAGGACATAATGATCTGCACACGCAAATTTCTGGCATATAACAGTACGTTTGAAAACAATTTTTACATTATTTGATTGCATTTTGTAAATACTACCTCGCTCTCTGTATGCGTTTTAAAAGTATTTTCATTGTGTTTATTCTTCACTAAAATTTAAAAAAATGGAAGCTGAGAGAAGATCCGTAAGTCTACAGACTAGTGATGCTCATTTGACACACTTATTGTCGGAAGATACCGCAAGAAATGAGAAGAATATTGTGAAGGAAGAACACTGCGTTAGAGATGATGGATGCTATCGAGAGCTCCTCCGTTTCTTTCATCGTTTTAGAGTAACCCAGCCAACCAGTTAGAGGCGTTCAGTTTGTAGTCGTTTCCTATTTTCTACGTAGTCAATATCTGAGCAGTTTCTACCCCCCTTCTCTCTTGTATGTAACATCTTTTAATACAGAATATCATTATCATCATAGTCATAGTGTAAGTCAGTTATGTATTATTTGGGACTGTGGACATAAACTCATTCTTCGAATGTGGTCAATAATAAGTGTTCAGTATTAATTAGTGAAAAAAAATCTGTTGTTTACTTTCATAAAAATGACATTGCTAAACTGTTTTAGAAGTACGTGGAGGCACAATGAATATGTACAGAATTTGCTTCTCTGTGTACGTTGTGCAAAGCACTTTTTCTGAACAAGTATATGCGAAACATTTACTCAGCGAGGTTAACATCCTGTATAGGCTTTGCGTGCCAGTTGGCTCTTGCTAATGAATTGACATTGTGTGAAGCTACGTCTTAACAAATAGCGTGAAGTAACTTTTATTGCAGTTATTTTCAAGACATATGATTAAACAATACAACCATTTGCAGACGTATATTTTCCGAGGAGTGAGGAGAGCAAGTTGGTGCTTGCATTTATCAACTAATTATATTCTTTAACAAAATCTTAAGGTAAAAATGAGTGGTAACAAGCATGACCAAGGTTTAATGTCAAGGAAAACTGACTGGTACTTCATTAGTGTAACAGCATTATTGTTTTTGCTGAATGTTTATGGAAATGTATTGTGCACAAAATGTCGAATTTAGTTCATGGTGGCAGTGATATGTATACATACAGAAAGGCATTACTGTACAGAAAGGCCCTTCACTATCAGATAAATAATGGATTGCTGCAATGCACTGTGCCAGTGCCTATGATATGGAATCGTATGCAATATTTAACTCTTAGAACATATTTACTCGTTTTTCTGGAAGGTGCTGCAGGGATAAATTGCCAAAAACTAGTGATAACATCTTGGATTTTGTTCCAAATAGTGAGTCAAGAACGAAGTATGAAATCTATTTCTCGAAGGCGACAAGACAATGTGGATGTTGTCTATTCCATTGTCAAGAAATATTTGATAGTTCAGTTATAATCTCATGAAAGTACATAAAAAAATGGGAGCAACAAACATTGTACGTCATTTGTATTGATTTGTACATGTGTGACCGAATAAATCTGGAAAATTAGATCAGTGGTTTCAGCAAACACTACTATATAAATAGCGTAGCAGAAGTCTCCACTTGTGGATTAAAATAAAGTAAAATAAATAACTAATAGAACAGAGAATAAAACCATCTTAATGACTCTCCTGTTGGATAGTTCACATTTTATACTAATCAGTGTGATTATACTTGGATCGTGGATGACTGATGCTCAAATCTGCGATATTCCAATTGGCAGTTTGTTCAGTGTTCAACATTTCTTTTCACGGG
The DNA here is from genome assembly GCF_964235325.1 of Thermobia domestica. Taxonomy (NCBI): domain Eukaryota; kingdom Metazoa; phylum Arthropoda; class Insecta; order Zygentoma; family Lepismatidae; genus Thermobia; species Thermobia domestica. The sequence continues at coordinate 74,737,890 of NC_137464.1, forward strand.
ACTGTTAATAATTTTGTTCTAACCTTAGTGTCCCCCTTCCCTTACCTGGTCTTTCTGTGCAGCTCATTCGGGAAGTTGTTGAAGCAAGGGTGTCATTTGGTGCTCCAGGTGGGGCAATTTCCACCTGGGTTCGACATTTATATAAACGTTAATCCGTAAGATAATAAAATACCAATGAACAATCCAGAATTACTGAAATGTAGCCCCCTCCCCAAAGCAAAATCTGAAATGACGCTGCTGTGTTGAAGGAAGTAATTGTTCGTGTTTCTTCCCGTTTTCTTAGAGATTAATAATAATTATAGAATAATAATACAAGATACGAAAGATGCTTTTGAAGTGTTCTGTTCAGTTGTGAGACATTTGCCAGTTATAACTTCTGGTGACAAGGCTTACCTGTGCTATATTGAAATATACATTTTCGTGCCCATTCAGTACCCTGTTTCTTCGTACCTGCACTACTTTCATTATCAAGATCACCTTCATATTCATGACGGTTAAAAAAAAAAAAAAAAAAAAAAACCTCCATATTTAATCTGTTAACGTGCTTATAGCTCGTATTTTCTGCTCTGTGTGTACTGTATAGTTGGAATTGTTACTATTCCTTCCCAATAAGCACCATCTTTACAAACACACACATATCTGAAGGAGGAAAATTTATGTTTACGATATTTTAGTGCAGATAAAGATATGGTGATAGAGAAGAGAGGTAGGAACGGACAGTCAGTATTGAGGAAAAGTGAACTGGAAATGATAAAGTATTATTATTTAGAATTAAATAAATGTAATTTTTTAAGATTGTGCAGTTGTTCCCTAAGTTAGTGTAACTCGGATGATACAAGCAGTCATTTACCTTTGTCATTTAAATTCTGGTTAGTAACGAGACGAGATGACATTTTCGCGTGAAGATACGAGACGAGATAGAGCTCTTCCAATAGATAGGATATACTTTTCGAGACGAGATTGCACGTTTAGGGCATTTTCCGAGACAAGAAAGTCCCAAATCTTGTCTCATAGGAAACATTGACTCTGGTAGATGGTAGAAATGATTATGTGCTACTAGTTTCAATTTCGTCCGATAAATGTCAACCAGTGGAGGATATTTGCAGCAATGTGTACCTTCTGCCTTTGTTTCAGCAGTAGAAAATGGGGTATGGATAGCCGTCACTAAGTCGCCGTTACCCGTGAAGATGTTAGGATTGTCCGTATTAACAAACTAGGTCGAGATAATCACAGTATCTGTCTATTGCAAAAAATAAAATAAAATAAATAAATAAATAAATTGAAAATTACATTTTTGTTCAAGGGTTATATGGAGTAATGGATAGACGTACATACTTAACCCTACAATTTTATAAGTACCACTTGCATGATCCTAATAAGCAAACAGATTATTATTATTATTATTATTATTATTATTATTATTATTATTATTATTATTATTATTATTATTATTATTATTATTATTATTATTATTATTATTATTATTATTATTTAATTACATGTATATCCGTGAAGATGGTGAAATTTGAAGGTTAAATTATAACTAAATATTATATTTTCAAATTTATTTCTAGTTTATTCCAGATACGTTTTTACAAAAGAACGATAACAACATTAAATTATTGACTTACTGCTGTTAGATATTTTGTAAGAGAGCGTCATTTTCTGGTACTTTTTATATCATGCTGTGATTGAAAGCTCTTCTTCGGTACCAAGATGCTTGGTTCAAAAGTGTTCGTGTCGTTCGATAATGCCTGTAAATAGCATCGTGGTCGTGGGCTTTGTTGAGATAAGAATGGGCAGAAATTCTACAAACAAATATAATGGACCATAAAGTGGGCTCTTCTCATTAATCATGTTCCTTGGTGCACGGCGTCCCGGACTCGATTTTCAGCGGGAAAGCATTAATAGTTGAACACATTACAGTTATTTAGTTTCCACCTTAAGCTGTACGTCCACATTTCATATAGCCTTGCTGCTGAAAAGGAACGCTAAACTTCCAACAAACAAGCAAGCATCCTAAAGAAAGAAGGTAAGCGAAAGAACCGTATCGACTGCTAAAGTTCTGGCAGAAGCGTCCACTGTAAACTAAGGCAGTGGTTCTCAACCGATGTGTCGCGACACACTTGTGTGTCGCGAAATTTTAGAATTTAAAAATCATGAAGAATTTAATAATGATTAGTTACAATCGAGACAGACTGTACCATCCAACACATCGAGTGGCAGCAATAATGCTCAGTGCTACTTAGTCATTATAGAAACTAAATATATGCTACATTGACTTGATCCCTAGTCTTCCGTTGCAAGCGCTGCTATCGGCTGAAGGAATTCCACTCGATTTCTCTGGATTAGCAACAGCTGAACCCTTATTGGCTCAACGCGTGGGTGTGTGGAGGTGTGAATTTTAGTTCGCATTTTTGCCACGGCTCAAGACATTTTGGCAGCACAATAGTCGGTTTCACTATTATAATATATATTTATAATAAAAATATCAAGTAAGTGTGTCGCGATGTTTGGACATTCAATAAAATTTGTCGTCAGCCAAAAAAAAAAGTTGAGAATTACTGGACTAAGTTAGATAATAAACATATACTTTCTACAGTTAGGGCTCCCAGATTTTCAGACTAAAATACCCGAACACCATGTGAAAATTTACAGATATACATTTGTTTTTGCTGAAATATCAGAATTATTATACTCGTGATGGTGGTTAACACTCACCAAAAGTAAGTACATTATCATCATTTAATTGAAGATCGATGACTGCAGGATTTTTTTTTTTTTTTTTTTTTTTTTTTTTTTTTTTTAAAGTATCGCATGAAGTATATTAACTTGTATTCTGGAGAAAACCTGGTCGATACATTTGGAGTTTTTAAACAATTTTGTTTGAGGAGGAAAATGATGTAAATCGAAGACTAATCAGCTGAACCGGAACGCATGGGAACCCTTCAACGTTTAAATTTAATTGACGTCCGTTAGTCGAATACAAGAAACATATAAACAGAAAGGAAGAATGCTCGTGTTACATAACATTTGATTTATGCAATGTGTTCGAGGAGATAAGAAAATTGCAAAAGGGAAGCAGATGAGTTAAACACGAGGAGGAAGTTATGGTTAGAAACTGTCAGATAGGATTAGTCAACACACTGCTGTAGTATCTGTTTTAGGATTGTTTACCAGTCATCAAAGTTGTGTTGTCGATAACTACTTAGGTATAATGGCGGAAGAACAGTAAATAAAGTTGTTTCAATTCTGCTTCATGATCTGCTTAATCACGATGCAAAGTGATTGTGGTGATTGAGGCTATAACTGAAGTGCTTATAATTAAAATGTTGCTTAGTTCCATTACAAACCGGAGGGAAGTGGCAACTAATACAGATTGGTTCCGCTATTTAAAATGTTTTAAGAATAGATTGTAGCCTCACTGATTTCAACGTTTCTGCATTGTAATTACATAAGTTTATCAGCCATACACTTCCATAAGCTAGTCTCAGTATAATTTGGAATGTATCAGTAAAACTAGCGGTGAAATCTTACGTCCTGTACATGGATACTTTTATATAGTAGAGCTCCGGTGCGAAAAGTCCCTGATTCGATCCCAGGTCATAAGAGCTTGTGATGGAAAACATTGTGTCCATAGGTTTTCTCGGGGCTCTACTACATTCTCATTTCACCAATTATTTTCCAGTAACCATCTATTTTTAGTGTGCAAAGTATACTCGTAGAACTTAAAACTAAAGAGTTCATATTTTCATTTCAGTATTATAATAATTGAATTGTATATTAGAGTTCACTTTTTGTGCAATTAGCATGACCAGGTTAATATTTAGCTAATTTTATCTTCTACCGGGTTGCAGAAATTCTCATAGATAGTAGTGCACTGTGTTCCTATTTATTAAATATGAGGGGCCGCGGTGGCTCAGTGGTAGAGCGTTCGCCTCTGGGGCATGGGGTCTCTGGTTCGATCCCCGCTCATGCCAAGTAAACTTTGTGGCGGACAAACACCGTATGTGGGGGTTTTCTCGGGGTTCTCCCATTTCCTCCCACTTTCTTCATTCCACCGTTTCATTCATTTCTCATTGTCACCGTCTCCTTTAGCCTAACCGGCATAACCGTGGGACGTAAAACTCAAAGATTTCATTTCATTTTCATTTCTGTTTGCTAAATATGTTGCCTACTTATTTAAAGTAATAATAGTATATTGTTTTTTATTTATTTGGAAAAATTTCGAAATTACAATGTGCGTCAGTTATGACTGTGTCACTGTTGAGAGTGTGTATGTCATCGTTAGGAGAGGATAACCAACAGTAGATACGATCTGAAATACATATTTCAGCACAATAAAAGTTATCGGTTATTTTTGGCAATGAAATATGTTTAGCTCGATTTGATCTATCGATTAACAATTCTTATCTTTGGACAATGTAGTAGTTTGAAAAAAAAAAAACTTGAGTTAATTAAAATTTAAGCTACATCTCCTTAACTATACTGGTTATTAGCATCTTGTTAGTTTAATAGTGGAAACTTGAAGAGGATATACTTCTTTATCAGACAGCATTTTTTAGTTTCGTAAAGGTTTATTTACGTTTTTCACAGTGATGTAATGCTAGCATTTTTGGTAGGTATATGACACAAGCGGATCCACGGGAAGGGCGGCGGTAGGGGTGTTCGCCCCAGGGATGAATTCAGGGGGTAGCCCGGGGGGGAATCTCCCCCCCCGAAGAAAATTCATTCCCCCCCGGAGAAACTCTCAAACTTCAGTCACAAAATGTAGAAATTACTTCACCCAATTATTTGTTTTTCTTTCCGTGCACATGCAGCCGAAATCCGATCTCTCAATAGACATATAAATGAAGCAGACCCATTCTATATAAATATTAAAAATGTAACATCTAAAATAGAATACCTAAATAGTCAATAAAACCTGTATTTCTTAACGCTATGACCGAGTTTGGCAGAACATGAAATTGTCAACTGTTAAAGAAAGGTTTGTATTTTAGTAGGTATACTATATTCTCTCTGTACAATATACAAGGAAATGTACAAGGAGGTGAAATCTATGGAATTTCGGAGGAAACAAGGGAGTATCATGATGGCAGTAGAAAATAAGAATGGGAAGGAAGTCAGCGAGAGAAATGAGGTCATAGGAAGGTGGAAAGAATACGTTGAAGACTTATATGAGAGTAGGGATAGACCGTGTAGCCTAAATGTTGAAGTGGAAAATGAAGTAGGCGAGGATGATAAAGGATTTAGTATTCTTCTGGATGAGTTTGAAAAGGCTATATCCGAGATTAGGAATGGAAAGGCAACGGGAATAGATAACATACCAATTGAATTCATTAAAAATATAGGAGACAAGGGAAAGAAAGAATTATGGCGACTATGCAATGAAATATATGAAACAGGAGAATGGCCAAGAGACTTTCTGAAAACGATCATGATACCGATGGCTAAGAAATCCAACCCAAAGAGATGTGAGGATTATAGAACTATTAGTCTCATATCTCATGCAGCTAAAATTCTGCTCCGAATACTGAACAGAAGGTTATATGGAAGAACAAATAAAGATGTTGAGGAAGAGCAGTTCGGGTTCAGAAGATGCAAGGGCACAAGAGATGCAATTGGATTATTAAGGGTGATCGGTGAAAGATTTATAGAAAAAGGGAAAGAGGTGTATGTTGTATTTATTGATCTAGAAAAGGCTTTTGACCGCGTGAATTGGGAATTGTTGTTGGGAGTTCTAACGAAGATAGGGTTGGAATGGAAAGATAGAAGACTTATAAGAAACTTATACATGAACCAACAAGTAAGTGTTAGGATAGGGGAAGAACTGACGGAAGAGAGTGCAATTGGAAGGGGAGTTCGACAAGGATGCTGCCTCTCGCCAACACTATTTAATGTCTATCTAGAAGAGATAGTGAAAAAGAGCCTACATGATGATGATGGCATTTCGGTAGGAGGTAGAATGATTAAATGCATAAGATTTGCAGACGATATGGCCCTTGTTGCAGAATCTGAAAAGAAAATCAATAAAATGTTAGAAAAAATGAGAAGGGGCTTTGAAAAATATGGGATGAAAATAAATGTTAGAAAGACAAAAGCCATGGTGATTGGAACAAAGGGGTCTGTGTCAAATATAAAAGTAGGAGGGGAGAAAATAGAACAAGTGAATAGTTTTCGATACCTGGGTAGTGTTCTTAGTAATGACATGAAATGTGAACGTGAAATAAAAGCAAGGATAGGAATGGCGAAAGAAGCCTTTAAAAGAAAGAAAAGTTTGTTTTGTGGGACCTTGAACAAAGAGTTGAGAAAAAGACTCATAAAATGCTTCGTGTGGAGTGTTGTGCTGTGTGGGACGGAAACGTGGACATTGCGTAAGGGTGACGAAAATCGACTGGAAGCCTTCGAAATGTGGGTGTGGAGAAGAATGGAAAGAGTTAGTTGGGTCGAGCGGAAAACGAATGAGAGAGTGTTAGAAATGGTGGGTGAGAAAAGAACACTTTTAGATATTATTAGGAAGAGGAAGAGAAACTGGTTGGGACATTGCCTAAGAAGAGATTGTATCATGAGGGACGTCCTAGAGGGTATGGTGGCGGGAAAGAGAGAGAGGGGGCGAAGGAGACTACAATTAATGGATGATATTAAAACAGAAAGATCATACGCGAAGACGAAAAGGTTAGCGGAGGACCGTGGAGCATGGAAGCTTCTCAGCTGCGGCAAGTGACCTGCCAATAAAGGCAGAATACCTATGATGGTGATGATGATGATGATATTCTCTCCCTATATTATATATTAGTAGGTAGCACTAGCACAGATTGAGATAGGAATGGAAAGATAGGGAAGATCTTTCGATCATTCCATATGATATCTGATGTCAGAAGACTTCAGTTCTTGAAAATGTACAGTTCTTGCATTATTTGAAATAGAGCGCCTAAATCCCATTTCTTGCATGGGAAGTAACAGACGTAAATGTGCTTTACGATTGTTAAAATAAATACACCTTTCTTTAACTAAAAATAAGTCAGTTAAAGGGTGAGATTCAGAGGGCGTCATTTAGAGGGATCAGGGAGGAACAGTTATCCCTCCAGGGTTAGAGATTTATATAGAATTTCTCAATATAATAGTAGTATATAAGTGAATGATTGCTAATGAAGGTGACGAAGGAGGGGCAAGTGGGGCGATGGCCCCGGACACCGAAGTAAGGGGCACATGATTGGGAGGGAAAAAGAAAACAAAAAAGAAGGAAAGAAAAAGAGAGGAATGAAACACATGTGCACATGTGGGCATGTGCACATATATAAAATGAAAGGAAAAAAGTAATAAAAAGTGCTCAAAATCAAGGAAAAGCAGGGTTTACTTTTTAAAAATTTCTCACATTTCGCAGCTGGTCTGTCGACCTCACTCATATGTTCGGGGGTGCCGTCGTATACTCTCGCCCCAAGCGCTGATTTTCCACGACACGGCACTAATCCTACTGAAGATTTCGTAAACTAAACTATTGATGTGTATGAAGTGAAGAAACCAAGGCTAATATAGCCTACTTGATTTAGAATCAGAAGTGTGAGAAAGAATGATTACTTTTTGTTAAGATATTCCTATGTATCTTTGTTTTAGGACAAAAAATATTTGAGTTAATTTAAATCGTTTTAAAAACTTCTACATTAGTAACAAACAGTAACTACTGAATATAGGAAAAAATAGCTAAAATAGCTACTGTAAATAGCAGTTAAAATTTAGTCTAAAATATTTTTGCCAGTCTTTATTTAATGTTTTAGATAAAATTAAACGATTTTTTTAAAATTATAATCTCACATTGAATATTTATCAGCAATTAGTCTCAATATTAGCTAAGATGTACATGTGAATGGAATTGTTAAATATGCTGCTTTCTTGCAAAAATACAGAAAAACAACCCTCCCCCCGAGGAGTTCACATTCCCCCCCGGGTGAAAATGTCTGAATTCAACACTGGTTCGCCCCCAGTAAAAGGCTACCTTTTTATAGGTTCATATCTTATATAAAATGTTACATTATTTTATCCTGATTGATGTGAAACCCTTGTATTTCAAGCCTGCATTAATAATCCAGAAGGCGAGTCGACCGCTCCTGATGACCCTTCTGGATCTGCTAGTGAGATACGCTCGACTTTTTAATACAGCGTATATCCTATCCCGTATACGTCCATCCTTTCGTAAATTTAAGGTGAGTTTTTGCTGGATTTTAAAAAATATTGAATGGATATAAGCTGTATACTCCCGTGTACGCCCATTACCTTCCTGATTTTTTTAAGTATATACCAGTTGCGCATCAACTGTCCATCTGTCTATCCATGTCCATCAATTGGTGATACATCAGGTTTTAAAATACTGTGTCTGTTATTAAAATCTTGGATTTCAGGGACCGCGGTGGCTCAGTGGTAAAGCGTTTACGTCTGCTGCGTGGGGTCCCTGTTTCGTTCTCAGCTCGCGCCAAGTAGACTTTGTGGTGGACAAGTACCGTATGCGTAGGTTTTCTCGGGGTTCTTCCGTTTCCTCCCACTATTCATTTCACCATTGCCTTCATGACTAATCATCGCCGTCTCCTTTAGCCTAGCCGGTATAATCGTGATACGTAAAATTGAAAGATTTTCATATCATTTCTTGGATTTCAGCTGAATATTACGTAAAAGGGCAAATATTAATTACGACGCGATGTTCAGATTTCTAAAGTAAATGTTTGTTTGTTATTAAATTTGTGGATATACTTTTAATATACACTGCCTGCTGTAAACCAACGTTATTAAATCACTCATTTTTTTTAAACACCATCCTGACCACTTGCACAAGAAAAGAAAATTTAACGGTCAAATGAAATCAGCGTGTGCAAAGAGAGCGTAATGGAAATTTGGCACTCCCAACCCCCTGCATTCCACTTGTGTGAGACTAATATTACGAGCGACTCTTGACGTCATCAGTAAGCTGTGCACAGCTAGTTTTATTCTTTTATTTATTAAAGGCAGAAGATAATTGAATTCTATTCAATAACAAACGGCCAGTTTAGATGTTCCGTTGGCTTTAGTATCTCGTATGCAATTATTTTCTTTTGAGATGCGGTGAACTTTTCGTTAGAATCTTATTAAAGAGTATTCCAACATTGCTGGACTACTTAATGAGTTTTCAAAACTGTCATACATTGTAAAGGGTCTTAATTATAAGTTGTTAGTCCGTGACTGAGTAGTCTTGTCGAATCAGCTTATACATATGTTCCGGATACGATTCGTTGAACTCTTAAGTATAAACTTCTTCAATTAGAGTTATGTATTCTCCCCTCTCCTGCTACGGTAGTGTCGACCGACTTTCAGTATTTCAGAGGTCTATTTCCTGTTGGTTTCTTGTTCAACATATAACGTTTCCTAATCTTCGTAATTCAGAAATGAGAAATGAGTGGTCGAGGAACTTGGTAACCCTCATTGCAATTTTGAATACGCTTTCCGCACTTGCCTCAAAATGATTTAATCATCATAATAATTACTAACAATTTAAGCACAAAGAATTATTGAAAAATTAACATTTGAAAAGGAAATTTTGAGCAATTGATTGGAAGGTGCTATTTTGCACACTAATTTATAACTTAAATCGTATTTAGCCAGTATTTTGGTTCATAAGGGTTTTAGACCACGTTCTTCAAATATAAAATACAGAGAGGATACAACGTTTAATGAATGCGAATTTTTATTTTTTATTTTTTAAAATTTTATTTTATTTTTATTTTATTTTATTTTATTTTTGCAGTAGGTAGCTAGAGCAATATAATCGGTCTAGTTCGTTAGTGTAGATAATCTGTTAATATTTTAACGAATAACTGCGACTTTAACTGTTGGTATGTAAGCCCGTATCCCGTACATTTAAGCAAATAGATATCTAGAGCGATTGTCTTGTCCAAGTTCGTTAACGGAGTTAAATCGTTAGCATAATAACGAATAACGCAACTTTAACAGTCGCAATGTATCGCTCATATCTCATGCATGTAAGCGAATTTTTAAATACTGTTTTGACCGAGTTCATTAGTGAACATTTTAACGAGCAATGGTGGTTGTCTATGTCCTATACATTTAAATATTACTATTATTGTTATTATTAGTAGTAGTAATAATAATTATTGTAGTAGTACTGCATACAGTATATACTATCAACAGAACTGCATATAGTATCAACATAAAATGATTACAGGCAAATCCACCACAAATTTGCCATGAAAACGAGGAATTATAAACAAATACAGTAAATAAATACCTGAAAATCGTAAGAAGGTTAGACTTGAAGTAATGTTACAGAATGATTGGATTTTGCATATTCAGTAAATAGCTATCACAGATGCAGGTTTTACGTTATCAAGCTATAAAAAAAGATACATGCAGTGAGCAAAAAAAAAAAAAAAAAAGTAATAGTCTCAAAGCGCACACAGCATAGATCGGCACATAATTACATTAAAGAACAAAAATACACTATCGTGTCATACTTACGTATATTCGTCTATATGTAACATCAAAAAATAAACGTATAAGAAAGTGAAATATCGTTTTTCTTTTTACGGGTCAGGATAAGTTAGAGGTAAATCATATTTAGTGCCAAAAAAGTATTCATCTGAAACAGTACGTCCTTCTTGAATATTGTTCGCGAAGTAACAGGAAAGTTAGTTCATTGCCAAGGAAGTTGCAGGAGGTAATACGGCGAAAAGGAGATGCACAAAGTGTTGGAAAGTTGAGAAACAACGTAAGAACATTGCAGCCGAATAATATTTCTTTGCAGACGAATACTTTTTTGCGTAAAATATATTCAGTTCATTTTAATTTGTTCTATTCCGTTGGATTAGACAGTGTAATAACTTAATATCTATGTTTGTGCTATATACATAGTATAAATAAATATGTCACTAGCCATTGCTGTTATTTTTTTAGTTCAGTGCAAACTAAATGCGTACGAACTACAACCATGACTACACTTCCCTTGCTCCTATATGTAAGTAATGTATGTATATAACTAAGCATTACAGTACCATTCTTTTTAACATTACAGTAGTAAGAATGTCATAGCAAGTAGATTCCATCTGGAAGGGAAAGAATTATATAAGTAAAATATATATTCGTCATTATAGTACAGAGTATTATGACGGTAACGAATCTCTTGAAATGAGAAAGGTGAAAAAGATTAAATGTTACAGATGCTGGTCTTCTGTGAAGACTCCAAGACAAAAGAATGGTGAATAGTTTGGCATTAATTATTGCCTTGAGGTAGCGGAAGTTGGCGAAGTGCTCCCCTCCTCCCCAAGAGTTCTAAACAAATCGAAGGTCATGGAATTGTACTTGCACAATGTCAAATCATTATGGCAACCCAGTGCAATGCACAAAACATTGACTTGGTATGTATGTGTGCGTGTGTGTGTGTGATCGAGGCCTTGAAAGTAAAGAGTGAAGGGGCAGTTGAACTTACTAACGGGTCATGGCCAAAAGCATGGACAACAGGTAAAGTGCCTGTTGATACATCGATTCGAAATAGTACAGTGAGGCAAATAATGAGAAAATCAGGTTGGGGATATTAAACGTTGAACAAGGTTTTGCATTTGCTTTTTCCCACGATCAAGAAAGCATTGTTCTGTTTGTTACTTCTTGTTTTTCTTTTATTTTGATTGATTGATTAGAATTGAGTATACAACTTCGGTACTGAAAAGGAACAAAGTAAGGTAAACTGAACTCCGCGCTAATAAAACACTGAACTGTTTCGAAATTCTAAAACTTACAATTCCATTAACTCTCTTAACCCCTTCAATATTTTATATTTACATAAGAACTGAATTTTACTGTTTTACAAAAATGATTTAATATAAACTCAATCGTTTAAAATATGTAACGTATTAGTATACACATACGCGTAGTGTCCACACATGTTACTTCAAAATTGCTATACAAATTTGTAGATGTAATATTTACAATAATTTTGTAAACTTTTTCAATTACTCAGTTTAAAAGCTACAGCGTAGTTAATATACTTCTCAAATTCTCGGAAGTGGTGAAGGGCGAACAAGATAATGGGTTGAAAACGCCTGCAGTAAGAGTTGTTGACGAGAAAAGTGAGTTGGTAGATCACTACATCGTTAACGAGAAAGATTTATTGTATGAAATGAGTACGATTAAGAACAGAAATTAAAATACAGAATATTCGCACTTTAGCATTTTTGCATTTTAACCATGATATAGTACATAATTTTTCGAAGTAAAGCTCTGGTATGTTAGTATTCACATCTCGACTAAAAATTGTTAAAGATCACTTTTTACACTATATTGTGTTTCAGTTCCATTTACTTCAAAAACACAGGTTTGTTTGCAACAGTACAGTGTTGTACAGAAATAGGGGAAAAAATTGAGAATTGTGGCGTTAGCGCTAGCCAAACCATAGATTGTGACTGATACATTAACCCTTTCGAGATGTGGTGATCATATAACCTCTTAACGTGTCTATAGTACTAGCCAGAGTAGAGGGCAAACTTGATCCTAATTTCTTACGATATGAAGTATTTATAAATCGTAAAAAATAAATAAAAATGGAATAATAAAGATAAACCATTTACAGTGAAGAGTTTGGTAAAGGTTCGCACAAGATGTTGAATAATTCATTTAGTGGAATCTATGCAGTGAAATTGACTTTCGTATGTAAGTGGCTGGAATAGAAAGATAAAGAAATTGAGTTATTATTATTATTATTATTATTATTATTATTATTATATGTAAGCTCATCTTTTCTGCGTCTATTACTGTATTAAAAAAAAAAAGGAAACTATTTTTCATTTGGCTGCTTGTAAAAGGAGAAAATATCAGCAATTATATACACTGCTGATGGTCAGGGTGAAGTAGAAATGGGTTTGAGAGCCGTCCTTTCGCAATTCGATTAATATGATATGGGAAGATACAGTGATATCTGCTGCACGTTGTATTAAATACTGCAATGCAAGCAAAGAGAGAAAATACCAGTTGTTACTTTCGTTCACGCTAAAAATGTCGATGTGCTTGAGGACAATGGCTCAGTGGTATAGCGTGTTGTGTTCATGGGTTTTCTCGAAATTCTCCCATTTCGTCTCACATTCTCAGTTTACCACTTCCTCCATGATCTTTCAGTTGTAATGATTACTTCTTTACACTGAAGGACACCCCTTATAGATTTTACTAAATAATAATTCTATTTTTTATGTATTTGTATAGTAAACTACAATCCTTAAAGGATTGACAAATCCCCTCCCCGTCTTTGATGTCTGTCGAAAAAACAACTAGGAGAAAATAGTCAAAAAGTTCTTCCTACTAACACCTAAAAAAAACTATATGTGAATTGATTTTTTAATCAATGTTCATATTGAGATTGATATTAAATATCAAATTCTCAGAAGCATAATTCGTTAACCCAGGGTTTCGGGACGGCACAAAAGGGTTAGAATCTCGTGATTATTGACGACTTCTGAGTGTTGTGAAAATTTTTGTTCTGTAATGCAAGGATTTCAGATCCTTTTAGGATCGCACTCACTTAAATATTTAATCCAACATATTGTTCTGGGCTTTAATATTATTATTTATGGTAGATCTAGTAGTAGTAATAGCAACATACGCCATAGTCACAGTATTTTCGATAAGCGTGGCATTTAATTTTGTTAGGGAAACAGTCTATTTTCATTCTGAGATAGGTCTTTAAATACAGCTAACAAAAAGGTAAAACTGCAAAGTGACCATATATTATTCCTGTTTATAGCTTTCACATATATTGTGAAACTTATATTGTGTTCTTAGTTTATGTTGAAAACGTTCAACTGTGATAAATATACAGCAGTCCAACGTAATTAAACATATATATATATATATATATATACGATTAGGGTAGTGTACTGTATAGCCCATATTTTCGTACTAACATTAATATTTAAAACCTAAATTTAACAACTGTATTCTGGATAATTAAGAAAATTAGTTTGCCCTATTAGCGGAATTTTTACGCACATAAGCTTAAGTAGCACAGGTACTCACACAAGACATGTTTCCTCCCTGACCATGTCTATAAATGAGTGAGCAGCTATTTTTACTTTTGAATTCATGAAGTGGCTCATAGTTACATAACATCATTTTTCTTCGTTTCTTCTTTGAGGATATCGTGCCTTTGTACAGCATTTAATACGTTTGATCACGCGACGTTCATTATAGCTCTGAAATGTCCTTGGAGCTCCAAACATTGGCTGAAGTCGGAAATTGTGCGTTTGCTTCAAATTACGATACATAGATTCATATATAGAAACTATTAGTGTATTGTGTTTCTTTTTTCTTTTTTTTTTTTCCTATTTTTGTAAGAGGGGAACAAAGTGGCTTGTTTTGTTTGAAACTTCAATTTGTAGTTGATGAGAGAAATTGTCTGTGAAGCAAAATGATGAGTTCGTTATGAATATTACATGTTAACAGTATGAATATCATGATTTGTAAATGATAGACTTATATTAAACTTCTTAAGCTTTCACAATGGATATCGGTGCCTTGGCATGCTTCTAGGTAGCTGTAAAGAAGAGGCCGCAAGCTATTTCGAATTTTCAAAATACGTCTCCCAAGGGAAGGAGTTCAAGACCTTATGCTAAAAAGAGTATTTCAGCAGCCTCTCACCTTAGGGTGGTGGAAATTGATATATAAAACCTTTTCATTAAAAAATCATTGGACACTTGTCCAGTGTTTTCGAAACTTCCGCTTCTAAGGTAGAGGAGGAATTTCTATACTGTAATTTGTATTCATAAAATAGCAAAAGTACTATTTAAAATGCATTTTGCGTATCCTAAGGGGCGAGAATTTAAATTGTTTCAAAAGGAATAACAGCCGCACCGCTTGAAATGAACTTCTGAACATATTTCGCGTTTGGATGGTGATGGTTTTTCTGTCATTTCATTTTGATTCAAATACACATCCTAAGGAGAGAAGCTTCAAATATAGCTTTCAAATATTGTCCATAAACCTGATTGTGTGCTCCCTCGTGCCTATATAGTTAGCACTCATGCCTTCAACCTGAGAACCTCTTGATTCGATTCCCGGTAAGGGCTTGTATGGTTCGGCACAATTGTTTCCATCTAAGTTAGTCTGTGTAGTCTCAGTTTAAAATAGCATTTTAAAGTATTGTTGCTGTTATACTATTAAAAGTAAAAAAAGAAAAATATATTAAAAACTGCGACAAAACATTTAAAATACATATTGCAAAATATTTTATTCCATATTGTACTCAAATATATTATGCACATTCACTTTCGTTCCACTTCCAAACTTGATGCCATCAACAGATTTTGTAAGAAAAATAGAACAGTCTATCCACACCACTTTTTGCGAACGTTCCCGGATTTGATTTCCGGTGGGGGGACACAGTCGAAAAGGTGTAACAGCTTTGTCAGGCCAGCCGTCCGGAGTGAGGTTTTCATTCACATCAGGCAAATGCACAGATGGTACCTAAGATCCAGGCCACTTCCTTCCTTCTCCCTTCCCGGATAGTGCACTCGCCGAGGGATGTCATTCCTCATACGCAAGGGCGATCATGTTGTAGTTTCCAGGGGGGCAAGTATAAGCGACATTTCAAATGTCTCAAATTTTGCTGTAACTATTCTTAAAAATCTATTGAGTTTTCGATCTTCCGAAGTACAATTTCCTCTAGAGGGGGCGAGCGCCCCGCCTTGACCCCCTGATGGGCGCCCTTGCTCATACGTGATGAACTTAAGGTCACAGTTGCCTTTAATGCCGAGAAGAATGTGTAAATAAATAAATCACACTACCCTTTGACATTATCGAAAGAAAAGCTTTGCACATTTGTTTCCAAGGTTTATTCTTAGTGTGCAGTAGAGCACTTGCCCGTTTCAAAGTAAACTTCTCGACTGATACTTGTAACAATATAATTTTTGAAATATTTTTAATGCGTGTGTTATTTTCAGTGAGACTATTGTATTCAATTTATTATTTGAATATCTAACCAACATAACATTTGTTTCTAATCATATTATTAGATAGATCGTTTATTCAGTGATTAACCATTTTGTTTGTATTACAGGCGACAAATTTCGCCTCGTTTTGGCTACCACCCTCCGTGAAGATGGTTACCCAGATAGTGGTGATTGGAATCCTTTAGACACCGAGGGATCGAGAGCTGACAGCTTCGAATATGTGATGTACGGCAAGATATACATGATCGAAGGAGAGGATAGCTCCAGTGAAACCTCAACCCGATTGTAAGTACTTAACAGTAGTGTAGGATAGGTTATTTGTCGAAACTATTTATAATGTATCTTTAAAGCGTTTTTGACAAAGCATAAGCAAAGCGTTTTTGACAAAGAAACTATATTTCACGATTTTATACACGTCTTGTATTATTCATATATTATTATTTTACTTAAATCTCTATATTGAGATACATAAAGATCTAAGCGAAATTTCATATACGAATGATGATATGTATAATAATGGAGGATAACTCGTGAATTTTAAGGTGGTTGTATGTATATAGCGGTAAGTATAAATTATGGTTCATTCGTAACCGAACGATTCTTCATTATACAGTACCTAGTATAACCCCATATTACACTTTCTGTACTGTTAACTGAGCTGTCTTAAGAACATGTCGCATTTTTTTTTCCTAACTTTAAATATCCTCGCGTGAGCTGTATTGAACAAGGCATCTATGGAGGACATAATTTACATTTGAATCGCCAGCGAGGCTTCTTGGAATCAATATGAAAAGAAAAAGAAACTTAGCGATTCATATTGTTCAATCGTGAATGTCGTTCATGTGAATTAACACCAATTCAACGAAACATTCACTCACTTGGAATAAATTATAAATGAAAATATCTGATACATATATAAATTTTTGGGAATGATGTTTCGCGACAAGACTTCTTTGCATTCACAGAATATGAATTACAGTAATTTTGCTAAACATGAGTATGGCTACATTGCCTTTGTAAGATCAGGAAAAAGGAAATATAGATTACGAATGCGTCAGGTGGTGGCTGTGTGCTGTTGATGATAATTAAGAGTAAGATAGTTTTACGCACTAACATTTCCACACAAACAAATGGGAAGATCAGTTTTTATGTTTGAGGCGTCAAAGGTTTTGCTGTAACATGTGGTGAAACTAAAGGAAGTGGCGGCAACCTCTCATTAGTAGCTGCTTGACTCCAAAGGATGTTGGAGGGCGTTCCTTGTCGTTAGCAGAATTAGTGTTTCTCTCTTTGCTGAGTAACTATGTTCGAATTTGATAAAGTAGTTAGAATTATTATGCTTTCTGTTCGCCATTATGAAATCAGCTTTAAAAATGGTATACAATACGAAAACATGCCTTAAAGGCATTTCATATTAGTTGAATACCCTTGAAAGATGTTACCCAGTAGTCATGGAGTAGGCGGATCAGCTGAAGAAGAAACAGCTGATAAGAAATCATAATAAGATGTACTCTCACGTCACACTTCGATGTGTAGTCTCATAATAAATCTGTAACTGTACCAACTTCGTAATGTTGGATACTATTTGCGAAAGATTTAATGTTTTCATTTATTGCTTATTTTCTGTTCAAAACTATTCGTGTGTTACATTTGATACTAAAAACAAATGGCGTACACATAATGCCATCAAGGGGGAAGGTGGTTCAAGCACCCAAATGTATAGTTTCAGGACAGGCGTGATTTTTTTTTTTTCATGGAACTTACATCTTTTCATAACATCTTGTAGAAAGGTGTGGAGTCGCGTACACCGCTGCTAAAATGTTAATGTTTAATAACACAAGTCATTTCCTTATTACGTCCGTTTACATTCTTTGGGTTTCCTTATTTCGTAAGTAAATATTCACTTTCTACAGTTCCCCGAATGTAATTAAAATACACAGGAGAAAAGTCGAGACTGAAATTTTGGTACTTGAATGTACTGAACGTTACAGACAGACAGGAGATTTTTACAGAACTTAAGACCGTTCCAGAACTTGTGAACAGTGCAATAGATATACAAGAATATCAAATTTGTAATTAGCAATTAAATTATTTCAAATTTATTCTTGGGTGTTAATTTACTATATTTATTTATTTTGACTGAGTTTAGTCATCTAACTTTAATATAATCCTTATACTGAAGCGTTTACATACCTATGTATACTTCTCACATATTTACTTTATTTTTCCGTTTAGTTACTACTAGTTCTTCCAAACTTTCGGCCTTCTGTATACTATCGTTTAAAATAATGCTTGATTGAAAGCTCTTAATTTGTTACTTGCCCTAATAATAAACAAAAAATCACGTTCATGTTTAGTATCAATATTATCGACTTTCGAAAGTTGAAACAATACAGATTAAGTTGTAATTAAATCGTCACACTACATTACTGTAGAAATACACAAATATATATCAATGCTCAAATTTAAAATGCTTAGGCTTTTGTCCCATTTTGAAATAATTGAAACAATGCACTCTTTAAGTTGAATTAAATCGTCAAAATAGTTTTAAATCTTGCAAATCGCCTGCCCGCTAGCGACATCTATTGGGATCAGGCAGGTAGGGACTGACACTTATTAGCTTGAATGTGTACTATAAGAAATTAACGTTGCTCTCAAAATGTCTTTGTATTGTAAGTAGTATTCCGTTATTCACAATGTTTGTAGTACAAGCAATACTACTATTACAGAGAATTCATCAGAATAGTGTCAATATTTAATATATTACTGAAATACTTTATTGACAACAGCAATATAAAGCATAATACATGTGTGTTAATATAAACTATAGATATACGTACGTGTTAACTTATCAGGACATATATAGACATTAGACAATATTTACCTCAAATTTTGGAGCAGGCCGCAGTGGCTCAGTGGTAGAGTGTTCACCTCTGGTGCATGGAGTTCTTGGTTCGATCCCAACTAGCGCCAAGTGAACTTTGTGGTGGACAAACACGATGTGTATGGATTTCCTCGGGGTTCTCTCGTTTCCTCCCACATTCTTCATTCTATCATTTCTCATCAACGTCTCCTTTACCCTAGCGAACATAATCGTGGGACGTTAAGTAAATTCTTTGACAAATTATACCAATTTCGAAGAAAATATTGTAAAATGTAGGGTTAACTGTATCATCTGATGGATAGGTTGAATCCTATCATGTACTGTGTCTGTAGTCACTTTCAACTGAATACTCTGTAAGTTTACTGCTCCCGTTCACAATAAATAGCACAGAAAGAGCAAAGAGCAGACGGGAAACAGCATTGATAAAGCAAATGATAACAGGAATATAAGAACGAAGATGTTACTCACAGTGATGCTCCCTGCTCAGTAAACCACACAGAGGGGGAAAGAAGTGGGCTCGTGGGCAACTTGACTTTGATAGAAGACAGTGGTATCAGGCAGACAGGAAGTTTTGTAATGTAGTAGATGGCTTTGTAGGCATACTGCTCGTGTATCCATGACTGTTCGTAGTCCTCGTACACTGCCAATACTTGAGTTATTCGTTCCCCTCCTTTCCTCATTGCGCTTCTGCCTGGTTTTCTCAGATTGTGAAAGCTCGCTTCTACATCATCGGCCTGTTGGAAATGACTGCCGTAGTCAATATTTTGCAGATGCTAGATGCACCATTCTTGGATCCATGATACTTATACACTGCTCACACTCGTTTTTTCCATTCCCCTATCTCGTTCTTTTCGTCTCTTCTCTTTTGCTGTAGTTATTTGTTCACAGTAGCTTCTCATGTAAGAGCGTGTTCATACATGGACAAGTCGAAAATTACTGCTCCAATGCTACATTTTGAAAAGAAAATTGTTTGGTGTTAAACAGGAATATTATCCATATCCGAAATCAATATGTTCATCGTGGAAACACATTAATAAGTTCGTAACATCTCTAGTAAGAACGAAAGCAGTATTTATCAATGTTCGATATTAAGAAGAAATTTCTGTCTTTGACAAGATAGGTATATATCTTTGATCTATCTTTGATAGTCCTGGTAACCTATCCACCACTTTAAACAAAAATAACGCTGGTATGTGAAAAAACAAGTGTGGGAATTAGTTTTCTGCAAGGAAGTTAATAAGACAGGACATGATTTCTCACTCTTAATAGGTCCAGTCCTTTCAGCAATCCGGAAAATTTAATAATTAGAATTCAATAATTCCTGTATTAAGTTATTCAAATATGTTCTTAAATTAGTCTGCCTTGGAACAGAATGAAAGTTCAGGATACCCATTTTGAAGATTTCTGTCATTGGCTGCAATTTCTACTTAACTTCTGACTTTTGTCAGGAACTAAATGATCTGAGCAATTTAGGTATAGTTGACCAAATCTTAATTAAACTTTGAACGAGGTCACTTGTTTAAAAAAAAAAAAATGTAGAAATAGAATTGAAGAAGAAATCATCATAGGTATGACTGTCATTATTCAACAGTGATTTAGGTTATCAAATTCGTTTTATGAGTAACACAATTGAATGTTAATACAACAGTTAAGTATATCCTCCACCAGATTTATGACAAGTGCTATATCACTACGAGTTTATTTGGATTTTAGTTTGCCATATCAAAGTGAGATCCTGTGTGAAGTTACGTGGTTTAAATATAAGTTGTCAAAATTAGTCATTTAATAGTGATGTTGGGAATATAAGAATTTCGAAACATGATTGCTCTTTATATATATATATATATATATATATATATATATATATATATAATATAGTTCGCAGTTTCTCGTAATCTGGCAGATGCCACCACATGCTATTGTGGGCAATAATGTGCGTTCCTGCTTCTTCATCTTTCACATATACCGTAATTCATCTAAACTGGAAGTCTCGCAAGAAATCGGAACTCTTCTTACGGACATCGTAGTCAACTACTTTAACCTCGTTTTCTTCCTTCCTAGGTGAAACATCAACAAACGCTTAACATGTTTTTAATTATTTTAAATAAAAATTTCAAATACCAAATTGTGTGTCTCTAATCTTAAGGAATTCCCCCTACACAAATGCACCATTTCTACAAAATGTAATGTCAGTGTTATCTAATTGAAATTTCACACTTGGAAGATGTAGCGCTTATGACGTGCAAAATGAAAAGGGGGCGGGGTGATGGCTCAGTATAGAACCTTCGCCTCTGGTGCATGGGGTCCTGGGTTCGATCCCAGCTGGCGCCAAGTAAACTTTGTGGCGGACAAACAGTGTGCGTGGGTTTTCTTGAGGTTCTTCTGTTTCCTTCCACTTGCTTCAATCCATCATTTTCATTCGTTTCGCATCATCACCGACTCCTTTAGCCTAGTCGGCATAAGCGTGGGACGTAAAACTTGAAAATTTCATTTCATTTCAAAAATAAAAAACAGAAACTTATTCGCAATAAACTTGTACATTTTATTCTTAATAATATAACCAATGGCAACAATCTTGTTAAAGCATACAATAATAATTTGTTAAAATAATAGTAATAAGCATCTTACTCCTTGTATTGAAACATCGCACTCTTTGTATTTGCCTTTGTTTATTCTTCAATTAAAAAAAAATCATTTATTTATTTGAAAGTTTTTCATCTTATTAGCCCTTTCGGCACAAGGACTCATTATGAGGTCAACCTTTTTGTTCTTTTTTGGCATAAAATAATACCGTATTTCCTGTAACTCGTTGAACAAAAGATTTTTTTCGTTCGTTTTGCAAACCCATGGTCATTTCTTTACCACACCAGACCGCAACATGAAGTTTCGTGTGTAGTTTTCTGTTGTTTTATGTTCCAGGTTAATGTCCGGTTGGGAAGGCGACAGTAATCGATTTCATCTGTAAAACAGTGGTTATAAAAAAAATAAAGTAAAATGTATATACGGGTGCTGCACACGTGTATGACCTTTTTTTTCGTGTGTGTGTGTGTGTGTGTGTGTGATTTGTAGCTTCATTACGTTTCTACCCTAAAGTCAGAATGGATCTGTTCCATTTGGGTACAAACTAATATTTAAATACGGTTCTTTTTCTTTCTTCTCATTTTTGTTGTATATTTCATGTCCTTAGGGAAGAAGAGGGCTGTTGGTATTTTCTGACAAGCAGTACCGAGCATGCAGTGAAATACTTATACACATATATTTTTCTCTTTTAATTAATAATTCTAGAGCAGAGGAACATGTACTGTGAGGGAGGATTTTGAGCTTGAGCTAAGCAGTAGCAATTGTAAGAAAACGAAAGGAATAGTATATGTAGGAACATTTTTTTTTCCTACTGCGAAATTGGATATATTTTTTCCCTCCTATTCCGAAATTGGATCATTCCTCCTTCCAGGAGGTCAAGTTAAAAATCTATTTAATTGAACTGCTGTTGGTACTAGTATTGTTAAAATTATTCGAATACTGAAAACGAAAATCCAGATATTCGAATAACAGAAGTAAAATCATTCGAATTGAACAATTATTCGAATAACGAATATTGGAGGAATCCATTAATTTTAACAGCACTAGTTGGAACTCACTTCGGAAGGGCAAACTGTACCATGATGGTAACAGTTTTCTTATTTTGTACAAGCTATGTTGCGTATTTGTGTTACTGAGTTAAGTGTAAAGATAAAAGCTGTTCATTACATTGTCTTATCTGAAACGTATCATGTTAGTCCTGCTTTGAAAAGCGATGGAAGTTATTCAGAGTACGTGGGTGTCAAACCTTGTTGAATTATTCAATTTTA
Organism: Thermobia domestica; assembly: GCF_964235325.1. NCBI lineage: Eukaryota > Metazoa > Arthropoda > Insecta > Zygentoma > Lepismatidae > Thermobia > Thermobia domestica. The sequence continues at coordinate 74,760,590 of NC_137464.1, forward strand.
TTTTGTAACCGTTGTTACCATCTTTAGAAATATAAGTGATTATTATCACATGACGTACTATTATTAACTGAGTGTCAGACAGTGCTAGGGCAAGACCGCAGTTTTCATTAGGGAGTTATTTGCCATGGCTGACCCTGCAGCATGAGAAGAGTTGTAAAATACGATTGTATCTAATGATAAATATCTTTGTTGACACAATAACTAATTTAATCTGTAAATTCGTGGCTGCAGAAACGAAGGCCACATGGTAATTCATGGGTTATGTTAGTTACAATTCCTGGATTATTAAGGGAAAACTTTCGACAAAGCAGAAAACGATACCGACCTACTGCAAGTTAAACCGAGAAACCTTATCTGAAGGCTGGAAATACTGAATGCAAATTTCTACAAACTACAGTAACAATACATTTTTTTTGCGAATATTATTTCCACTGTATTTGTCATTACAAATGAATGTACTTATTTACACGTTGCTCAGCGGTGCTACTAAAGGACTATATTTCCAACATCTAATTGCTTGTTGAACTTCATGACATTCGCAATGTTTTCACTGTGTCTACCAATAGACATGCGTAGTACGTAAAGGTATTGCGTTTTGCACGCTGAAAATACACTATTGGGGTAAGTAAGCTATCATGAAAAGTGCCGTCAGGATCCATATGGACATAAGGCACTAAGGAAAACAGAATCTGTAGAACTTCAAGTTGTTGTTTGTTCAAACCGTATAACTGAGAGATTCACCCTTTTAATGATGGGTTGGTGTGATATTTTTCTATTTCATGCGTGAACTACACTTTACAAGAGTTACAAAATAAATAAATAAATAAACATTATTATTTATTTAAAAAAATGAACATTGACATTCATTTTCTTGTGTCTCAGAAACAATGCATTAAATAATTCCAAGACGTTGTCCCCTTGAATACGAATGTGTTTTTCAATCGTAAAAAATGAGTTTGAGAAATAATGTAGATTATCTCGTTATGAAAGTAAGCAATTTAATCCATTAATGAAGTGAAAATAAAAACACAGTCTTCTATTTACATACTTATTGAAACCTTCCTTATTGCAGTTACGTATTTTAACTTTATCAACTCATTTATAAGAGTAGCATTTGTCAGTAAGTTCTATATAGCAGACGAGTGCATCTGTTTTTAAATACGTAGGAAGCAAAATTGAAAGTTTCATCAATTATCTGTAAATTAGCAAATATGTTTTGTTGAAACTCTAATAACCTGTGTAGATAGTTGTAGGCACAGTTGTACAGTTAGGCTGAAAAATCGACGCATATACAGTGTCACTTGATTATTTCTAACTTGTGCTTGATAGATTTTAGAATCCTTCTTTATGATGAATTCTAGAAAGATTATCACGAACAATACTGGGCTTGTGTTTGCTTTAGTATTTCTCCATTGTAAATAAGATGCTTAGATTTTTGTGCATATGATTTGTCACTGCTGCTGGTACAACTTGTTAGGTTGCGTTTTAGTACCGTCTGTTAGCGTTTTTAGCTTTCAATTAGGATTTAGTTTGTGAGATGTTTGTGCGCATTTATGTTGAGTATGGAATTTTTCGTAGAGTTTTCTGTGCGTGTATTGTACGTACATATTTCATCCTCAACTATTTTCCCTAATCTAGATAAACAGTATAAGTACTTTTCATCTATAAATTCTGCAATTCTACTTTAGTATATGCTTTTATATTTACCTTATTACGTCTTCAGACTGTTTTGGGTTTCCGTAATACCGGGAGTTTTATTTAATACTGTACTAGTGTGCAAGTCAAGAAAGCTACCGAGTAAAATGTATAATACCGTTTAATTGGTAGGATTATTTTTGGAGTCCATTTTTAGACTATATGAAGTGTACGCTTGTAGAATTAGAAACGCAGATCTTAACATAGAATCCCACCGGGAATCAAATCCGGGTCTTTCGATTCAAATTCGAATATATTAACCGTTTAGCTCAGGAACACTCAGCAATGATGATGTATTACAATGAACAAAAATGGTAAGAAAGTAAATAAGTAGCGTGAAACTATAGTAGTATTTGGTTTATGTATAGAAGTTTAGTAGTATACTTAAAAGACACCTAGGAGGGGCCATGGTGGCTCGGTAGAGCGCTTACCTCTGGGGTCCGGGGTCCCTGGTTCGATCCACGGCCAAGTAAGTTTGTGGTAGACAACATCGTGCCCGTAGGTTTTCCCTGGGTACTCCCATTCTCTCATTCCTCCAATCTTACCATCGTTCACTTGCTTTAATCGTCATCCGCTGTGAGCCTAAAGGACATAATCGTGGGTCATAAAACTGAAAGATTTCATTTTCAGGACACCTAGTCAGATGAAATAGGTAAACTCGAAAACTTAAAATATAACCTGGTATTCCAATTGAAAGCTTGAGTAAGAAAGTAGTTTACACTATTTCTGTATTACTGTATTTCGTTTCGCTGCCTATACGTAATGGGATATAGTCTGTGTATGACTGACTTGTTACATTGATAGTGTAATAAGTGTGTACATTGCGTTGAAGGGTTCCCATTTGTAGAGAGCGTGATTTTACTACCTGGAAATTTCACATTCACATCTCGTAGGTACCGAGATTTGCGATCAGCATATGCTTCATTTAATGAACATGACATTATTTTACGTCCATGTTTACAGTACAATTTTTCGTCAGCCGCAGAAATTTAATGAGCCAGTGTTAGCTTTTTATTTCCGACAGAGATCTTTAGCTTTGCACATATGTTTACCATTGAACACTCATCAGCTGCGCTTATGAATGTATTGCAGAAAATTCATTGAGTACTGTAGGGTAGTTGTTACAAGAACTCCGAATCTCCTTTTTAGTCGTTACGTGTAGCTCTTGTAATAAACATGACTTTTACTGCGCACTCACCACATCGACTTACAATGAAGGAGCCAGGTTTTTTTCATTTGTTTTTGTCGTTGTTTTGGCATGTCAACTAATCGTTTACTGTGTATACTCTAAGGTCCACGTGTTTGAAACGAAGATTTGTTTTCACGCAAGGTAACATACTACGTACTCGTACTACTAAATTCATTCTTCTTTGTGATTGTAAATATAAAGTCTCTCCTCAGTATTTAAAATACTACGATTTTATGACTGGATAGTTTTTCTTTTGTGGGGAAGGGAGGAAGGATAATAGTGACAAGGGATCTATTACTTCAATGGTTCGTAATTAATAAATTTATTTTCAATACATAAACTGTAATTCTCGGAATGACGTATCTATATTTATTCACGTTAGTATATTCACATTAGCACTAATATTTGACTCAGCTCGGTTTTTAGGAATCAAGAAGTTTGCTTCCACACTGACCTGATTATAAACTTTTATTTTCAATGTGAAGTATATTTTGAAATAAGAAAACGGAATGGAGTGTTGCAGGATATGGGCAGATCTTTTTACTACTTAAATATATTAAGTTTATGAGCGAAGAAATAAATCAAAAATGAAGACTTTGACAGACAGGTTGTACTTTTTCGTTGAAGTTAATACAGGACTATTTCATTATCCCAAGTCCTTCTGCAAGTTAATATATCTATCTAGTCACGGTGTCTTCAAACATTTAAGTAACACTAAGTATTCATCGTACTAAGTTTTTTTTTTTTATCTTTTTTAACTTTTGTTCCGTCCTTCATTGATATTACTGCGTCGAAACTGCCAGCTATGTAGTTGATTTGCTTTATTTACGCCATGAGTATAGGGAATGCACGTATATTACGTAGCTGATGTTTTGCAAATTAGCGTAAATGAGGAGCTCTATAAGAGGTGGATAAGTTGTAATTTTGAAGTTGAATTTGCACTTTGATCAATTTAAACACTTGAAACGTGTACTTTAGAAATCATTGCTTTAGTACTAATTCGCCATGGTTATCTCGAAATTCGAATAGATCTACTCTATTTTCTGATGTATAACTCGACATTCATGTTATACTTGGTTTCACATTGAATCATTGGCATAACTAGTTTTACTGCGCCCTGGATCGATCGGTCGTCGATTTACTCATACCCGCTCCACTGCCGACGCATTTCAGCTATGAGGAGTAAAGCATATAAATTAGTCTCTAATGAAGCGCTTGTTCAAAGGTTGTGGAAAGAAGTTTTCAAATTTCTCTCAGAAGAAAAATTCTGAGTGCGTTCTCCACTCATTGCAGATAATGTATGCGTTTCCAGTTCATGATAATCCTGGATTCTCTCATATTGAACAACATGGCTTTCCTCAATGCCGCCTCCAGAAGAGCGGAGATAAATACGTATTATGAAGCACTGAAGTCCACATTTTTAGTTAGCGAACCAAATATCGAAAAATGTCTCAAGTTTATTTTTCAGACCTGCGCCCTCCCTCTCAAAAATTCTTGATGCACCCCTGATATCGTCTGTTGCCAATTAACTGCTAATAGTCATAGCGTACTTTTTGAAATGTTTTCAAACGTTCTTTGCCTAAGGAACAGTTTCCGTATTTTTTTTCGCCCTTACGCCCTTTTACAGTGCGTCCTGGAGCTATAATAGAGACCTTCACGGGCCGAATTTTTCGGCCCGAGCCCAATCCATCCCGATTGTACCTAGACCCGGCCCAGCCCGGGCCCGAAAAGTTTTTGAGATTTTCGGCCCGATCCCGGCCTGGCCCGATAAGTTTCTTAAAATTCTTGACCGAAGCCCGGCTCGGGCCCGATAAATTTTAAAACTTTTTGGCCCGACCCCGGCTCGACAATTTTTTTAAAAAAATTAGCTCGATCCCCAATCTTTCTCAAAATTTAGTATTAAACTTGACCTAACCCTCAGAAACATTTTCTAAACTCTGGTTCATAACTTGACGCTTGCTTCCCGAATGGTACCATTACCTCCTAGAACTTTGCCTGTCATCGAGAGAACAAGAACTATTTCCTGTGACAAAAATCTAACAATTAATTTTTAGCATAAAGTGAAGATGGCAATATTGATTAGCGACAGGCAAAACTTTCCCACCCCTTCTTGTCATATTTTCGGTTCAGCGAAGGTCAAGGTCAGAGGTCAATTTACCGCTCAATGCCTGCAATCCCCTATAGTGAAAGTGGAGCCGAAAAGCAATACAAACTGTAAATAGCTATTGCATTCTTTGTAACATTTTTAACTGGCACACTTCTTCAACGTTTGGCTTTATTCCAATTATTGTTTAACGAAAGTCAATAAATATTAAAGAATTGCAATTAGTCGGCCCCAGCCCGGCCCGACCTGAAGAGAAATCAGTGTCGGCCCGCCCAAGCCCGGCCCGCGGGCTGGACCGGGCTTTGGGCCTCGGGCCGAGCCCGGCCTGTGCAGGTCTCTACCTGGAGCAACTGCTCCACTCGCTCCATTGTAGTTACGCCACTGCGTTGAACATTGTTCTTGCAGGTTCAATTTAAAATCTCATTATACGTAAGTTTCGTAATTGAGCTCAAAATACAAGAAATGTAGACATTTTGCAATTTTGATTGGAAATTGCAGAAGGATGTGACAACCATTCATATCTGCAGAAAAACAAAATAGAACAAGTCTACCTTTATTAATACCGTTTACGCTAAAGAAGATAGTATTAAATGCATAATATTTATTGCAGTGTACACAATTCGAATGTTTTGGAAACACTCTTTTACTCACTACTGCAAACTACTGTTGCTTCAGTAATGAGTGGTTTACAATTAAACCAATATGACTTATCGCCTGCTTAAAGCTATCTTAAAACTTTTCTGAGTAAAATTCTCCACTTTAAGTTACATACTTTTACTTCATAGCCGAATGTTTTCACGACTTCTCTTAATGGATTTATTTTATATTATATAGTATATATTCATTGACGTGGTTCATTATTTCTTTCTGTGTGTAATTAGATTCTTAAAATAGTGTGTAATTAGATTCTTAAAATACGTGGCTCTCATTTCTGTACTGAATTCCGCTGATACATGCATAAGAAAGGGGATACATGAGTACATTGTACCTTCCAAGCAGTTTAAATGAAGGGATACTGTACTTTTCAATCGTATCTACTACAGTAATTTATTTCTTTGATGCATATTCCTAATTATTAAGAACATCTAGGACTTTTCCGCTACACAATAAAGATTTGCTCCAATGGATTTATATGGAAGTTGAAACACTGTATTTCCTTATATTTTCCAGTTCTGCTGTTTTGAATCATAGAAACGTTAATTGGAGAGGGGAACATGTAGGTATTTTAGGAGAGGAAAAATTCATCAGAAATCAAATTGAGAACCTCTCGATTGAGGAGTCAGGGGCGTATGAGTAAGCCCCAGTGATAGTCCTACACATTATTGTATTTATAATTAAAAGTATCAATAAACATTACTTGATGAAGTAAATAGCCTTATTTCGTATAAAATATTTCGTATATGGTTCAGTGCTGTCTAAAATACTTTATTTTTACAACTTTTACAACTAACGCAAATAACGAAAAGACAGCAACATGCAGTACAGACAAATCCCGCATTCATTTGGTCACTACACATTTTATTTCCTGGTACAGTATTTAGTTTTTCTTTTCTCTCTATCCCCCTTTCTCCGAATAGTATCGTTTCTGAGCCCCTGGTAACAAACATGAAAATTGTGTCATAATTGAAATATGTCCAATTAACAAGTGAATATTCTGAATTGATAAGAATGACAATAATTGCTTATATTTAAAGTTCTTAGTCTATAATAAAATAACAATTGAACATTCTTTCTAATGGTACAAAGAAAGAACTTTTATTGATAGTTTACTTTCAAATTTATGTATCCGTCTGCATGAAGGCGGAGCGAAATAAAATGTGTGTATGACTGAAAGATCATGTTCAACTTTATATGCATGTAAAGGAGAGAGGGAGTATAAAAGTGGATTGAAACACGTGAGAGTCCAACAGTTCCACAAGCAAGAGGGGAAGGAGTGAGCGAAAGATGTTAAGAGATTTCTCACCCCACCACCTTGACCAGCCTCCTCATGAATGTAGGCAGGTGCGTGTAAACTTGAATCGACCGCCGGAACCGCTATTGAACTCGTGTGACCGTGACCCTGCTTTTTCGCTACTGCGGAGCTTAATCATGGTTGCCAATTGGAAGTTCAAAAAGTTCTGTATTAATGTAACAAAATTTAGTTGCCAGTAGTTTGTGTATTGAAAGTGAAATAGGAGAATTGTATAAATTCCCTCCAGATGTGCTTCCCAGTAAGAGATTATTTAAAATTACCAAATATCTGGGTTATCTCTAGTAGCTTTACTACTTCAAAGGCTTCAGAGGCAATATTAAAATCAATATCAATGCATTCCTTATGTTTTAAGTAACAATTCCCTCACGTCAACTCCCTTATTCATTTTCCTGCTAGTACAGTCTTCTGCGTTGATGTAGCACAGGAGCATCATTTAGGGGTCAGGGGGCACTAATGAGAAACCTAATGCTTATGTCAGTGGAAAGTCTTACTCCCCCCCCCCCCGTTCCAAGCAAAACCTAGAATTGCGCTACTGTTGTAGCACCTTGAGACAAACGAGGACCTAACTGAATTAATATCTATGAAGCTGCGGTCTAGAAAGCTGGAAATAATAATAATAGGAATTGATGTTCCAAGTCATGTGGCCGGTCATAATCTTTCGTGGCTTGTAACGCCACGTAGTTGTTTTAAGTTATATATAGGTATTGATTTGGTATTTATTTATTTATTTATTTTAGAAAAATGATAGCAATAATAACTTAATTAGGAGTTCACTTTCTCTTTAAAATTTACTTTATTTTCATAATATCCTTCCTCACCTGCTTCATTTTTATTAAACATCACATGGGTTTTCCGATTGTAGTTGCTTTTTGGAGAAACGATGTTGAAAATTTAAGTAGTTGTTTTTCTTACATAAAACAATGTAATATGCAGCATTTTATTCCGATTTTGAGTTGAAACTTTGACAGGAGGCTAAACAAGCATTGTAAAAGCCACTTATGCGTTTGATGCAAAAAGGGAGTAACTTCGCTTACACCCTTATTACATCAAACTCCTCAATTGTTATGTCATTGTAATTTCCAACTAGATGTTGGACATAATTAGGACCAGTGACGTAAAGAATAGCCTGTTGTCAGGGTTCATTTTGCGTAGTGGTCTTTGAATCTGCCAGCTGCACCGGTCGTGGTTCGAAGCCACGTCAGTAGTAAGTCATCCCTCTTAACCTCGGTGTTGTAAAATACTTAAATTACACACTCAAAACCCAAATCGTTCTGCGTAAACTAAAACCAAATGTGTTCTGGTACGTATTTAAAACAACTAAAATCAGGAACTAACTAGATCTGGTTTATATATTAATAATACTACTACTACTAATAATAATAATAAAATGTATACATTTTGTTCGTGTGGTTCGGGTTGATACTACTTGAAGTTAAAAAGATTCCAATCTTATATATAGGTCGTCTCATAAACTTCAATCCGAAAAGAAACGGTACATTCACTCTCTTCCGTAGAAAGTATGTTTTTAAAAGTAACGAAAGTTTATATGTTAATGTGCTTGGTCACTTGGCAAGATAATAACTTGAATATTTAGAATTCAAATTAGTCCATGACCAGCTTTATTTTCATTAACTGAGTAGTTTAATGTTTTTATTTATATTTGCTGTTTTTTTTTAAGTTAATTATTATCATGAATATGCATTTTCTTGACAAGAAAGAATGCATTCCTCACCCTGTGTAAGCAAGCAAATGTTTCCATCAACTCTTTACAACATTTTAATTATATTAGCTGTCATGGCAGTAATTGAATCTTGCATTTAGATACACAAAATGTCATGAAAATATTTCAATGAGAAATTTACAAAAGGGAAAAGAGAAAAAGGAAGGGGAAAACCTAAGTTGAGAAGAAAATGCTTCTAATCTTGAACTAATTTCTTAAAATTAATTTCTTGTGTAAGATTTGCCCATGCCTCTATTTTGAAAATAAAGCATTGTGGCTATCAACTACCAATTAGATTAACTTTCAAGTGATCTCCAAGTGCAATGCGATAAGAACTTGTAAAAATATGACAACGTGTTTGCTCCCTTACAATGATTAAAGATAGTGTTTGGAGCTCAACGTCGCTTTTCAACGCCGAAACTGAGACGCGTAGTAGTAGCTTGCGAGCAGTATCCGAATCATATGAGCATCTACTGGAAGTCGAATCCAGTGTGTGCACAATAAAGACAAAGAGGCAACCTACTTACCATGCGGAAGTTTCCAGTTTCGAAATCGTGAGGAAATTTAACATTTTTCTTTTAAATTCTTTTATTTTGAAAGTTCTTTTTTAATGTATTTATAGTAAATATTTTGTTGATTACGGTTAAACATTCTTACTTGTGAAGGTTTCTTCTTCTAATACGAAAGAAATACAAACTTACCAATAACGTGGATTATTACTAAGATACGTTTGTCTTATCAATAATGTGATAGCAAGTAATCTCGCGTCAGTAAAGTTCGTGTCAGCCAGTGCGTAAAGGCATTCGTCCCCTCCTCTCCGTCCTCACAGTCCAGTTCATATTCTGTTTTCATTAAAATAAGTTTCTGCAAACTTAACATATACAGAAACTCCTTTCAAATTCAAGTATAACGTCCCTTCAGTCAATTAGTTACAGTGGACAGGCCTCAAATTATTATAGGAATCAAGTTTATATTAAATTAAAAACACTTGGCGTAACAGCCCATTTTGTGGGCCTAAGCCTGATGTAGCACCATCCGCTAGTGACCAGCTGAACTACGTCAATCCTAGCGGCGAGCACATGGTCAGAACGTTGCGATGCCGTGTATCTAACAGGCGCATTGGGAGCTTTCTATAGTACGGAAGGTATAACGTCGTTGGCTTCCCGCGACAACCTGTAGTGACGTTTAAGGGGAGTGGCCAGCTTGGTTGCTTGTGGCTCGCTGAGCGCAGTAGACGGTTGGTGGTGATTGGCTACCCCCTTACCACACCCCCAGTGACGAGCAAGTCCAAGAGCGCGAAGCCAACGACGTTATGCCTTCTGGACTATAGAGCTAGTGACCGTTATGTCTTGTTTTTACGCGACTCCCCAGTTTGCCTCACGACGCTAGTACAACCGCGAAAATTGAGAAGCATCGGCCGGGAATCCAACCCTTGACTACGCGGACATGAGTTCAATGCTGTTACAACTAGATAACGGTTGGAATCAAGTTATACATTATATTTCAGCGAAAATATACAGGAATAAATTAATATTTTGTTCAGAGGCTTTCGAAAAAGAGCACGAACATTTTGTGTACTATTCGTGTAGTGTGGAGTACACGGTACTTCTCACTTCAGTAGCAATTCTCTGAAATGTTATAAGTTTTTGGTAGAACAACACGAGTACAATACAGTACAGTGAAGTATGATATATAGTTGGTAAAACTGACAGTAGAATTTTTAATTACTAAAGAAAATAAAGTTTTATATATAGGTCTACTATTTTAAATTTTTGCTTAAATATATTCTTGTTATAAATGCTAACTTTCCATCGTATTCGTAATTGTAATTTACACACTTGATTCTCACTATTATTTCCTCATCTCGTAAGGCAGAACGAGGTAATTATTAGAAGCTTGTTTGCACATTTTGTTTTCTGTGCACTGGAGTCATAAATGTATGTTGTAGATCGTAGCGTTAAGAATTATTTGAAGCTAATAAATATATGAACTAGTTCATTGCAATCGTATACACTAACATAATTGTAAAATAATAATAATAATAATAATAATAATAATAATAACATTCTGTAGTTGGCATTTTGTTCTCTCTTTCACTTTATAATAGTTAATTATTTAATTAGCAATTACGGAGAGATGTTATTCCTTTCTCGTGTGGGTACACAATGAGAATTTCTAAGATCACGAAAGAGATAATAAAGAAAGTGGGTAATATTTCTGGAACACATTATTTTTACAATTTGAAAGGAAATAATTTCACAGTTGGCACTTCTGTAAGATTCGCGTGGATCGTGGCAGGGTCTCGTGACTAAGAAAATAGTACGCATGCGCCGGCCACATGGATAAAATTGTAATTGCATATGCGTGTCATTTGATGGATTGAGCTTGTACTTTTTCCCCTTGTTTTGTTTCTTTTGACAAGTTTTGTATTTATTATTTTATCGTAAAGAGAAAAAGAAAAAAAAAACTTGGAATAAAAGTGAAACTCCCATTTGTGTTTTTATTGTGAATCTCTTGAGTGTATTGATTTTTTTTATTTGATAGAAGGTAGCGTATGTAGAGTAAAATTAGATTTAGCAGTCACTTTTGCAGTTAAAATAATAAAAAATAGTCGTGTTACTCCGTATGTTTTGTTTCCACGTTTCAGGTCCATAGCCAGCAACAAACATCAAGTTATAAGTTCGGGAATGACGGGCCGTTCTGTTGACCATTCTTCATTTTTCACTATGTCTTTTCCCGATTATATGGGGTCGACGTTTCTGATGAATCTTTCATCAAAATCTGATGATGAAGCAGTATCCCGAAATTCTTTCTCTGTTAGACATTTCTAGTTAGTCATTCTTACCAATATCAGTCTGTTTTCTTCTTGGTTCCCCTCTACTTCTCTTCCCATCTGCTTCTTTGCCATCACTCTTCTGGCACGTAGTCGTTGGTTCTTTTCATTAGATGGCCATACCGGTGCGACCTTCTTAGATCATCTTAGAAATTTCGGCAATCTTAGTTATTCCCCCTTAGTCTCGCATTACTCACGTCCCTTGTTATCCCATACATCCAATAGAGCATTCTCATTTCAGTAACTTTCAGTGTATCTCGCGCACTTTCTTAATTTCTTTTTTCTTTTTATTTGCTCCGTATATCATTGTTATTCTAATCATTGTTTTTGTATTTTTTTTATTAATTACCTTGATTGTGCGGTCACATAAATTAATTTATATGGGCAAGGAATATTTAGAATGGACCGTATAGTCCCAGACCGCTAACTATGACCTACCAAACCAAATATGTTCAAACTCGCGATCGCAACTCTCTGGTTCCAAGGGCTGAGTCCGAGCAAGCTCGAGCCCCAGTGAGATTAACGAGCATGAGCTATTGGGATCTCCATTGAGGATAGCGAGTCCGAACCCAATAAGCTAAATGACCACGAGATCGAACTTGCGCTAGCATCATGAAGAATAGCTAGTTTAAAATTGAGATAATTGAGCGCGAGCCGTATTGAGGGTAGTTAATCTGAGTCCGAGTAAACCCCAATTACAAAATAGTTATCGTCACGTGAGCCTAAGTTTTCATGCATTGCTGTATTGCGGTCAAGATGTTCAATATAGATTAAAAATGAAACTCAAGGCGGGACAAGGGGGCACGGTCGCTCATTGGTAGAGCGCTTGCCTCTGGTGCATGGGGTCCCTGGTTCGATCCCCGGTCTAGAAAGGACAACATCGTGTCCATGGTTTTCTCGGATTACTTCGGTCTTTTAGGACTCACATTACTTTATATGTACAGTCATGTCCAAAATGATTGTCGCATGTCTATAAATATGTTTTTGTAGGAATATAATTTGATAACGATTTCGCCCGGTATTTCTTACAATGTTAGTATATGTATAATCGACAAAGATATGGATGTGGTAAATTTCATGTCAAAAGAGCAGTAAATAAAAAAATATATAACGAAAAAAAAACTTTCTTGTCCATTTAGCAACATTTTGTTGTACTCATTCTAATTTTCGTATTTATAATTCTTTTCATATGAAATTTACCACAAACATACATTTTCCGATTATACACGTAGTTACAGTATTAAAAGTACCATGCAAAATCATTATGAAATTATATTCCCACAACGAGACAGTTATAGATATACGGCAATCATTTTGGACATGACTGTATAACTGAGTGAATGACAACAAACTCATGACATAAAATCTTGATTATTTTTTCTTCTATAGTATATGTAGGATCGCTAATTGTAGTCAAATTATCTTTCCAGACTAGTTACGTAATTTGTAGTTTTCATATACCTTTTATATACACAGCAAAAAGAAACTGACCAACCCGTACTCATACTTTGTACTAGTGAGTCGCAACCGGTCTTCGGTCAATACAAAGAGAAGGCAGACTGCAGACACACTGCATAATCTTTTATGTTTTGGTGAAAATTTTATAAAGCAGGAAATAATATATCCAACTAGTGCCGGGTTTACGTATAAGCTAAACAAGCTTTAGCGTAGGGCCCCACTCTCTTGGGGGCCCCCCAAAAATAAGAAAAAAACTGGATTTATGTTTCCAAAATATAAGAGAAATAGTAAATAAGATAAAATCTACATATAACAACAGTCCTTCATGTTGTGTAAGTCCTGTGATGTAAGTAATGGGGACCCACCTGCTGCTCGTAGCCCGCTTCTTAAAATACCACTAGTTTCTTCATTTCTGTATATAGGATGCCTACGTTCATCTGGACACATAAAGGGCCCCATTACCTTCAATAGCTTAGGGCCCCACCAAACGTAAATCCAGCTCTGTATTCAACGCTGTTACATGTATCTTCCTAGACTTAGAGTGAGTTCTGATAACCTCCAACAGATGGCAGCACATTTCTCGTGTATAGGGCAATGGCAATATTCGCAACAAATCAATCAAATTCGAGATAGATGTTATGTCATTGCCCAAATCAAATTAATAAGAAGTTTAATGCATGTATTAGTTTGATATTTTGCTTCTTTCATTCTTAACAGTTTTTATTATTATTATTGTGATTGGTTTCTGAAGAGTCAAACAAGTTAACCCTGTAATAAATAAAGCAAAGCAATTTTAAAATTTATGAATTATTCTCTGACTATGTATTCTTTGTCTTTGAACAAAGTTTGAATATTCTTTTCGTGAATTTGGTTGAATTATTGTGAATATTTTCGGGTTCCTTACAAAATACATGGATAAAATAGAGTAATGTGCTACCGCCTATTAGTCATAGTCGTGCGCTTACACTCGCTTTTTGTTCTAGTCAGAATTTACAAACGTCTAAAAAGACTGGTTTTAAATTTCTCTTCTAATGTAATGGTTTGGGAAATATTTCTCTCTCTCTCTTTTCATTACATTTTTAAGCGATAGAGAAAGAGGTTAGCAGAGCTGTGTGTATTGTGAGTCATGCAATAGCTATCGATATGACTTCGTGAGTGTTATACTGTTAATCTGTCCCGATTCCATGAACACGTTCTGTTCTTCCAGAGAAAGAAAAAAATGAGTGCCGGATAGAATGTTCAGTGCAGATTGCGTGCATATGAAATCAGGAAACCCTTGCCCTCTATCCTTGTAACTTCTCCCTTTTTAATAACGTCCTTGAAAAGAGGTAGTGTTCATGATCTAATATCTTCAGGAGAGAACACAGTGAAGTGTAAATGCTGTAAATAAATAGATTTCGTGAAATCAAATGATTCACGTAATTTTGAAAAAAAAAATGTATCTCCCCTCCTCCTTAAATGTTATCAAGAAAAAATCCTCTGTATTGGACGAAATTTTCATAGGAGTGTGTCACAGGAAACATGGTTTGAGAGATTGGCAGAATTATTAAGTAAGTTTAAAAGTAAGTTTTTTTTTTTGAGTGATCGGAAAATTTAAAGGGGCTTCGTCATACAGCATGGGAGGGTATGAGCATACTTGTGAATAATAATTAGTAACTCTGAAGCATATATTTAGAAACCTGATACATGATCAACTTGTTTCTGTTTAGATATTATCATTTACAAATTATGTAATATGAATATTTAATTTTAATAAGTTTATCTTAAATTCCGTCCATAACATTGTGTATGTTACACGAACTTTTTGTGTCCACGTAAGACAAGTTTCTCGAACTTATTTTTAAGTAGGGACCACCATATTTATTAAATGTTCAAAAAACCACCGTATTATTTTTGTTCTCTTTGATAGCATATTTATTGTTTTAAGCATAACCTGAGCGTGCCCATGCGTTTTCTCCTGTTTTCGTGCCACATCCCCATTTCATAAATTCTTTAACAAACATTTACTTTCATATTTCATTCGTCTAGAGTACAGGGCATAAACGTGGAACTTATTTTATTGCTGTTTTTTTTAATAGTATTAATTAGAATTCCCTTAATTTTATATTTGCGTTAATGAAAGAAAATGCAAATTGGTTTTAATAATAGAAATCTATCGAAAATATTTTATAAATGTAATACAGCCATATAAGTAGCGTTCAATCTGAATCTATAAGGGCGTACCTCAAGGACAACTTATCTGCGGATCACACTTTGAGAAACGCTGAGGTAAAAGAATTGCAGTTGCGCAGAGATGCATCGTTTAAATCACTAAAACAGCAACACATGGAAATTTCAAAGTGCAGAATATTCGTGGTTGATAGTTGCCTCTTCATGCAGAGAACACGGGAGTGATGAAGCAGATTTTTTCAGGAATATGAAATGCAGTATTAGCTGACAGTCCATAGCAGGTACATGAAGATTTACGAGCGATTGTAACACGTGATGGTGACGTCATTGATTTCTCTATTGCGGAGCTTTGTGACTCACTCGGTTTTCCTACTGAGTGTGTATTTCCATATGTATGTATATACGAATCTATGTGCGTAGCTCGCGATACTCGTGTTATCCCTCCTTTACTCCAGAATCTCATAGAAGTTCCACACTTCATCAGAGCAAGTAGGGGCTGGGATTTTGTGTTAATAGTCGGTGAGTAGGTCTGCATGTTGAAATATAGAGTAAACAGTTCAATCTATTTCGGTATTAATCATCATAATGATAAATATTCCATTTTTAATTGTATTAGTGTAACTTGGCCGGGTTAAGCGATTCGTTTGAAGTATAATGTTGAAATTGAGTATTTGAAATGAACTGTTATGCAACCGTATGTGCACATAAGTTGGTTAGGTTGCGTCGTCAGGATACTTTCGTGAACTTCAGTGCTGTATTTTAGAAACCATCCAGAAAATTGCTTTTGCAAATAATATAATGAATTGTATCTTCTTAGCGATCCTCTGTGAACGTTCGAGCATTAAGTGCCTGCCTACCCTGCCATTGTTCTAGAAAGCTAGGTAAAATAATAAGGTTCGAATATGGGACCACATAAATTCTATCAAAGGCAAGGGGCGCTTTCGGGACTCGCTTTACAATGCTCATTGGACACTTTGCAAATGAGTTTTCAGTAATAACAAGGATGCCTACAATTGGTTGTCAGAATTATTAAGTAAGTTTAGAATTTTTAAAATTTATTTTGCGAGGGTACACATCGGAAGATTGAAAGGGGATTCGTCATACAGCAGGCGAGGGATGAGCACACTTATGAATAATAATTAGTAACTCTGAATCATATATTTGGAAACCTGATACATGATTAACTTGTTTCTGTTTAGATATTATCATTTACAAATTATATAATATGAATATATAATTTTAATAAGTTTTATTTTTTACAGGAGAGACTATATCGTATTTTACGTTACGAATTTAGCAAAATATTTTTCAAACTTTTTTTTTTGTGCTTTTACTATGCAATTCATGTTCCCTCCCCAACGAAGATTAAAGAAGTTCTAATACACTTATAATTTCGATTATATTTTCTTTCGTAGATTCTGCTACTTGGTTGATTTGAGTTTAGCGTCCCTTTCAGCGGCGAGGCTGTATGAGATATAGACCTATAGCTTAACATATAATTGGAACATGAGCTCTTGCCAGGAACCAAACTGGTCTATCGGAGATTCTGCTGAATCAAAAATATAAATTGTACTGAAATTAAGAATATAGGTTATTATTATGATTAACAATGAGCACCCACATATTTCTTCGTAATATTAGGAACACATTTCTTTTGCCGCATCTGTAGTTTAAAATTTAGTAATTATTGATTACACTTGAAAAAGAACACTACATTGGGCGTTTCAAAAGGGCGTGGCGTCTTTTTTTTAGTTGAGTGCACACATTGTCAATCTGGTGGAGTTTTAGTTGTATAAAATAAAGTTTGTTCGGAAAACGTGATTTTTAAAAATAAAATCGGAATATTATGTATCTTCTTGGTTTCAAACATTTCTAGAACTGTCTTTAGTATTTCCTGGGAACATGAAATAAATAATAGGTGTTTAGAATGAATGTTCAAGAGGAATCTTGTACATTTTTTTTCGCTTTTTCTTCGGCTTAATTTGCGTTTCTGCATTTGAAGAATAATGAGAGATTTTTCATACCTAATTATAATAGTGTTGTTCGCTGTAATTCTTAGAACTTCATTTGGAAAGTAAACTGGCCTCAGGGAAAGAGGCCATTGTTTTTTAGTAAACTTTCTGAAATTAAAGACCCTTAAGAATACATTCTACAATATGCTTATCTATGGTGATTGTGAGACCTCAAGTTTTCTTTTACCTCTGTAAAATATATATGATACTGCTATATTGTCACTTTGCCCATATGACCAGAAAATACTGAAAACACTAGCACGCAGCCAAAATAAAGCATAAGAATTGCACGTGACACAAGTGAAAATAAACAAGAAAGAATAAATAGAGATAACAAAATAACAGATATCAAAACTGAAAGAAATGCGAGATAACATAAGCTATTAATGTAAGGATTTACGTATAAGGGGAAGAGAGATACAAAAAGGGAACTTTGAAGTCTCGAGTGACAGGAAGAACACGATTTTTGGTCACTTTATACAAGCATACATATAAACTACTAAAATATAAGAAACCTGAGGGATATTAGCGATATAGGAAAGTTTAAATTACACAAGAAGTTTGTGAGTATAATGAATTTTGCAAGTAGTTACTGCTCAAACCGCAAGTAATTAACTTCAATCAAGCACAGTAAGTTCCATTGCCACATTTCTCAAACTAATGTCCACGAAAGTTTTCAGATTTTTTTAGGAAGCTATTTCTCCTGTTTTTTTTTTTTTTTTAAGATATTGAAGGCTCATTTGGCGAAAATAATTACACATTTTTTCTTACTTGTAAACTAGAATATGTTCTTTAATTTTTAAAAGTAAATATTAATGTCAGTCTATTTTGAAACTGTTAATATGTGCATTACATATACCCGCGGAATTAAGTTCTTAAAACTATTCTAGTTCCTAAAGATATTACCAATACGTAGCAGGTAAAGACGTAGGCGACATGTACTTTCCTTTCTTTAAAAGAAAAAACGTAGTATTGTTATTGTACAGTAATACAGTATGTAATATAGTTGTACCAAACTCTAAACAATCACATTTAACAGCAGTTTAGAAAGTGAAGTATTATTGGCGAAAAGTCCAAAGGTTTAGATTCGTAATGTCAGAATTTTATGAAGAACCTAATTTTCGTGTAGTTCCCTATTAAAACTGACAGATACCATAAAACACCATGTAGAACAGTCAAGTTGGTTGGGTTGCTAATTAGAATAACTTAGTGAAGTATTCAATTCCAGACAGTGGCTTGACATCTAAAGCATAATTTATCCATTTCCTTAAGGAGTATTGAAAGCTAAAATAATATAGCTCCCTAGAACGGATAAATTACTATAAAATAGCGTACCACGAATTTTGGAAATTCTGATTTTAATCTGAAATATACCATGATCATGTTCTAACCATGCAGTTAATGTCTTATTTCTCAATTTAAATTAACATATTCGAACCTTTGCCGCTCAATTTCGTAAGTTCTAAAGTGCCTTGTTTTCCTAATGTCAATATTGCCATTTATTATACAGTTATTTTGAAAAACATAAACATAACGTGAAAGTTATTTTAGCGTCTCTTAAACAATTTAAATCAGTGTAATGTTCACTGAGAAACTAATGTTTCTAGTAATAGTATATATTATTATATATGGTACATATATTATTAGTTCAGACTAGTGGTATTAGATATGTGGAAAATTGACTGAATTACTTTTTTTTATTATTAGGAGGACCCTGATTAGAGTAAAAGATATAACTATGTTGAAAACCTGCATCATCTTCAATTTTAACCTATTGATTTATATGGGAAATTATTTTCATGTTTTCTGTGAAATAAACGGCATTGTTAATTATATTTTTCTGGTTTCTTCTTCATATCTTATTGAATGTTTACTTTGTGAAAATTAAAGTTTATGTATAATTTTAATATTTAATAAACTTTAAGTAATATTAATTTTACATGTAATGCAAATTCATTTCTAAATAAAGAAAGGGACAATTAACTAGACCTGAAGAAGAAATTAGTAAAACCATATAATTAAAATTACAGTTTAGAATCAACGAGCTAAGAAAGATGGCGTAGGTAAACACCGTTAATCCAGACCTATTTGATATATATTTAGTGCGAGAGGGGAAAAGCGAAATAGTAGTTCACGAATTATCTCCAATTTGCCGTAAGATGTTTTTACTTGTGCTTTTTGACTCTACTGTTAGAAGATTAATCATCATCATGTATTTTTTTTTAATTCAAACTGATATATGAAAAAATGTCCCGTGTACATTTTTTCATAAATATTCATAAACTACAATATTCAGTTACATGGCGTTGTTTACATGTATTTTATGAATACTTTAATTGTGCAGTATATTTGGTTTTAAATTTCTTTCCACAGCTGGGTATTTTATTACATTCATATGGATTATATAGAAGTGTTATAAATAAAATTATGAATTAGTGTGTTACTAATTGTGCATTGCGCCTGCTTACGGTGTGAAGTTAAATTAACGTGTTGTAAGTGACAAGTGCTGCCACCTGGGAGCCATCGTCTAAACCACGTGCTGCCGTGGAACGGGGAGCCACTCTGAGTTCACTTGGATTTCCTACACGTCGAGTGAACACAGCTGGTGGTATCTCAGTTGCATAGCAGCCTAGCCTGCTGGTGAGTTTCCTCAAACTCACGCTAGGTGGGAGGATTGTCCACATCGTCAGCGTGAAGAAGAGTGTGGGTGGCCTTACGTAATAATCAGATTCTATCTTCGTAACTACTGTTTGAAATGGCATTGCTTGTCTCATCCCCTATTTTTTTAAAAGTACTTTCTTTCTATATTGACTTACGTACTTTGAGTTGAACATTACGCAAACCAACATTCTTGGCAAATGTCCGTGTAGGATTGCCATATTTGATTACAGATAAGAATGTGTTATTTATGAACATAATAATGTATGTATATACCATCATATTTTGTATAGTCATCAAGTGTTACATATTCAGTTACTTATCATTAACTTTTCATTTTCAGATAACATAGTTATTTTGCCATATGTTCAACTTGGCGCGTGTAACGAAGCTCCTTTCTCGCTCAATTTAATAATATTTGTATGTAAAGCAAAGAACATTTTTTTCCTTGCGGTTTTGTAGCTTTCTATACCAGATTCAAGATGTTCATTAGTATGATAAAAACATGAAAAGTTTCGAGGAGAAAAATATGGATCTAACTTTTCATCGGTTGTTACTGTTTTGAGTTAATATACAATGTTGTAGATCAACTGTCCAATGACTTACTGTACTTACGAGGAAAAATCTTTAATATTTCTGAAGACATTACTTCCTTATATGATACATTAATTGCATTTTAACTGTCTCGAAAACTTCTTACGATTGTAAGATCAAGGTTGTTAAGTCTTAGAAACAATCAAATCCATTGCTAAGAAAACCTATAAATCTGTCCCGTTAGAAAAATTATATAATCCTCTATGTAAGATGATGTAGATCCTACCGGATAATATTGTAGTTACGGGACTTGATTATACTTTACAATGTACAAAATTATACTTTACATTTTGACGCGTTCACTCCTCCCTCCTTCCAAATCCTGGTTCCATGCTAAGCCTCGATGAAAGTATAATTAAAAGTACACTTCTCTCAGTGTGAATAAACAATAACTTCGGAGGACATAGTGCCTTAGAACTTAGAAAGTGCTATGGAGCGGATTAGAAATAATTTTTAACATCTTACTTTGAGCTTTATTGTCATAACCCTATGATATTCTAGAATGATCGGGAAGTATTTCTTGAATATAAACAATGTGCCCAAAACTACTACCAATCCATTTTAGAGCACTTGCTAAATTTTAGCGCTTTATGTCCCCAAGTTTTAATTATATCTTTGGTTATACGATTATCTTTAGATATGGAGTGGGGAGAAAATAGCTGACAGCTTTATTATGAACGAGCAAAGTAAGTGCTTGTTTTCCTGAAGATTGGTGTACAATCGCCACCGAAAATATACTAAGTTTTATACAAATATAATGTTCTTTTGACCAACTTCGAACAAGTGTGTTTAATTTGAATATATTAATCTTCGACAGAGGAAATGCCAGTGTCTATATTTGTCAAAAATTTTCAAATTTTGTTTGCGACTGTCTTTCGTGCATCTGTTGATACGATTATGAAAGGCAATATATTAACAAAGTGGCTGTATTATCTTATTTAAAAGCAATGGTGATAACTTTGGGACGGCTAGTATCGAAATAATCATTCACTGTAAAATTTGTACGACTGTACTTTTTAAAAATAAATAAACGTAAATCAGATATGTAAAATATAAAAAAATATTGTACTATGAAATATAGAGATAAGTTTCGGAATGGGATCTTTGTGGAGAGATACATAACTTTATGACCATAACATTTATATTGTATTTCTCAGTTTACAAAATATATCCAAAAATTTTATTAGTTTGTAAAAGAATAAACAATCTTGGACTGTCGTAAATAGAACATTTCAGGGTTCTTTGCATATGCGGAAATTTACGCAAGTCGAAGTTTTTACTATAACGTAAGATTTGTCGCAAAAAGACTTGAAAACATTCGAAACAAAAAATAATAATACTGCAATGTAAACACTCAATTACGTAATATGCTTTTATAATAGGGTACAAAACCTTATATTTCTACAGCGCCGGTGATTTAGAAAAACTAATAATAACAGTTGAACAATAGTAAATTTATCTCATTAGTTTATACCTCACTCACTAGATGACTTTCATCATAGAAACATACAGACAGTATATAAGGCAGTAATCACTGATAAATGACAAAGTAGCTTCTATAAACATAGTCCTTAAATGCATTTTAGAAAAATACTCAAGTCCCCCCCCCCCCCTCTTTTTATTAAGTACACGATTACTTTTTGTTAAAACTATCTTCTCTATGTGAGATGTAGTGGTGCAAATTAACGATAAGAAATTGAATGAATCAATAACAGTGCGTCTATGTTGATCATTTTGAAATAACCTGGAGGAATTATCTAGTACCGTTCGTATACTGAAATGTAAAATTATTCTTACTTAGAACTTACCAAAATTGACTCGAATTTTCTCTTCTACGTTATATACACTTAAATCCACATTCATGTTCAACGCTGTACTTCCATAACACCATTTCAGAGTTTTTTAAGTTGTAAAAAATATAGTATTAGACAATCATAGCATTTATTATAGTTGTTTCTTTTTGAATTTGAGAACAACAATCCACATTAATGAGTAGCTGCGTATTTTCTTTGTCAAGGTAAGAAACTAGTAAATTATCATTCGTACTAATATTGAAATAATACAAAACTTGAGGAATTTAATCTATTACTCAAATTTCCTAGTGATTACAAATGCCTGTGCGTTTCATTTGAAATCCTGTGTATGTTTATAAAATATTACATAAAATCTTTTTTATGACTATCTTGTAAAATTCTAATATAGAGACCAATTGTATAGCATAAACAAAGTAGCATATCGCCATTCAATTAGTTCTATTTGGAGCATTTTGTTTTTTTCTTACTAGGAAAAATTTTTTTTAATGTTATTGACTCGAGTTTCTTTCAGTACAGTAAAGTATAAACTTCGACATTAATTTCGTTAAAGTCGATAAAAAGTTCACATTTCGTGTCCGTATATTAGAGAAAAGATAAGAGAAGCACAAAGGAAATAACTGAAATTTTCTTTTGGAAAAATAACTAAAATTGTAGCTTTTTTTTTTTTTTTTTTTTTTTAATAAAACTTTACTTTCTTATTCTGACTACCGACTACCACAATATTTTTCCTCTAGTGGATTCTACAATTAAGAAAGTTCCTTCACAGCATTCAATGCTAGCGATTCCTCTGTTAAATCCGGGGTTGGGTGTTTTGATTGATTTTAAAACGTTCACTGCATTGTTTGCGTGCATCTGTAAGGCATACAACTCAGCGTGTCAGTGGTGTCAGTTCCTTAAAGTTGTCATGTATATTTTGGATTGTCTAAATTCAAACAAACAAGAAAGTACTATCATGGACAAGTAGCCACTTTTGATGTAGTATAAAATTTACACCACCTCCTTCATTCAGGAGTTACTTTATCGTGGGCTTCAGGTATTATTTTAGAAAACGTAGAGTTCCATATATAAAATTAAAAACTATGAACGTTCATTTTGTTTGTGATGTTAGTTTAACACAATAAATATATGTATATCATAGCCATCACAAGAAAGAAAAGTCATTTTACAGTCATTTAAAATCAACATCTTATTATTTTGGGGTATAATCTTTCTTTAATAACATTTTTATTGGCATTATTATTATTTTTTTAAAATTTTCATATATCACTTTGTGAATAAAGATAATGAAAGTGAATGCAAACGAATGATGGCTCATGAACATGTCCACCACAGGATCACATGTCTTGCAGTCGAACGAAGGACACATCACGACACGCATCTTTCAGCGGGTCATAGTTTGTCCATCACTATTATAGCAATTCAGTAGTAGAACATGTAGGGACATTCTGCGAAATGATTCCTAATCGTGACGAATGAAAAGAAGAATAGTAGAATTGTATTCGAAAGAGCCGTATTTAAAAAAAAAAAAAAATCTGGCAGATTAGCATTTAATTTCACATCTGAGTATCTGTGCACCTCAGTTCGAGCCAGATTGCGAAACTTCAATCATTAATAGGCTTAGCATTACAAGAATCTTATAAAATGTACTATTGTTTTGACCCCTTACAGGTTTTCCTTTTTTTTTCTTTGGCCCTCTTTTAAAAACGTTTACCCAAAACTTGGCTACATCATGACACGCTGTAATCTTGTCGTGCGAAGAGTTAAACAAATAGTGATCGCAAGAAGGAAGTAAGAATTGATTGGATCAAAGGTTGATATTCATAATTGAAGAACGAAAGGGTAAAAAAGAACTAACGATCAAGTCACTAATAAAAAGTGTCCACGCTTGGGTAAATTTGTAATTGCGTTTTTTTGTACTGATTTCAGTATGCTGAATCGAATGACAGAATTTTAAAAATATCCATCCATTGGGTAAGAAGAAGAATGACCTCAAAATTATGATCTTTGAAGTATCACTTATGGTAAAAGCGCCCACGTTTGGATACATTTTAATTGCGCTTTTTATACTAATTTGAGTATGTTGAATTTTCAAACATATCCGTGCAAGGGCTCACGAGAAAAAATAAAATTGGGATATGTATATTGATTTATATTCCAAATTTGGGATCACTTTTCTAGGGACCGCATAGATGTATATATTTCAAAGTATTCCATTGGATTTAGCATTCTCAAATTAATATAAAAAGTGCAATGGGAAATATATATATCTGAACATGGAAACTTCTATTGACATAAGCGGTCCTTTTCAAATTCCAACTTTGAGGTTGTGTTTCTTGTAATCCCTTACACGAATATGCTTTAAGATAGTTTCATTGAGTTCAATATCCTCATATAGAGCGCAATTAGAAATACATTCAAGCGTTGGCACTTATACCATTGCCGGAAAAAATAATAAAATTTAACAGATTAATTAACATTTAAAAATTAATGCTATGAGAAAAATAATTGATTAAATTAAAACATTTTTTTTAAAATGATTAATCTTAAGTGATTAATTAAGTGATACTTCAAATATCTCAGCTTTAAGGTAATGTTTCTCATTATCCCATTGAACGAATACAGTAGTTACAATGAGTTCAGCATTCTCAACGTAATGTAAAAAGCGCAATTACAAATTTGTCCAACCTTGGGCAATTTTTACTGGTGGCATGTTTTTTAAGTAGTAGCTTGTTGAAGACCATACTACTCACCAACCGCTAAGTTTGAAGTGATCAAGATGTTTATCTACAATTTCATTTTTGTAATTAAAATAAGCTTTGCAGTAACAGAATATTGTTCTGTAACTGTAGTCACAAATCGATGTTGATAACATTATACACAACTTCACTTACTTACCTACATACATAACCTTAACACTTGTTTGAGTATTCTATAAATTCTAATTACTTGTTAAAACAAAGTAAGTTTTTCCATGACAACCAGTAGTAGCAAACATTGGTGAAACGGTCAATTATTTTTACAAAATCTAAAATACTAATTAACGGTTTGTTAATTTTATCGATCTTTGATGAAACTGGCAGTCGGGATTGTGTTTGACCAAACCGACGATTTTTCCACGTACTGATTTTTTTTTTAAATGCAGTACTTACAAAGAAAATAATCAGTAATAATTAAATTAAGGCTTCAAGTCTTTAATGCAAAGACAATATTATTTTATTATATGCTAGCATAGTAAGTGTAATCCAAATATAACTCTGTACAGTCGATATTGAGTAGTTTTATTTTTATAACAGTATAGCACTATTCCAAATGTAAGAAGGCAGCTATGAGCCAATGGAAATGGAAATGAGAGAGATATCTTGGTGTTAAACTGACCTTGAATATTGCTAAGCACTCTGGTATTAGGAAAGACATCACGTGTATGTTATGTAATCTTCATTCTCTGTATTGTGTGTGGAATGTTTGATTCTAAACATCATGTTCTCTTCTTTTGAACTACGTACTCGTTTCAAATGGTTTCTTTCGTTCTTAATGAAGAAATTTATTGTGAGCATTTTTTGAAAGCGGTCGAAAATATGAGAACATTAAAAATTATAATTTTAAAAATACGATAAATAGATTCATTCACTTATAATGAAATAGTGCCAACTTCGTAACTCAGTTGTAAGGGATGTAATGTTCTTCTTTAACGAAATGCGAACAAAAAAAAAAAAAAAAAGATTTTAGTTTTTGCATGCGGAACTTTGTTCATGTTCAGTAGCAACATGTTACAGGATGGAACAGTAAAACTGAAATTAGCTAATTTAAAATACCTGTTCTTTTCACAAGTGTTGTCCCGAGACGAGAAGTGAACTTTTAAATTCGAAACAAAGTGAGAAAAATAATTCTCGTCTCGCTTTCGTGACAAGAATCGAAACGAGTTTAGACATTTTTCATTTCGTTGGCAACACTAATTTTTATACAGGAAAAGTACTTTAAGCGTAATGTATCAACAAAAATTAGCACTATTATTTTTCTTCAAATTCGAGAAATGTGTGGTAATCACGAGGGCGAGATCCGGATTATATGGAGAGTGATCCATCTATTCCCAGCCAAATGAGTCAATGAACGATCCTAATCGTTGTTCGCCCTGAAAATTCGTGCGAGATACTTAAACAGATTTATGTATCTTAAGTTCACATATGACATTCTCACCAAATACTTCACGTAACTGGCGCTTTCACATTTTTCACGTTCAAAAACCTGATTATTGATCTATTTAGCACTCGGTGGGATTTTTAATCATCTGCACCAATTCCATTGTCCACCACAATTACACCAATGGTCTAACAACATGCAAACGGCATATGTTTACGTGCAAGGCATGTCAGCAAGCAGCGCACATGCGCAAAACACCAAACACGCATTGTCAATGTGAGGTCAAAACTGCTATAATTAAAAAAATAAACCTCGTATATAGACTGTGTGTATGTATATCGTCTGCTGTACATATATCGTAACAGATATTATTCATGAGATCTTTTTACGCTGTAAGTACGAATATAGTGATTGGAAAATCTATAAATAGCACAAGGTATGAGCTATAGAAAGAATAAAAAGAACCATCAATCGAAATTATCGGGATTGTCGTAAGTAGGCGAAGTCCTTCTAGTGTTAAACATAACTTTCTGTAAATTGTTTCGTTACATATAAACACAAATGTATCAGAAAATTACTTAGCAAACCTAAGATGCTCTGCAGTGAGGATATCGGTAATTTTGTGGAATGAAGTCTTCTAACTTGTCAAGGCTGCAAACTTCTCCTTTAGGCTAAAAGATGATGATGATAAATGCAAGTAAATGGTGAAACTATTTGTAGAATGAAATTAGAGAAAGGAAACTAAGAACACAGAGAAATTTCCCCTAATATTATTTCTATTTACCACACTCACATGACATCCAACCCAAGAAAAAATTGTACTAGAAATTAGTACTCTGTCGTAAAGTCAGCATGCTCACCCTGCTTCCTCAGTGTTAAAGAACCATACATTACTTTTTAATAAATAAGAACAATTAGAGTCTATTAACAGAAGTTACGTAGTCCTATACCACATACTATAATTAGGCTATACCACAGTTAAACCTAACGTAAAGAAATGACGCAAAATTCTGTATATCATATAACTACACTCAGCCTTGTGTATTACTTACTTTATTACATCAGCCCACCTAGCTCCAATTTTTCAAATGTCAATTATTTAGATTATACAACTTTCTACATCACTTAAATTTTCTTCAACCAAGGACCATGAAAACGGCCCAGTATCACAACAACCAAACTCTGACCTGAATAAACGAACATAACCGACCGGGAAGCAATAGCATAATCAACAACACTTTATTCAGTACTCCAGACTAGAGATGCGTAGGCTTGAAGAAAATGGCCTTTTTTTTTTTTTAAGGAAGGAAACGACTTTTTTCACGGCTTTTTTTTTTTTTTTTTTTTTTTTTTTTTTTTTTTTTTTTTTTTTTTGCCAAGGAAATTTTGGGCCTTTCTTGAAGATTTTCAATTTTAATGGGAAAAAAATACGTTCTACCTTTCATTTCCCATTATAACAGGAAATAATATTTAATTACTGTGTTCTGGAGAAAAAATAAGAAAAGCACAAAAAGTTCAAGAATCAAAGAAAACTCGATTACTCGATAAGAAAGAAAAAAATGCAAATCAACGGACACAGTGGGTTCTCTAGTTCCAGCGAATCATATTAGAGCTTTAAAAATACTTCTCATTGCCAAAAGTGTTTTAGTAAACTTTTTAGTAGTGTTAGCTATAGCAATAACTGTTCTAAAAATGTAGAAGTTAGGTTTCGTGGAACAATGTTATGGTTTACAATTTATGCATAAACTGAAACTTTAGTTAGTATTATTTTAGGATTTTGATTTGGTTTGAGTTTTAGCAGCGAGGCTATATGAGACGTGGACCTGCTGCCTAACATAGGACCCAAGTCACATGAGCTTCTGGGAATCGAATCTGGGTCTGCTACGCCAAAGGCGCGTACTAGCCACAAGGGAGCTTTAACGTTTAAAAAGCTGAAGATATATTTTATAAAATAGATATGCGGAACAAATTTATCTATCTATATAGTATTTATTGAGATCGTTAAAATTCGAGGGATAGTGTGTTAAAAAGCAATCCAAGTTCCTTATTTCAAACTTATTGACACTATGTAACAATAAACGAAATAATAGTTTTGTAAATAATGATATTTTACCATTCTTATCTAACATTCCCAAAACTACCGTTAATATCTTGAACTTTGTAAAGTGAACTTGTTATTCTAGGTTCTAATAGAATTCTGAAACTCATAATAATATTTCTTAACGAAGAATGAAGTGTAAGCGAAATTCTATACCAAAACCGAAATGATATTGTCTGTTTGTTGGCTTCCATCTTTTTCTTGCCTGCCAGTTTGATCTTAGGCAACCTCTAAAATACGTCGTTCTAAATCATCCTGTAAGTTATATGGGAGGATGTATAACTTACAGACACTGAATTATGTGCTTAGGCAACCAAACTGTCACCATGGATATGCTGGGTTGCATAGCCTACAGTTCCTGGTATCTGAAAAAAAAAATACCATTTCGAAAACCAACCAAATCTACCAATCCCTGACGGAATATAGGATTCACAAGTAGTGAATATTGTAAAAGACACTGTTTTACTTGTAGAATTACTGCAGGGAAAGAAAGATGCTACTTTAACAACAAAATGATTTATTTTTTTTTAGAAAAAGATACTACTTTTTATGAGAAAAACTCCATTTCAACAAATCTGACTTATTTGCATCTCCACTCTAGACACAGATTATTCTAACATTTAGATGTAAGAATAACAAAACTATTAAGTTGTTTTTAGTTGATCATATTTTGAGTTATGATAAAAGTTTATATGAAGAGGCAGTTAGTGAGTTGGTGCAAAAATTAGAACTTCCAGAATTACAGAATTCCACTCATCTTCTCTTGTAATGCTTCCTGTACGTTCTGTCTGTTTGCATACAGTATTGATTGAAATACAAGAAAGTATTTACAGTAGTGTGCATAATTTTTGTGTAATCCAGTAAATTACGGATAAAAGTCATGACGAATTGATAAAACACTGTGTGAAAAAAAAAATGAATAAATAAGGTCGTGTGTGTTGAATCTAATATTTGAATGAAAGAAAATAGCAGCGAATTATTTTTACGACTATACAGATGCTTTTATTCTGCAGTAGTTTTATATGTTCATTATTATCTTATATTTCCGTATTCAACATACCTGTCCGTCCCTACAATTAACTTTCTGTGAAACAAGTCAGGTGATGTGTTAAACAAATGCAAATTCAAGGTGTGAAACAGTCTCGTGTATCAGTAATGCCATTCAAATACTATGCAGATGCAAGCACATCAGCTTGTTTACTGGTTTGTTGTTACAAGTAAAGAAAAGTCCTTCTAACCATTTCCGTCATAAGCGTTTGCGTGAACAAGGACAACCTATAGCTTAAGTTTCAGCCGATTACTTAGCTTTCAGGTTTGAAATAAGAGTAAATCTTTATGATACATTTTATATATATAGAAAAAGTTAACCAGTCGCTACTAAATTGAAGAAAAAAAGCGTTCTCATCCTTGCACAAGAAATGTCTGTATTGAACTCGTAGATCAGAGAATCTCGATTGGTCTTGATTTTCGTTAACCTCGCTGCTAGTCAAAAAATGAAACTTTGAGTTGTTTCCAATTATGGACTGAAGCTGAGGGAGACTGTAATAATGAACTAAATGGCGGAATGAAGAAAGTGGGAAGAAACTAGAGAACACGGAAAAAACTACGCACACTGTGTTCGTCCCAGAAATATTCACGCTCTAGAAGTAAGCAGTCTACCACAGAGTCACCGCGTCCCGCGTAGTTTAATAAGAATATCATTTGTGTCATCCCCTCCAGTGCGGCCTTTTTTTCAACTAATTCATTATTTTGTGCCCTACATACTAATCTTAGAGATCGAACCTAGGACCAGCTCTGGAGTCTTAGGTCTCGTATCATGCTTTTTAGCAAGGTGAAGCCTCAGCTATCTTTAGAAGGATTAATTAATGCTTTAAAAGACATTGATCACGCTATCAAATGATTTTTAAATTGTAAATACTAAAATGATATGTTGGGGAAAACACAGATAGACATGATCAAGCATTTCATTTTATTTTGCTAATATTACATTTTTACAATCTAATCAGCTACAGTAATAAAGCAAAGTTTAACAGTTTAATCAATAAACACAGGACTTTGTAATGCGTGTAATTTTTTTTTTATTGCAGCAATATACATGCCTTTTAAATTCCATATATTAAATAAAGTCTTACGAATATCTACACATCAATTATCTATTACAGTTCTTAAAAAAACACTGTTTAGTGTGCACGAGGGTTATTCTGAAAGTTTTGGGAGTGAAAGTTAAAAACTGAAATCCACTGTTCAAACTCAAACAGCTCTAAGTATTCTCTATCACATTGTATGCAAAGTTCCATCCTCTGAAACGATTTTTGAAATGTCGAACGCCATATTTCTTTAGAGATGGTTGTCAGGTTC
Source organism: Thermobia domestica (assembly GCF_964235325.1). Taxonomy (NCBI): domain Eukaryota; kingdom Metazoa; phylum Arthropoda; class Insecta; order Zygentoma; family Lepismatidae; genus Thermobia; species Thermobia domestica. The sequence goes on from NC_137464.1 coordinate 74,791,401, forward strand.
TTCACATGAGCAGCCACAGCACTTTCTGGTGACTCAAATCGATGACCACGATTTTTTTAGTTTCACTGTTGGGGATAAATTAGGATTGTAATAGGGTGAGACAAAGTTATAACTTTTGATTCAGTCAGAAACGCCGTTGTTTGTCCGCAGTGTGTACAGATGCATTGTCATAATACAAGAGGCAGACCTGACTTCGGACGTTTCGTTAAAAAGTTTAATTTTCCTTTTAATTTTCTTTTCTGACTTGTTTAAGAGGGCCTAAGGGACCATATGTGTATTTTGTGGTCGGCGAACCAATTTGAGAAACTCTGCACTAACGAAAGATTTGTAAGGAATAAAGAGTAGACCTGTACAGTTTTGTATTGCATACATTTTTTCGTAGTACATATTGTTATTTTAAAGTTGGATGAAAATAGTATTGCTCACGAAACGAGACGAGACAGAATATTCGTGATGAGGTAAGAGACAAGACAGAGTTCTTGCAATAGAAATTGATGTACTTTTAGAGACGAGAAATCACTTGTAACTTAAGACTAGGTACAAGTCAGGTATTTTCGATACTAGTCAGTCCGAAATTTCGTCTCGTGAGTTACACTAGATAAAGCTAACAAAGTAAGTGGAAATTATTATACACTAAAGTAATGAAATCAGCAGTAGAGCTGTGAAACTGACATTATCGGGTACGGACAGAGTATTAATGAGTCTCGATTTTGGTTCCATTGCAAAGTGTTAGGTGCTTCCCAATGTCATAGGAAGCAGAAAGGAGACTGGTCTGCCCTTATTTTGAATAATGTTATCCTTTCGAGGAAGATGGTTGACTTTGTGCAAACTATACGTAGTTATTTTCTGTCTGTTGACCTGTATGTTTGGATATATGTAGTGCGTGACGTATTACCGGAAGATAAGTGAAGTGTGAAGGCCTATAATACATCTGTCAATTTGATTTCTCATTCTTTCAATGTCCAGCAGCTTCAAAATTCAGCGCAAGAAACACAGATTTTCTCACGTGTTTTCGTGACAGTATTTTTGCTACACTCCCATTTTACTGTTAGAGAATGTTAATTGTATTACAGAATCAAGAATACTCTAAACCGGCTGGTTTCTACAATTTTTTTTTTAAGATTTAAGCATATAATGAATTAAATTTGCTTACTGATAACTTTGCTTGATTTAGTTGTTGTAAATCGAGTTATTGCTTCGCTGAAAATAAAACAAGAATTCTTCAACAATCTAACCTTCTTTAGTTCTGGGAGTTTTCATAGCCTTATTAGACGAATACTTGTTGATATTCCTTCTTTTAAATAAAATCGTGGTTTATCTTTACTCAAAGCTTAAATCCTTTTCCAGCTACTCATTAATAATATAGTTATTTCCAATTAGCAAGATTGTTTGGCTTTAATCATATGACAACCCTAGTTTATTTTTATTTCTTCGTTTTTGAGTTTGTACGAGCGTTCTTATGAGAGAACAGTGGAAGTCTCTTGAAAATGCTGTCCCGTGACTCATATAGCTGTGGAATAACACTTTTAAGTGCAATCATGTAAGTACCAGAGGAACTAGGATGATGATATCGCGTCTAAGACCCGGTCATATTATTCACAACAAGGAATTCGATATAAGAGATATTTTTCTACTAAAGATTTTGATCGACCATCATATCCAAGCAAAGTCAATAGAAGAGTGGCAAGTGACTCTTGCCTATAATCAGTACTTGTCCTTTGCTTTTTTTTAAAAAAAAAAAATGTGAATCGATATAATCATAGAAAATGCTATGAATATATTGGCCTTGTGTAAACATAATACATAAGAGAATTTATTTTCACTGCCAGTTTCAACGAGTGCTTAAACTAACCGTTAAATTTAAAAAAAAAAAAAATATATTATAAACGAATAGTTTACTGTTAAGTGTTAGTGTTAATAGAAATTTGTTAAATTTTCATTTGTGTTGACGTGATAGAGGTTTACTTTTTATTTTATTATTATTAGTAGTATTTTTAAAATCCGTTGAAAAACTGAAGTATGCATGAATTTGGCGACAAAAATTAAAGTCTTTGCTTAACCATTCTTTTATTTATGGCTGCGAATAAAGAAATTGAAAACTAAAAAACTGAAAAGTGTTCTAATGAGCAGAACAAGTTCCTGTCTATTGTAAAATTAAAGTAAGATTATATAAATATATATATATAGCCCAGTTTCGTTTAAAACTTTCAAGATTGTTCTGCTCTTCTGTTTCACTTGAATCTAGTAGAAAGGAAGAGAAATGACGTTTTAATATTTGTGCAGCCAATAAATAATAAATAGTTCGTCTTCCATTAATAAAGTTCTACATTAATATAACAATTTTAGTATTCTTGAATATTTATTAGGTAATGTATATTAACATTAGAAGCTGTATTTTTTAAAAACAAAATCAAATGTTCTGAATTGTTTTTACAAACATATTGTACACAGAGGACAGAACTTTTGTTACTGATTGTACAGTCACGTTCAAAAGTGTAGTACTGAGTCTCTTTTAAAGAATATTCTACCGAAATCTGTGCTGTAGATGAAGTAAATTAGATTTATAAAGATGTAAGAGAATACATTTTAGTTGGTTTCTTTCTGATGGTTGTTATTAAATACATCTCAAGTTATCATATTTAGAACATACACCAATTTCACAATTTGTTTAGGTGGTGGTGGTTTATTATATTTATCTCTCGATGACAGTTGTACCAATAACTTGGTAATATATACATATAAAATATATGATGCATTTGTATCAAAAGAACTAGTTTCCATTGTGTAATTTAATTATAATTAACCATAGAGATCAACTTATAGCCAACTTGGAGATCGCGTGCCTTTCACATCGTTTGAACGAAAGTTACACCACAGAATGTTTCTGCTGAGGGTATGCAGATCTTAATTTAAAGGTCTCAACACACTACCGTAGAGGGAAGGCTGATAATAGTGACTTCAAAGGGTTTCTGCTAGTAGTTGCTGGTTTGAAGATCGTTGGACAACAGAACGGGAGTAGTAGCGTAAATGAATCCGTTTTGTAAGTCAATCTGTGTACAATTCAAGGATGTCGCCACGAACGCACATTGTGCAATTTAAGTGATTTAAAGCATGGCCATGTAGCGCGAATGCTAGAAGTCATGTGGTTGTTTCTAAGAATTCTTGTGCACGATGAGAAACAGAAGGTTCCAGTAGCAGATGACCCTTCCCAATGCCCTATGACGCACGGAGAGTGCCTAAACACAAGGATCATTGAAGATCACTGAGAGAATCGTGATTTGCAGTGCACTCAGAACAATCCTGGGCCCCATGTGAGTTTACGAGCACTAACAATGGATTTGTTGTAGGCAAGTTTTTGCTCCCGCTTTGTTCTCGCATGGTTACCCTGACATCTGCTTCTCTCAGGGAACAGTGTCAGTGGTATTCTGCGATGAGTCTCTCGAACACAGTGAATGTCATATCTGTTGTAGATATGTAGTTGAGCTGAATAGACCTGTGCTCACACCCTTCATCAGGATATGTATCTAGCATTTTGGTACGAGCTCGTATATGGAGCATTAAGCTACACATCTCACACACTAGGGTCTTGATTTAAGCAGTATGAGTAGTATGTTATACATTCATAATGCAATCACTCTTGCCCTATGACACTTCGAGATTTATGCCTTTCAGAGTTCCCGCCTTCTAGCCTGCTAGGTCTCCGGACCTATACAGATCGAGCTCATGTAAGGGTTGGTAAGATGACGCCTAATCGTCAGCAGAAATCTGGCATCATCCATCACCCAGCTCCGCCAAGAGGTGTTAGGTTGGTGGAATGAGCTGTCAGCCACATGTGCGTCATTTCCAAAGGAAAAAATGCTACACTACTTCGTTAATCAAAATAATCGCAGTCTGCAATCACATTCTTCAGCCATCGCCCACTCAAGGATTGAATTCCGTGGAGAAAGAACCGTGGAATTTGCGATGCGAAGAAATCCCCAACTGACGTAACATCCACAGATCGTTAGAGATGGTCTTCATTCCCAAGAATTGCACGAGATACTGGAAGAGGTGAGAACGTCATGAGAATACAGTGGACGAGGAAGGGTTTCAATTGCAACTCATGGAGAGCCTGCAGCGTCGTTTGAGCGACATTTGCGTGTGCATTGTTGTGCAACATGAGGACACACGTCTTTTGAAAATTTATTTTTGCTTACAAGCCAAGTTGCAGTGCATTTTATGAAGCATCGTAATGATCCACACAGATGGCTAAACTTCGACGGAGAGGACATGATGGATCAACCCCACAATAGATCACCATACCAACAACATCTGCATCTAGAGTTTTGGAAACTGTCCTAGACTTCGATAGAGATCTAAGCATTATCCTAACAGTTTACAATTGTCATTTTTCATCAAAACTGACAGTCCGGTGCAGGAAACTTTCCGATTATTCCTTACACTCAGAAAACTGCACATCTTCAGATGGCGATTCTTGTTGGCGGTTTCAGCTCATATGGTACCCGTCAGTTCAACTTTCTGACATTTGTACAGTGGCCAAACGCTTTTCAAATGGTCCGATTTCACAGTGTTCCTGAGGAGCTAATCCGAACATGATGATCGGTGCCCACTGGGCTCATTTTGATACGTTGTGTCACCAAAATGAAATTTAATAAACCAACGGCGAATGATGTGTTCATTCACAGTTTGTCCCTGTGTAGAATGTCCCAGTTTGAATTCGTAAAGAAAAATCTTTCGCAATAGTATGTTTTAATGGTCCACGTTCATTAGACTATGTTAAACAACGCACCACCTCCTATCTGCGTACTCCAGCCCATTTGCTGGACACGTAAAGAGTTCGTGACGTTAGACGCGTGACCCTAGTTCACTCCTTTATTGCGTTGCCGAGGCTAGTTTCCCACCAGACATCAATGCGGACATTTAATTTGCACAAACCTAATACACTTGGCATGCAATACTCTATTCCAGATTTAAAATAAGCATCAGTACGACATGTTACGTGGGGAAATAGCTGCTTATACGGCTGTTCCGGGTGGTTGCACTGAAATATGTATATATACTGTCCAGAATGTCTCACGGGCACCATGTTGAGATCACCAGCAGCTACCTCATTAGAGTTCTGTAGACCAAGTTTGGGACAGATTCCTTCATTTCTACCAATCCTCAGATGCGTTTCCACCGGTGTATATATATGATGTTGCAACATAGAAACAGCTAGATGAAGGATATGAACAAGCTAGAGAGGTGATCATCCTAAAATATACTTACAAGTTTTCATATAAATGCAGTCAAGTGAGAGAAGTGGCCAACACAACAGATTTTACTGGTGGTAGAAGCTATGTAAGTTAATCACCGTTGGTTACACAAAAAATGTGAAGCAAGTGATCAGTTTACTAAGCAGTAAAACATAATGTACACAATTCTATAGACAGGCGTTCTAGAAAGTCAAGCTAGAGAGGTGGGAAGTTGTATAAATTTTACTGTGTAAGAGTACGTAAAAAGCTCATCAATAATAATGAAAAAAATAGTAATAGATGCTAAGACTAATGTGACGGGGATTAATTGGAGGAAAATAATTTTCTGAGCTTTATATATATATATATATATATATATATATATATATATATATATATATATATATATATATATATATATATATATATATATATATATATATATAGTCACATAGCCAGTTTAATATTTATTGTAATTGTACTAATAAGTATTGTAATTTTTTTCTTGATAAAATATATGAAGATTAAATATTGGTAGTTAATTTCAGGCGAAATAGTAAAAACATGTCAATGTGCTAAGAAGCTCCCTCACATTCTGATATATCCAGCGAGGTAATCTTAGCACATCTTTTTTTCTCTTTCTTTTTCAAAGTTTTCTATCCCAGGACCTTCAGAAGCCTCCTTCGCCTCGTTCTTGATCCCGTGAGTGACTGACGTAAGCGCTTCTCTCTATAGTCTTGACTTTTCTCTACCTTTGGTGCCATCCGATATTCTGCGCGCTCTTCGTTGCTGCAGCACTGGAGGAAGTTGTTTTGTTTCTTCGTGCGGCTGCCAGATGGCGGGACTTGGCACTTGCAGTTTCAGTATTGTGCCAGATTGAAGACAGTAGCGATTTAGCGATGAACAGGCAGGCAAATGTATTGGATCTTGTGTACGTGTGTGCGATCATATGTATATATATATATGATTTTTTTTTTTTTTTTTTGAGTCGTTATCTTCGGAAACAAGATATATCTACAATCTATTGGATGACGTGGCTGAGGAGATAAAAAGAAAAAAAAGGAAAAGGAAACAAACTTTGCGGGCGTAGTCGAAACAGTAGTGAAGCGTGAACCGTATCCAGCAGCTGTTTTTTCTATAGTTTTTCTGTCGCGTAGTGTTGAACCATTAGTGCTATGATTAGTGGCTGACTATGTGAACCATCATTTTATTAATTCAGTAACGAAGACTTTTGCTTTCCTCTATGCAGAAATAGTGCGTGATTCGGGAATCTAAGTGAATCAGCAATATATTTATAGTATAATATGTAATATAACAGATTTCGCAGTTATCAGTTTGTAACTGTATCTTTTTTTTTTTTTTTTTCGATTAATGTGCTGTGTTACCATGTTAACACCCTGTCATATTGATAGTTAAAGAACTTCCTTATTTAACGATTCAACAAATTAATCGGTTTTTTTTTTTTTTAAAGTCCTGTGATAGCATTAGTTGATCGATATATTGTGGTTATGTATACTTTTCTGTGTAAATAACAGAAACGTAGCCTAAAATCTTGATAGAAAAAAAGAGAGAAAATAACACAGATGAGATAACAGAACTATTCACCCTATCTTTTAAAGAAAGAACTTACCTTTCCGCCACCTAGTGCTAACATGTAACTTTTTCTTTATTTTTAATTTTCTTATTATGTTTGTTTTGCATGAAGGTTGGCTTCTTTTGCACAAATGGTGTGGGCGAAAATTAGAAAGTTAAATTTGCTTAACCTTATACGTGATGTTCCGTTCATCCTTGCTTTATTATTTGTCTGGGATTTTACATGGTGCAAATCATGCACGAACATGCATAGATACTGGTACGCCTATTTTGTTGTAGCTGTAACATCAAAGTATGTGATCTCGTAATACTTTTTATGTTACCTGCTGATAAAATTAGTTTCTATTGAACAAAGAAACAATAATTGGGAAAAGCTATACGTTTGGAAATCATCAGAATACTTTTGCTCTGATCCAAATCTGAAATCAATTAAATAATGACACTTAATATCCGGAAGTTCTCCTAGTCGCAGCAGTGGTGTCCATACTGTGTGATACATAGACTATCAATAAAAAAAGAGAAAAATCGAAAAGCTCAAGAACATACGCATTTATTACAATCTGACTTGAACTTCTAAAAGGTGGTTTTAATTTTTAAAGTAAGTCAGTCAATATTGATCGTGTACGCTGTTCTTTTTAACTCAGAATTGCCCATGTTGATGCAGTACAGGCGCTAGAATTGAGAGAATAGATTCTTTGAACGAAATATCACATATATAATATCTGGAAATTTCTGTACTTCATGTGAAAGTATTCCATTGCTAGTAATAACTGCTCTTTTATTTTGGATTAAAAAGAAAGTTAATTGGCAATATACATATGTGATTTCCAGAAAATTAAAACTGAAACTAGCATATTAACTTCGGAAATTCATCTAAAAAAAAAAAAAGTAATGAAAATGTTGTTGTAGTGTAAATAGTTTCGAGTGAATGGTTCGCTCGTCAAAAGTTTGAATTTTATTATCTGTATCAATCGTTCAAGTAGGAAATGTCACTAACTGAATATCAGTCCATATCTAGTAACGGGCATGTATGAAAAGCCGAGTGAGTACTAGTATTTAATAATTGTAAGATGTTTAGATGGATCAATTAGACGGATTTCTGATTACTGAGAAAGTGAGATTTTTTTTGTCTCTATGTGTGTGTCATGCCAGTTCCTTCTGCACAATCCGCTAAAAATCAAATTAATTTTGTAAACTCCTCAAGAACTTACTGGATCAGCAGGGGGGATCAGCAAGAACTTACTGGATACGTTAATTCAGTGATTGGGTGCGTAAAATTTATTATATGTAACATCAATGATTGGCCTATTTTAAAAGATGCATTTTGTATAACATGCTGAAACTACAATCTAAACAGCAGTATTCATAGTTACCCTATAGTGCTGAGTGTAATATTCGGTACAGTATCCGCACGGTAATCCGCATTTTAGTTATAATAATGAGTACGTTGTGTAATTAGCATACATCAATTCCGTTTCGTACTGTTGTTTAAATATTGTTAGCAGTAGAAGTTTGCTTCCAACTTTAAAACGATAAAATCAACTTGTCGATGGTCTAGGATCAATTGTTGAAATAAAAGCTATTAGTATGTAGAGGTAAAGAACATAATATAATCTTACAAAGGCAACAGCTAGTTCGAAGTTAAATTGGAATCGTGAAAATTAATTCAAAATATTAATGTTTCACATGTATCCTAGAGAATATATTAATATTCTATTTTTTGATTGTCCAGCTTGTAATTTGCAACATTTATTTTTTTTTAAAATTTAGTTTAAAGACTTTTGCACAAAATTTATAGAGATATATAGCATAGGTACGCGAACTGTAGGCGACAGTTCAACGTGTGTAAAAATATTTTCTTTAAAAGTCAGGAAAAATGTAAAGTACGTGGACCCAATGTATTTCCGTAGTTTGCGATGTACATGTGCGGAAGAGATTGATTTTATTAACATTGCATCACAAAAAAATCAAAATTACGTTTATTAGTACTCGTTATTCCGAAAAAAAAAAAACTACTTAGTATGGATTACAGTTTATTTCCTTGTTGCAAATTTTCATTTAGAACGCTTTAAAGATATCATGTTTTGGAGATGATGCACCGTAGCCAATTAAAAGCCAGATAAATAAATAAATGATAGAAGTTTTTATGCAATATTAATATTTTACTAGATAAATGTGATAGAAAAGCTGTGCAGATATAGGTTTCACTACTATGTTTTTTTTAGAAGGTCTACTTCAACCTTGAATAACATCAATTGCTTACAAAAATCATGAAATCAGAAGTACCTGATAAGTCTATACATGTTTGCTTTTTGTGTTATTATCTTGCCGTATATATATACTTTCTTCCTCTCTCTTTTCTCCTGTGCTTTTGAAATTTGGATAGTAAGCTCTTGTCGTGAACAACTTCTGCGCTTAACTGCTATGGCGTTTATCTTGCGATGGCGTATGTGTGTTCTGCACGCTTTTGTGGTGAATAGTTTTGATATTCTTCCAACAATATTATAAAATAGTATAAAGGAAAAAAAAGTTATTTTTGGGGGACTTTTTTGTAGCATGTATTGTCTTGTAACCCAGTTTTCTCAGAGCTTTGTGTAACTGTTTTCTTGATGGGATAGTGGTGTTCAGTGGTACTGATAGTTCTAGATATTATATTAAGATTTATTCTAGTGGTCTGCAAGAATGTACCTTAACAGCTTGTGAAATTGTTGCATGCACTTATTTTGTATGTGTTGCCAATTGTTTCTAAATCTTGTTTGTATTCAGTACATATTTTTCATAACTGTATAATATTTTCCACAATCAGTATGTGTGTATAGGTAGTCACTAGTGGCAGTGGGTGGTGGGAATATCAAAAAACAGGAGTGTTTTGCACAAGTTGTTAAAATATCTCTGTAGTTTTTTGTTCACAGTGGAAAATATTGTGAAATTCTGGTTCCTGGTAGAGTTAGTGTTAAAACCAACACTGAATGAAGTAAACATTGATTTTTTGCATCACTCGTATGGCGTTACCTAGCACGTTGTATTTAAATGCGATAATGAAATTTTAACTATGAATGGTTTCACATAAATATTGATAATGCATGAGTAGTTGTGTACTATGTGTATAGGTTTTCCAAGTGCATTTTCTCGTTCATGTGTTGTAAGTAAGGAACATGTACGTAAAGTGATTATAGCACTTAAAAAAAAAAAAAAGTATATGGCGACAACTTCGCATGTTTTTGCGTGCGTGTGTGTGTTTGTGTACGCGTTGTTATTACTGAATGAAGCTTTTCCTTTCAGCATAAGACTTTTAATATGTTCGAAGCCTGACTAGTTTTATTTATTTTTAAAAGAAAAGTATATGTGCACTTGCACCATCATGCAGCAGTGATCAACTCCGGCTGGTTTCTTGCGATTCCGTTCTGGGGTGCGTACCAGGGGCGCGTTTACATTGGTGGAGTTAGAATTCTGTAAATGCACTATCTGGTACGACATTCCAGCACAGACAGTCCTCATCTCTTTCTCTCTTCCGATAAAAGAAAACAACACACATACACTAACTGTTCAGCTTTGGCGATGGGTTCAGCATGGTACGTTGCGAAAAAGGGGATTCTTTTTAAAAATATATATATAAAATATATCTACAGTTGAAAAATTCTATGATAACGAAGAACTTACTAATATGACATTTTGTATCTGTTGTGGTGGTATAGTGAAAAAGTGCAATAGTTAGTGGCTAGACGATGTGGATAATCGTTCTTCATTGTGGCACTAGCGATAGTAAGAAGTGTTCGAAAATTGTTCTAGATTACTTTTTTTTTTTAAATATTTTAACTTGTTTTCAGTGTTTTTGTATGCATAATTTTATAGGTGAATTATTATGCGTCGTTGTTTCGCGAATTTAAACGGGAACTGTATATTTTATTCGAAGTTCTGAAGGTCCTTGGTAGATTACTTTGGTAGTTCGTAATAAGAACTTGTAGATGACTTGGTAGAAGAGTACTTTTTCATACGTTTAATTCTGACTTTAATATTATTGCTTTTTAAGCTATTAATTATTTTTGTAGCATTTTTTAAATTCAAGATGTTTTCACAAATATTCAGATTACAAAAATGACTCATCAAAACACCTATTGTATATGATATTGACAAATTGATCATTTAATATTGTTAACTTACATTATTTGTCGATATCGTATCTACGTATGGAATATTGTCTAAGATCTAACCACGTTAGACGTACACACATATTTGAAACTGTATTTCCTTTTGTGATTTTTAAATAGTTTTCAAATAAGTTGAATTATTTTAGTACAAGTTTGTATAAGTTAGAGTGTGATTGATTTTATGTCATTGGAGACTATTTAATAGGTTCATTCAGAAATACTATTCTATCAAAGGGGATCCTTTTATAGCGTGATTCTCCTAGCGTTAAACTAGATGCTGCGAAGAATTGAGGGCGAATTACTATAATTGTTTATGTATAGGGTGAGTCAGGTTCCTTTATGCGTACCATAATTATGCAAATTAATGGAATAACAAATACAGGAATAAAACTACGTACCGTACTTAATTGAAATACGTTGTTGATAACATGCGAATGAACAACATTTTAGATTGTGATTTTAGCGTCCGTTTCAGCAGTGAGGCTATATGAGACGTGGACCTACAGCTTAACGTGAAATCCAAACCATATGAGCTCCCTTCGGGTACCTAGCCCGGATCTCCCACTCCAAAGGCGCATACGCTAACCACTTAACCATGAGAGAGCTCAACACCATTTTAAAATGTTTGTGGTTACGTCATACTACCGAGTTGGGTGTACTGTTCATATTAACGTAGTTAGCCTAATCGAGGCAAATGCATGCCGAATGCCTGTTTTATGGTAGTCGAGTGTCCCATAACTGATTCAAAGTCCTCTGTAATCTACTCCCAAAGACTGTATGGGGTATAAGGTAACCGTACATAATTCACATCAATATCTGAAATCAGAAATACTAACATGTAATAGCACAGCCCTGAAATATATAGGGCAGTCATTTCCAACTCGGCATTATATGACTTAGAAGAACAGTTTTACAATCTGAGAAAAGCAGATAAACCCAATGAGGAACGGAGGGGAGGGGATTACGTAGGAGAACAAGTGTTGGCAGTGAATGCACAGTCATGGATTCACGAGTAGTATGCATTATAACAGGTATGGTATTACCTACGATGCATATCCGGATTCGAACCCAATTACGAAAGGCTGTTTTAACCAGTTAAAGCAGGCGATGTTCTTCTTTGCCCTCACTGTCTTGTATCAACGTAGTTTTCTGCCAGCTCCTTCCTCTCAAATTGAGCAGGCGACAAACAAATTGTAACAGCATTCAGTTGGAAATAAGGGTCTTAGGAGATAATGGGACTTTTGGTTTAACGATGGCAGAGTGAAATCCAAAAGTGCATATGAAAAGTTTCTGAGTGCATTGTTGAATTTAGAGCAGAGGTGGCATTCCTAATTGAACCTCGAGCGCGTAGCGCTTTTGAAGCCTTGTTGTTACTCCTTTCCAATTGGTAATCCCTCAATGTCAAGGGAGGTTTGGGTCGGACTTCACTCTCATGAAAGGTGTTAACGTGAATATAAGTTTAAGACCAATAAATTCCCTTCAATAATTTAAAGATAGATCAGAATAAAAACTCGTAACTTCTTCAGTGAATAGTATTTATAAACAATGTTTTTTTTTCGGAGCTAAGAAAAAATCAATTGCAGTTTCGATTATACTAAAATAGTGTGTCAGTGCAACCTGTTCACATTTTGATGCTCCTCCCCAGCGACAAAATTTTCTGGAAAGCATCTTGTTTATTAATACTAGAAAATAACGCAAAATCAGTTTCTAAATGTTGTAGTCTTTTGAAAAAGTTTGAAGACTTACGTGGATGACAGAATGGGCTGTCTTCTTTGTCCAGTCTTTTCACTACTTCATTGGAAATGAAGAAGTGGTGCACATATTTTTCTAACAAACGTCATGTCGTAACTTTCATGGAATAAGTTGTAACAAATATGTTAGTGTTTAGGGCATATGATTAGGAAATTACTTTCCCACATGGTTTCATCTCCCGTTCGTTCTTAACGTTGCAATTCCAATGTTCCCTTTGACACAGGGCGTTTACATTCTTTGATGTGCTTCCGCAAGAGGAGCTGCTGAAAAAGGAGAAAAAGAAAATCCTCGCCTCATCGCTTCCGAAGACAAATATTTTGTTTCTCTTTTTCTATTCATCAGATGACTAGAGGAACCCTTGTTTTGATGTGCGTGCGTTATTCGGTGCCAGTAACAGGTGGGTGCCTAATTTTTTGGCCCTCCTCCAGAAATGTTTCTCTTGAATCAGTTATGAAACAAGCAGACTCCACCTTCTCTTGTCATTGCGTGACGTAATCTAAATCCTCTGCTTCTGTTTCCGTCTGCTCCCTCCTCCGTCTCTTATGCCTTCTTTCTCTAGTGAAGCCCTTTAGGGACGTGAGAATACTTTATACATAAGTTACAATATGGCGAGAGGCAGTACAAATTCATAGAGGTTCCAAAACTAATGCTTGCTTCTTGTTTTGACTTGATTAACTATTAACCATACAGTTAAGAGTGTGTAGTTTCAGAGAGCTTAAGATGAGAAAAGCAAATGTTAATTACGTTAAATGTAATTTAATTAACAGCAGTGAGATGTTATTCCAACACAAGAATCCAATTTCTTTTGTAGATCACCCTTTGAATTATGAGAAGAACTGAGTTTACAACGTTTTGTCGAGCAGCGTACTGGATTTTTTTTTTACTTATTTCGATTTTTCCTCTTTTTGTGTGTGTGTGTGTGTGGAATAGCGTACTGAATTTTATTCATTTCGATTTTTTCTCAATTCTCTTTGCAGAATACCTTTTTCGTAATTTTATACATGACTATGATAATATAATTTTAAATTACGTAATCAAAATGTTAAAACACTGGTCCAAAACTAATTGTAATATTTCAAGCGGGAATGAATTGTAGTGTCGCTAAATTATATTTCTACAATATTCAAGAGTTTTAATATTTTATATCCCACTGAAACTCAGTAGTGAACAGACGTCTTCGGAGGATCATAAGCTCTCAACAAATCGTCACTCTCTATTGGCAGTAAGGTAACATTTATTAAATAAAACTTTTTGATTTAGTGTGGAATTATGTTTCCAATTCTATTAACAGATTAAAGCTATTTTTCTAGTTAAATACGTTTATTCTGGTTTACGGAACGAAAATTCTGACTGGAGAACAGTTCTAATCCTTCCCTCAGATTAGCATAGCTAAGGTGAGATTGCAAACAACTGGAGATGGGCCAAATTCGTGAAACTGTTCACTCATGTGATTTTAACTTGCAAACACCTATAGTCATAGCGGATTCCTGGTGACGTTATTACTGTAACTGCTGTTCATGTTTCCCTATACGATAGACCAGATCCTCGGAACAAGCAAGTCTGGTAAGCTTTTCGTTCAGTCGGAATGAAATAATCACAGTTAATCAATAGTGCAATGAATTTATTGTTTATATCTATACCTCTCTAACATTCTAAGTGGTTTTGCGTTTCGTTCGATAAGTTAAAACTGCAATGTCCGCTCTCATTTTCAAACAGAAAGACAGAAAGCATTCTCAAAAATGCTCTAAGTATGCATACTAAATGTATATCGTACACTCGTATTTTCGTGATATGTAGTAGTGTCAATTCAAGATTAGGGCCGTAACTTTTTAGTAATAATCTTTTGTAACAGATGCAAATTATGTGGCATTACTCACTTATGAGCTGTCAAGATTTCTGAACTTTATTAATAGTAATAAGTCTACTTCTGATGTAGTGTAACTAGACATGAATTACAAAGCTGTGATTGGATTCATGCTGTTGAATTTCTGTGGAAGTAGGTTCACATTCCACTTCCTAAAGTAGTAATAATTCTATGTACGTGACAACACAATGAACATTTTGAGATTAGAAATGTCTTTTTCGCGCATATGTATTTTTAAGAAGTAGACTATATGATTTTTTCCCGCGGTAATTTTATTAGTATCGTTTCCGTAACAATGCTCATACCAAGGACGTTGTGTGCGAGAAAGAAGTTAGTAAATGTTTAGTATCACTTACTGCTCATAAACATGTGGGCAACTGTGTTTTAACATAAGTAATATACGTCGATTTTATGAATGCTCCTTCGGGTGCGGCCCGTGGTCTTTTCTCGTAAGCATGAGTACTTGGTTCGGAAACTAAATGAGTGAGAGATCATTGGAAAATCTGATCAAGGTTATAACCATTCTTTTAAGGTTGTAACTTTTTGGATTCAGACATTAGCCATGAAGGATTAATAGCATGTACGTATATTCACTGCTTCTCCACATAGTAACTTTTTTTCTTTTTAATCTTGACTCTATTTTATAAAATAATTCATGTTACACAATTTCTTTTTGTTCATGTATAGTTTCATTAGAGTTTAATCTCCGTTCTATCAGTTTTACACAAATCACATACATACTGTCCTATCGGTATTTGAATCCGAAGAGCTTAACATGCGGAATTTTAACGTTACTTTGAATCAGCTGAACGTTGAAAGAAATAGTTTGTGTAGTATCATAACATTAATCCCAAAACACAGAAAAGTTTTAAATACATTTTCCTACTTTTCTTAATTTGGAATATCGTAAATCCTAACGTAATAATACTAATTTAGCTATTATTATTATCTAATTGGTTGATCGATTGATTTACATTCTTTGTCAGCAGCGAAGCTATATAGGAACAAGACCTACAGTTTAAAATGGGATCTGAATCACTGATGTTCTCGCACTAGGAAATGAACCCGAAACTCATGATCCAAAGGCACGACGCTAGAGAAAGAAACATGGCTATAATCATAATAATAAGCTAAGTTTTAAGAAGTTTCCATTTGTAGGTAAAATGTTTTGTATGAAGTATTGCAGTAGGAAATTGGACGTATCGAAGAGCATGCTTTTCTATTATATATCTCGCAGAATGAAATTCAACTTGATCATAGCTGGAAAAAAGTGGTATCGGGTTGTATTCGGTATTACTTTTGATGAATCTCACCTGCTAGACTACAGGTTGCTGAACCTCACGATTTTATAATCCTATCCATTGTTTTCTCCAACATTCTCGTTTTACCAGTTCCTTCATTAATCACATGTCTCTTTTGCATGAAGAGCGTAATCGTGGGGTGTAAAAATATAAATATGATTTCGTTTTGTGTCATGATTTATATTATTTGTATAGGAATACACGATGGTTTAATTCTAGCGCCCTCACCTCTGATACAGAGTTCCTGGTTTCTTCTAGCTCACGCAAGCGTGTGATGCATTAATTCATTATAAAGCAATTATAAATCAAACATCTATATACATCATTTCATGTCGCCAAAATACTATAAATTTATTAATACTAATGTGGTAAAAGAAAAGAAGAATCTTGATAAAACTAATTAAACTAATAGAGACGTGAACAGAGTTTAAATAAAACAGTTACATTTAGACATATCGTCAATATGGATTGACCTAGTTTTCTTTACTACATTCATCCCTAATTTTTTTCATCATCATTCACTTGCTATTATGCGTTGAACTGAATATTAAATTTAATTCATGTTACTTACATACATATATTTGGACCTTCATTTAATGTTTTTTTGTACAGATGGAAAACCTTGTTAGATTGTGTGTTGGTAAACGGATAATTTTCGGTGTTTCAATTGTGGCCTCGTCTTAATTTGTGACTGGAGCTGTGATAACAGCTGTAAGTTTTTTTTCTTTCTTATATTTATTGAGTGTGTCCAACCAACCAACCCAAGTTGCTTGTCTCCATGCTGAAAGAGCAGCAAAAATTCTCCGGGGCTGAGCCATTTCTGGCTTCGGAAGATCCATCTCCATGCCAACGTTGAAGAGACAAAAAAGAAAACTTGAATAGTTGGCAGCCATCTAGACTCCACATTCTGCCACATAATTACCCTCGAAGTTCGACGTTGCAACGTTGACTGCACTCGTTGTTTTGCATATCTTACATTGTCACCGCTTCCCAGTTGGGGACACTTTAACCTCAGTAGAAAACAAGCAACTCGGTTTCAGTCGGTCGAACCGAAAATACACAAGATCCTTTGTAAATCTTGAAACAAAGAGCTTGGTCCATCCCTAGTTTTAGAATTTTTGTAGGTTCTGTATTGACCTACTGTGACAGCTTCAGAAATACCGGGATTCTTGGCATATCCCTACAGTCCTACCATTTGTAAGCGTAAATACATATATCTTAGGAGATGCTGGTCATCTTCCCCATTATCTGATTTTCGAAATCTCTGCAGGGAGGAGGATAAATGTATGTTACTAGTTTCAATAAGTATCGCCAGGCTGTGGAGTATTGTGATCCTTCATTATAAGTGTAATGAAGAACCATTATCAGAAAACCATTATTGTGTTCGTAGTATGTGGTAGATCCACACTCGAAATTGATGTGCACACGATTTTTTTTTCAGTAACTTCTGCTTGAAAGAATGATTTGTTAGACAGTTTCGTGTAAATTTCAGACGTTTTCTAGTTTAAGACAAGCAGTTTACCCATATCGTTCATTTCATTCAAAAATCATTGTTGGAAGAAGTAATTTTAGTTTATATATTGTAACTTTTGATTGTGGTTGTTATGTTCTTGAACTAAAAAATCTCAAACAGAATGACACTAATTGCCTAATTAAATGCATTTTGTTGATTTTATAAATTTTATTAAGAACCTGCCATGTTTCTGGGGAAATTGCAGTAGAAATGATCCATGTTTAACATGAAGCTGTATCTGTTATTAATAACATGAAGCCATAAGACTTCCTTTGTCCATAAATTTTCAGAGAGACCTGTATTATTCAATATATCTCCTGTCAGGTTATGGTAATTCTTTAGTTTACGTAGTTTTCGTCAAATTTTGGGAAGAACTTAGAGGTAAATTAATGTGAAATTAACTGTTCTACAAATTGTCATCATCACTTGATAGACATGATAAATGTGTTTATATTCCAACATTTTGTACGATTTTGTTTTATTATTAGTCGGTATAATTTAGTTCTGTTCCATGTTAAAAGTAATTCCCCTACAATTCTCTCCAAAATGTGAATATCCCATATACAAGGTATTAATAAAATATAACGACCGACTCTTTAAGATGTGATTCCTTACATTAAAATAGAGAGAGAAAAAAGTTCGTGTGGGGGGGGGGGGTAAAAGTGTATAGTTTCCGAGCTAGGGCTGTCCAAAGTGTAAAAACTTCATCGCAACATGCATTATTCCAAAACTAAGGAACCCCTAAGCTGGTGGCTCCTTTCCTGCTGACACATTTCATGTTCGTTACTGTCAAGGCTTACTTTTTTCCTACTTTGAAAATTCTGGTGGGAATTATGCCCTGTTAGGTATTCCCTATACTCCTATTACACATGACTGATATATGCGTTGCTGGATACCGTATGTGTGATTTCCTTTTACGCCTATATGAACCGAAACTACGTGGTTCTTTGTGTTCGAAATAATGTGTGTTGCGATTTAATTTTTCCTCTTTTTTTTGAACGGCCCTAGCTTTGAAACTGTACACTTTTTCCCCACAGGTCCACGGGAACATTTTTCTTATTTTGATGCGAAGAATCAACTTTTATTAAAGTTCGTCAGTATACAGTAATTTATTAATATCCCATATATATGATTATTTGTTTATTATGTATTGTTGAAACGAAGAATTGTAAGGTTCTGATCTGAAATAAGTAGTTTACGTTTTCTCGTCAGTAGTGAAATCTTAATACCATGGATTTTACTATAAGGTAATCATGAGTGGCATTAAGATTGTTATTCTGAGATTAATTATATATATATAACTTTGTCGGGAAGGTAGAATTCATAGATTTATTTGTATCAATTTATTAATTCTAACGGTGATACAGGGTGTATGACAATGAAATCTACAAAGTATTCAAGAATTGAAGTTAAATAAGTAATAATTAAAGTGCTTGTAATTACATATAGAAATATAGATTGACACTTTGGTTACATTGTAATAAATAAAGCAAGTAAAAAAATTATGGAATAAAAATAACTAAATATCATTCAGAAGAAATCAATATCTTAGTACCATTAACACAATACTTTATATGTGAATCAATGTTCTATTAATTTTATACCTGTATTAAGGTATATTCTATATCTTGATACTTAAGTTTTCTATATTAAGAAGTAAAATATAGTATTGCTCACGAGCCTTCATAGCCGTCTCCTCTCGGGGGATTACTAATAATATAGTAATAAAATATGTATCTAATTAAGGTTATATGTGCAGGGTAGGCACAGGCACAAAGTCGCTTTCCCCAATATGTAAATTAATAATTATTGTGAGGAAAATGACTTTGTGCTCACCCTGTATATAATATATATACACCCGAAAATTAACTCCTTTTGGTCGTAACTAAGGTGGAATTCATATTGTTGTGAGAGATATTGTAAATAAATAAGTTAGTTTGATATTCCTTTAATAATGTGCGTCTCCGATCAGTTAAACTATTAATGAAGAAGTAGACACTTAGTAATTAATATTTTGATCTTTCTCTTTCAAATCTATTTGTTGCTGCTTTTGTTAACTCATTGTTAATTAATTTGTGAAAATGTTGAGACATATTTGTACACACTTTTTCATACCTACTGAAATCTTGTAACAAAAAGTTAACGTTATATGTAATGTACTTTCAGTTTTATCAGAAATTTAGTAGCATTCAGAATAGGATACTTCATTCAAGAACACTAACAAAAGTAGGTTTATAATTTTGGACTCTGATTGTTTTTGATACTGGATCTAATTGAATTGATTTCTAAATTGATTGTCATTTAGTGGTTAATAGTTGTTCAAAACTTTTTTTTTTTAATTTCTGTATACAAACGACAGAAATAAATTAAAATTTATAATATGGTTGTGGGTTGTTTATTTCTTTTAAATATTGGTCCCACTGTAAATAAATAAATATTTGTTCGGAAGTGAAAGTAATTGCAAAACGTATCTTATTTTTACTGTTTTAAATTACTAAGTATCATGTATGAATGCTTTTTTGAAAATGATCACCTACTTTTATTTTGAGTCTTATTACTCATGATTATGTAAGATTTTTTTAAACAATATAGTGAATATTAATGGAAATATTTTTGTTTGAAATTATCTATTTGGAACTTTCAAAAGAAAGATGGATGATTTTTAAAGAAATAAGATTTGACATTTTAAATTTTGGAACACTTAATGATTTTAAAATGTAAATATAAAAGTATGCAGCCTGCATATCAATTTAAGCTTCTGATTAATTGTTCCACTGTATTGAAAGTTCGATAGAAGTTATTTCAAGATTGCCGGCTGGTGTGGTTATAATTACTGAGTGATACTATGTGAAGTGAGCTCACAATAAAATATCGGTTTGGATTGAAATTGGCATATTTGAAGTCTGTCATATGTAACTTAACTGCAGGTCGGTGAGTAGTAAGAAAACATATAATTTGAGTCGGTGAGTTCATTAATTTCCCGCTCGCGTATCCCCCCCCCCTAATACTGCTGAATTAAAATTTTTGTTTGTTTAATTATCTGGTACCTCTTTGAACAGCTGCGGGCGAAAATTTGGTAACATTTTTATCATTACTGAGTTCTATGTGTATTTCGGAATGAGGAAAATAACTATAGAAAAATATTTATTTCGTATTGCAGGACTAAATGAACATACAAATTGCAATTTATGTAAATAATCTTAAAATGTATTTCCAATTCTTTGCAGGAATTTTCAGTAGGCTTTATCATTGTTTCTCCTGCAGTTTGTTTAAAGACGTACTTCTTAACAGTAATGTTCGATAATAGTAACTTTCACTAAATTATTATTATTATTTTATATAAGATAATTACGCAAAGAAATTAGATCTTCCCTTGAATTTTGTAAATTTATGTGCAAAGTGAATTAGAAGATCGATTAATTACACACCTTTCTGAGATAATTGCACGCTTGCTGAAAATGTTTTCAAGTACATCGTAACATTACTGTGAATTCTAGGAAACACGTTAGACTTTATTATTTGTTAACCAAACACCAAAGGTAATATTAGCAGTGTTCGTAGGATAAATAAATATTGTGGGGTTTCAAATTAACTGCACTAACTGTTAAATTTAAATAATGTGCTTTTTTTTTTACTAAGCTATACAATTCTAATTAGGTTTTATTATTAAATTTAAAAATGAAGATTCAGCACAGTAATTAAAGTTCTCTAATAATCTGATAATGTGTACAAAATCCTCGTATCATAGTGAAATTAGAAGATATGAGATATAAAAGAAATCCTGAATGTCAAGACGTTTTCAATTCTAACGTGGTTAATAATTTGAGACTTCGTTTGAATGTAAGAAAAACTTTGCAAGTTCACGTTTCTTACTGAGCTTGTGCTTCTCCACCTGAGAAAATGAAAATTAATTTACGTTTGCACAATGCAATACATAATATTGACGTTGACAAGGCCAGATTTTTGTAAGACCTTCCCATTTGATTTTTTAGAAAAGTTCACCTGGGAAAACAGTTTTGAATTCCACACTGGGGACTGTGTTCAAGCTTTATACATCGGCATCCAGATACTTTCTGTCCTTCCACGAGCGGAAAGTCCTGCAGACATTCCTGTGAGCCTTGATGAGAAGTCAACAAGGGGAAAAAATAAATAACGAAATTAAATTTTCACATATACACTATTATTTTTATGATGTCTGGAGTTCTTGGACATCCTGTATGGATGGTTGGAGGCAATTCTTAGATCTTGCCTCAACATCAGATTGCATTAGACAGACAAGAATGAGAAACTCGATTTGTTGTGGACACATGCTACATTTGAACCAGACTTTCTCGCATTTTGTTGATCTGCCAGTTTTTAGTAGTTTGTTGCTCGTATTGGCTACTAGACTGACTCGATCCGCTGATGAAGTAGCTGAAGACGAGTTTAGCTAAGGCGTTTTGTGTCGTGTCGTGTTACTTGTTTCAACTCAGTGTCGTCGTCGAACCAAACCAAAATATCTTTGCCAGCTCCCAGGACATTGCTTGCGCTTTGCTCACGTCATTTGGCCGCCTCAATACTTACGTATTTTTTTAACGTTTTTTTCTTTCTTTTTTTAAATTCCTTTGAAGTTTCGTAGCAAGACTTTTAATCCTGCTCACTTTCATCCTACTTGGATAATGACAAGAAAACGAGTGTTTGTTTTTTAAAAAATGACATCTTTAGGTAACCTCCCACGACTTAATGTCGCTTAGGTTAAAATAGAGAAGTGAATGATGGTGAAATAATTGGTTGAAGGAGAAAGAAGGCGAAGAAGATAAAATCAGGAGAAAACTCTGGATTCGATGTTGTTCACTGCAATTTAACATTCAGAGATAAAACCAGAAATCTTTCTTAGAAGTGGATGTCTAACTACTAAGGCTACTAAGAAATCTTTACTTACATAACTTCTGCGGCCTCTGATTTACTAAATTTAAGTACAGTAACGTTTTATATCAATCCTAATATCCGTAGCACTAGGAGATACTTAAAGTAACTTATCCGGTAGCATTTTGTGTTTACCGTAAATATCGGTAGTGAGATTTGGCACTTCCTTATAACTTTAATTTTCTCACTAATAAGAAGGTAGCTGCCTTCAGGCCAATGTTTGTAACGACGACCTTGATTTGAAATGAATTGTACATATATTTACGTTTGACCTAACGAAATGGTACTATACTTGCTTAAAAGTAAAATTAAAATGAAATGAAATCTCTTAAGTTTTACGTCCCACGGTTATGCCACCGAGGCTAAAGGAGATGATGATAATTAGGAATAAATGAAAGTGGAATGAAGTAGGAGAACCCCGAGAAAACCCACGCACACTGTTTGTCCATCACAAAGCTCACTGGACACGAGCTGGGATCGAACCACGGATCCCAACCCAATGTGTCACCGCGACCCCTGCGTACTGGAGTAATTGGATACAGGTTTCTCTTCGTAATTGAAACGTTTTCATGATTTCGCCAGTTTCCGTCAAGTACTGGTTTGAAATTAAAAGATTTTAGTTCGATCGTTAAGTGCCAGAATGAGCCATCTCCACTTTTGTCAAAACCCGTAGATCGAAGCTTAACTTTTATTCGGTGCATCGAATGTTGTTCGTCTGAAATTTTTATATTTGCATACTGTACCGCGGTTTATAAAAGAACAGTTCATCAAAAAATATCACCTCACTTTCAGTCCCAGGTGGAAATGGATCTCTCTTGCTTTTAAGACTAATTCTCGTGGTAATAGTATTTTCTGTATTGAGACAATATTATAATATTTCGTAATTTGTTATTGCCAACTTTGCAACTCATAGAAGTGTGTGTGTGATACAAAGAATTCAGCGTTATGCATCATTAAGTACGGAGAACAGTCAAATAATAGTGTGGGCCGAATTTCAACTTTTTTCGAAAACCGATTCAGCGAAGCGGTTAAAGGGTGTCTTTCAGTGGGCAAAGTGTGCCAGATTTTTTTCAGAATTTTTAGTTAACACCTTCATGTGCCGCATCGAGGTTTTATGGAAAATGTATGCAACCCGCGACACAGTACAATATTTCACTTTTTTGGCTGTGTAAAAAAAAAAAAACACATTCTCGTTGTTTTAAGATTCAGCCTTAGGGGCAGCTTGAACTATAACTAATTCACTTTTACAAACCCCATTTAAGTGCAGTTCTTCGCTTAAATTGGCCAAATTTCAACGCTTAAGGCAAGAAGATTGCGTTTTTTACTTGTCTGTAGAAAAATTTTATTATTTTGTTCAGGCTAAGAGTAGAGTTTATTAGTTTATTTTATTTACTTTTATATATATATATATATATATATATATATATATATATATATATATATATATATATATATATATATAATATAATATAATATAATATAATATAATATCTTTTACTGCAATACAATTCATTATCAACATTCTCAATCATTTATTCTTTGTCAAAAATGACCCAGAAATCACCACAAGGAGGTGACTGCACTTCGAGTGCCACCCACTTTTAGTTCCGCCCTGTCTGCCATGGCCATATTTGCATGTGTCCTCACTTACTTGCTTTACTTTTCTGGATAGCATAGTCTTTTTCTCGATCCGAGTGTTGGCATTTCCGTACTAGAAATCAAGGCACACGTATGAATCCGTCACGACTTGCCGGCCCACACACGGATTGAGAAGATTGCGTCACCAAACGCACCATTCGCTCTACTGCTTGGGTATGGTATGGAAACGCAGTTATATCTTCTCGGAACAGTTTCACCAATCGCTAGAGCAGAAATTCAAGATGCAGAAGACATTTAAACAGAGCGCAAAAACCTTGTTATTGATAAAAATAAGATTAGGAGAGAAAGAGTAAATTCAGCGCAGCTGTTCAAGAAAGTAACGACATAACCGGAAAATCTGTTAGAAAAGACTAGACCCTAACGCAAGCGAAAAAAGGAAAATATTGGTATCGACGGCAGATCGAAGAAGAACATTTAACAATAGTGGAAGAACAAGATTCAACATATTTGGGCAACGTCGTGCCGAAGTATGGTAGGGGAGAGGACATCGCCGCGTCTGTGTACGAATTTCTGGATGAATACGAAACTGATCTGTCAACGGTGGTAGCAGCTGGCTATGACGGTACACCAACGAACACGGGAAGATTTAAAGGGGCTCTATATTGTTGAAAAAAAAAAACTAAATCGAGAACTTCAATTGACCGTTTGCCTTCTTCACGGAAATGAACTACCGCCTCGTTACTTAATAAGACATTTCGACGGTGGAGCATCGGGTCCAAAAACACTTTTGGGACCCACCCGAAGAAAGCTCGACAAGTGCGAGGAAGCGCCCTTGATAAAATACCAAGCAATAAATCTTGACTGGTTTGATGAATTCGCAAAAGTTAAAGACCTCAGTGCGGACCAACATCATTTACTAGCAATCTGCAGAGAAATTCACTCAAGATACTGTTCTTTAAACTTGGCGAACAAGAAACTCAGTCCAGTGGTCCAGTCACGTTGGCTCAACAAAGCATGTCGCATTCTTCCTTTGTACATTAGCACAGCGAGACCTTGCAAGACATTCATGTGTCTTGTACAATACATCGTCATGGTGTATCCTCGGGTCTGGTTTGCTATCCAGCAAAAGCCATCATGCTGTGAAGGACCGCGGCATTTATGGAATGTGTGACAGGTAGCCCAATTTCTACCCACGGAACCTAAGCAGATAGTATTCTCTGTATCTTCCAATAATTCGCAGTCCTTAAAAATAAATTTTGATGCGGACGACTACTACATAGTGGAGTGGATGATATTGTCCCCAGCAGAATCTCCACTTAGCTAGATGCTCTCCGACGACGAGATTGAAGAACATATTTAGTCAGCTGCAATGTTCGGAGAAGAATAACTACGTTACCGTGCCATACTCAAGCAGTAGAGCAAATGATGGTTTGGTGACGCAAGCTTCTCAATCCGTGTGTGGGAAGGCAGATTGTGATGGATTCATACGCTGTGCCTTGGTTTCTAGCAAGGGGATGCAAACATTCGGATGGAAATAATACTATGCCATCTAGAAAAGTAAAGCAAGTATGTGAGGACGCAAGCAAGTAAGGCCATGGCAGAAAATTAGTCAAAGCGGAAGTGCGGAACTAAAGGTGGGTGAAACTCGAAGTGCAGTCACCACCTTGTGATGAGTTCTGGGTTATTTTGAACAAAGAATAAAGGATCGTGAATGTTGATAATGAATTGCATTAGAGGAAAAGATAAATAAATAAGTAAATAAACTCTATTCTTAGCCTAAACAAAAATAAATCAATTTTTTGTACATACAAATGAAGAAAACGGAACTTCTTGCCTTAAGCGTTGAAATTTGGCCAATTTAAGCAAAGAACTGCACTGCGAAAAACTAAGTGAGCTTTGGGCAGGTGAATTAGGTATAGTTCAAGCTGCCCCTAAGGCTGAATCTTAAAAAAAAAACAAAAAAAAACCGAGAATGTATGTTTTATACAGCCAAAAACGTGAAATATTGTACCGTGTACTGCAGGTTGCATACATTTTCCACAAAACCTCGATGCGGCACATGAAGGCGTTGACTAAAAATTCTGAAAAAAATCTGGCACACTTTGTTTGCCCACTAAAAGACACCCTTTAACCGCTTCGCCGAATCGATTTTCGAAAAAAGTTGAAATTCGGCACATCCTATTAAATAACCACTATATACTGATATACCCACAATAATGTAGCTATATACAGGGTGGGCCGAAGACATGGGTGGGTGGTATTTTCCTGACACCAAAATAAAGTATAGATCAACCTGGGTGCACAAATGCTTCCTTTCGGAGTTATACGCTGCCGAAAACATGAAAAAAAAAAGAACTTTAAAGCTCCATAGCTCCAAAACTATGGGACCTACAGTAGTCGGGTCAAAACTTCACTGAGGAACTAATATGTGCGCTATCCAAAAATACATGTTTCAGAATCGTGCGGTACTCACGCAACAATGTTTATAGAGGGAGTTTGGCTAAGGGCATATAATTTGAAGTACTCACCAATTACCTCTGTATAAACTGTTGCAGAAGGACCGCAGGATTCTGAAACATGGATATTTGGATAAGGTGGATACTAGTTCTTATATGAAGTCTTGACTTGACCAGGGTAGGTCCCATAATATTGGAGCTATGGACCTTTAAAGTTTATTTTTTTATGTTTTCGGCAGCCTATAACTCCGAAAAGAAGCATTTGTGCACCCAGGTTGGCCTATACTTTTTGTCTTATCTTGGTGTAAGGAATCACCTCCCAAACGTTGTCGGTGTTGTTTTGTAGATGGCACATGTTCATTTCGTAGATTTTTTTTTTTTTTTTTGTATCAATCAACTAACTATATGCTAAAGCAGCGTTTCCCAACCTTTTTCAACTTGTGGCACACTACGCGTGTTACTTCGATTCTCGCGGCACACTTATTTGTAAATATGAAACACAGTGGTATTTTTTCTGTGATTATTAATCTTCTTCTCAGAAAAGAAAGCTCTATCACTGTTTTTTCCCCCGTGGCAAATCGTTATGCTTATTTTTCATTCTAATTTTAAAATAGAAAATTGGAATGAAATATTGGATTCAGGTTTTTAAAAATACGCTTTCTTTTTAAAAACTGGATCCAACCTACTATTACCTGACCAGGATAGCAGTGCGGTTTTGGAAGGATGGCGCTGCTGTTGTGTTTACATCAGTTTGTTGGCAAGCGCGGTGGGACAGGAGAGCGGAGAGTTCCATTCTGCAGTATATCCAACGGTACTTAAAAGTTGCAGTTTGGATGTTATGCATAGCCTAATCTCTTTCCGCTTAATAAAGAACGTCGTAAGTTGTGTGGTTGTAATGAACCATTCCTGCAGTACTGCAGATGTATTGTGGATAGTGATATATGAATGGAAATTGCCAATTTAAGAACAACATAGAACAATTGACAATTCAGTGAGCTTCTACCGTGTATTAAGCAGACTGTATAAAAATTACGTTTTATTCGATGTCATTATAAAACAGGAGCAGCCTGCAAAACGCTACTCGCTAATTTGTTCGCAAGTTAATGTGGAGGGTGTATTTTTGTTGTAGTTGTTTTTTTGCTTGTTACTTAAAATTTTTTGCAAATAACTTCAATAACTTTTGAAACTGTTTGTCTTAGCTTGAGCCAGAGGCGGATCCAGGCTGAATGTTTGGGGGGCGGTCATTCGAAGTCAAATCAAGGTAAGAGTGTATTGCCAAAAAAAAAAAAAAAAGTAAAACAACTTTAGTAAAGAAGAAGTAGCTATTTTCTGCAATTTCTAGAACAGAAATGGCCACCTGCGATTTCGAAGGTGGACATTTTATTGCGCAAGAACGCCAATGTAAGTAATTTCTTGCAATTTATTGCTTTATTTGACTTCTGCAACGTAAAAAAAGTAAGGCCTACCTATTTTAGGTTTTATTTTACATTTATAATACAAAAGTGAAAATTCTTAAATTTTATTTTTAAAATAAAAAATATTCTGTTCTGGGGGGGAGGCAATCACCCTGGCCCCTGGATCTGCCCCTGACTTGAGCATATGCGTGAAGTGATTTATTACGAACAGGACAAAAAGAACTCTGATAGATTTATTACAAGTAATCCGGTTAGAAACACTGCTGCTTGCATTTTAGTTCCAAAACCGGCCGCCCGCACTCGTTGGCTGGTCAGGATATACTAAGCAGGAAGATCACTAAATAACGAACGAACAAACAAATCTCTTTTACTTTTAAAACACAAATGTAGGTAATTTGTCGAAAGGATTGAATGATATATTAAATTTTCAAGTTACGAAATAGTCTGCAACAATAAAGAAGCAATAATGGTCATAACAATGATAACAAATACTTTTTTCAACATTAGAAATGTACAGAATAGTAACCCGGTATGAAACTTAAAATTGTAGATTCATAGTAGAATTTCATAGTAATGTGAAACACAAATATTTCACCTACGTTTTTCCCTACGTTTGCTATAAAATGATTGATTGGTATAAAATTAATAATTTTGTTTCGATTCCTCGCGGCACACCAGCGGCCCACTCACGGCACACCGGTTGGGAAACGCTGTGCTAAAGCCTAAAATCTTAAATGTTATATAAAAAGAAATCATTTGCCATAAGATTTACCTTGAGTGTGACAGATAAATATTTGGACAATTTTCCAGGCAAATTATAGAACCTGAATAAGAATTCATAGAAATTTCAGGGTGAATTAGGGACAACGGAGAAAAAAAGTGAATCAGATGATCTCTCTCTTGGGAATTTTTCGGACCGGACTTATACCAAAGCATAAGAAAATTTTGTTCTTTTCCGTCGTCAGGTTTCCAAACCTTAAAAATCACAAATAAATGGGCTATATTATATACTAGTACATTTTATACACGCACAATATTTTCCTATATTCAAAGTATCTTTCCAGTTTTGTTTTATAATATTTTGCTTAATACAAAAAGTGAAATTGTAGTTACGTCTTACGTTTTAGGTTAAGAGATGGATAATTAATAAATTGAATTACTATGAAAGAATTGGTGGGATGAGGAGAGTGGTCGAAGTGAGACGGTATGCTATACCGCCTCTGGTTTTTCAGTAATGAGGACATACCGTCTCTGGTTTTTCAATGATCAAGACAATATTTAAATAGCCGGTATGTTGAGTCAAAATCATAATAAAACATACCGCCTCTGCTCTTTTTCCACTTCGAACACTGGATGAAAATGTGGGGGGAAACTGGAGAACCCCGAAAAAAACTACGAGTGCGATACTGTCCACCACTTTCAAGTGGCTTGGGATTGAGCCAAAGATTCTTCGCATTAGCGGTAGGAATTCGACCACTGAGCCACTTGACCTCTTCCGGTAAATACAGTTTTAAGTACAGTCCTGTATATCTATGTACTTATAACTAAAATCGATGAAACTGTAGCATCTTTTCTTTCTTTCATTGAGGATAGTTGTTCCTTGAGGACAGATTCCATTATAGAAATATTTCACTGTACCAGTATTTACATCCTAGTAAACTCTTGGAAGCCTAGTAACACCAAAAACACTCATATTTAATTTAATCTTAACGAAAAACAGTAAGCACATTTTGAGATGTGTTTACCGTGTTATGCACCGCAAGGTTCATTTTTTACCACTGGTCGAGGGCCGTAGAGGCTGATTAGAGATGTTATCACCTGGCTGCAAGATAGAAGAGCTGTTCATCGGCCTACATTGTAAGATTCAGGACAAGGACATGCAGCAGAAAAGGATTATTGTTTGAGTAAACAGCATTTGCTTGCAAGAGTTCTTCTCCCACCTTCTGCAAAGAAAGTGCTACAGAGTCTCTCTCTCTCTTTGGTTTCACACGTTATTTCAACGTGACAATTGAAAAATTGCTAAGATTTAAATTATGGACATTTATTTAAATTTTAATATACCCTTCTATGTTGATCAGCATTTTGGATACCTACAAAAATATGAAGAAAACACAATTCGACTGAAAATTGTACATATATTTTGCAACTATCATTTTAGAAAAGAGCTTATCTTTAGAAATATTATGCTTGTCCAGATAGAATTGAAGTTCGCTTAAGAAATTTTCTTTCTGCGAAATGTACTTCCAATACCTTCATTTTCTGTGCTGCGAGCAGGTTTTGGTAAATAGAACACTTTGTACGACATCCAGTGGCGTACACAGAATATCATCAAGGAGGGGTTCAAGCACTTAATCTCATAGCCTTTCAGAACAAACGCGATTTTTGGATGTATAGAGTATCTTAATATAGTAAATTTTTACTTTTTTCATAATGTCTTCCCCAACAGAGATTTAAACAATCTTTGAGTACGGCATTGAAAATATCCATATACAATCTTCTACGCTAGGATATAATAATAATAGCATATAAAGGACTATAAGATAATTATCATAAGCAGGTGGGATGAGATCTTTATCAAAAGTTTAAAGTATTGAAATTTCTTAAATTCAAACTGATTTCTGAAAATGAGTCGAAACAGTCAGTACTTTAAATATAATTTTCAGAAGAATGTATTAGTAATTAAAGCACTATTTGAAAGACTTATACAATCTTCTTAAAATTGCACATCTACCATTTGGTTGTTATATTTGTAACATAAACTAAGATCGGTTAAAATATACTCAAGATAAATATTTCATAGCTGCACATACTCACTAAGCTTTTGATATCACTTTTTTTTTTTTAACTAGTGACTATATACAGTGCGATAATATATAGTATTTCACAAAGAATGCTAATTACTTGTAACAATTCAGAAAGTATATACGTATATAAATAAAGTTATTTGAATAAAGTATGTAGTGATTTTTTTTAGAGGCCCATCTATCGCACTATCACAGTGAAGCAGCAACTTTATTGCATCAAAGCTATAAGCGGACAAAAGTTGGGAAGGCGGGTGAAGTAAAGTTGGTATTCAATACGGCAAATACAAACGCAATGCAAGGCCGTTTTGCGTAAACCGAGATGTTAAGTTTATCCAGTAAAAATACTTGGAGGAAAAAACTGTGTTCCTAAGGGTCCTGGCCCCTTCTACGGTTACGTCTATGTCTCTGAGTGTAAATGACTTATCAGTTGTTACTTGTATTATGCATTTAAGTAATCAGTGGTAACAGGCAAGCTATTATTCAGTCATATGTATGTATGTATTAACAGATTTTTTACACGCCAGCTTCCAACACTCTTGTCTTCAGATCCACAGATACATGCTTGCTTTATAGCAAGTTTTCACGATAATTGATCTTACCTCCTACTATTCGTTTTGAATAAGTTATAATTAATTCATTGTTTTCCTTTGTAACTCGTCTGCCTTTGGCATAAATTTCCTGAATTCGATTACCTTGTGCGGACGCATAATATTGTGATATCACCCGAATTGTGAGGTAATTGGCTATTGACTTAGGAGGTGGCAAACTTCTGTATAGAAAACCAACAATAACTTCGATGGATCAGATGTGCTGACAAAAAAAAAAAAAAAAAAAAAAGTTTGAGTGACTACTTCGAATGTCAGTAAGTTTTGTTGAAAAAGACACTAATATGGACTATTTTCTATTTATTTATGAGTTCTTATATCTTAATTCTTGAAGCTTAAGTGGGGCTGAGATTTCGTGGCATGTTGTTAGACATAGATGACGAAAAGTGAATATTGGTCCATTTCTTGCTTTTAATTCATTGGGTAATAGTTGATTCATGAAATGTCATCCTTTTAGACAAGAAATTCATTTAACCCCAAAGAAGTATTGAATTATAGAAAGACATAATCTGACCGAAATGACAACTCTGTAACAAAGAAATTTAAAAATAGGCTATAACAATTTTGGAAATGAGAGCTTTAGTACTTACAGTACTAAACACTAACTTTTAATCCTTTCATTGTGTTAAGATTTTTTCTGTTTTCAAACTTTTCATTGAAGACCAGAAATTTGGGTGCGCACTTTATAGCGCCACAATTGTTGACACCAAAATATATATATACTATACGAGGAGTCTTAAAAACAATTGTTAACTCTGTTAACTCATGTATTAATATTTTGCATACGCTATCTAGCTTACTTTCTTTATATATATACTGTTTATTACAAAATAAATACAAATATTTAAAAAGTACTTAACAAGGAACCAAGACAACATGATAAGTCATCAACTACCGTTGAGTTCTTTTTTCCTAATCGCTGCCTTAACCTAGATTTTTGGGTAATTCATATTCTGGCCACACTGTAATTTCTATGGATGGCAACACTGGAAATTCTTTTGATTCATATTTTCGGGTGTAGAATAACATTGTCTATTATTGTGATAAGTTTCATTTCATTATCTCTTTTCACTTGCGAAAAACACGCAAAAGAAAAATGGTTAGCTTTTTTTTTTTTTTTTTTTTTTAAAAAATCATTTTTTGTAGTCTGCTCCCTTAACGAAGAGTCTCAATAGCGTATTATAAGATAATACAATCATACGCCGGCATCGCTTTGTAAGGGTTTGTCCACAGTAAATAATTTCTACCACATTTTCTCATTTGACAAATTAACACAGTTGTTAAATTTTTCAGCAATCAAATCGTTATAAAAACACATCTTTGTATTAATTTACCTTTTTATAATTTGAGCTGTCAAATAATTTTTAAATATTTCACTTTTCTTTCTTCTTTCTTTTAAGAAGAAAAGTTTATAATCGAAAATCATTGTTTAAGTATCTTGATAATACAATTAAAATGAATTTCTTTTAAACAAAAGGAATAAACTACAATGTGCTTATCATAATAAAAGATTATTTCAATTCAAGTATCTTCTTCACAATTACATATAAATTGGACAACTTTGTTTTACAATAAACTAATGTTGAAATTGATTCTTACATTGTTTCTTTATCAGCCAATCCTTGACAAATGAGATCGTCACATAGCAACTATTGACAATCGGATTTAGAGCTTATTTTTTCCCTCCTTCCATGTCACAATGTATTTTACCTTTTTTTAAAACAGGCTATCATATTGTGTTTTGTGGTAATTCATCTCACAGCCATGTAGCCTAAATAAATTTTGGTAATAATTTGAATTTCATTTACTTCAACATGGCTGTGATAGGTAGTGGCATACTGTCACTGTAAGTCACAAAACTAATTATTTATGTAGTTGTCTGCCTAGAGATAGCAGCCCTGAACGTAATAAATGGCAGCCCCAGCAAGGCAGGGTACCCAGGTGTAACACACCGATTGTGATAAGATTGCACAGACTTAAAGAACATTGAAACAGAAGCGACACGAAATTTTTATATCGGGCAACAAGCGGATTGAAAGGGTTAAATAGGGGCATAAAAATGGGGTCAAAATGAGATAATGTGGAATATATCGAGAACGAGAAGAGATATGGGAAAAGGTTAAATGTACGAAATACTACCCATAGTCGATGCAATTCAATGAGGTAGAACGCACCCATGAGAAGAGAGCAGAACATCCGGAAATGAACCAATCACGTGTACAACATTGTCACAATGTGTTACGGAAATGAATGAAAAGGGTGATAAGGAGTGGGAAGAAAGAAGAAACGAAAACAGAAAATACATGTTTTTGCTTTGGGTGCATACATCACCGATATGCGAAAAAAAAAAATACGCAGATTTATCTCAATGCACGAAGATGGGGTAACACGCAAGAAGGATGCAAACGCCGTTCCTATAGGCAGCCAGCGAGACAGTACTGCGCAGTGGGTTGCATATATCGGATAATGGGAACTAGCAGGTGGTTCACATATTTAAGATAAACAGCAACATTAATATCAGTACCACACATGAGTATCAACATTATATCACTAAGAAAATGCGCGTGCAACATAACATATCTTGCTCCTTGTCACCCTTTTCGCTAATTTCCGTAACACATTGTGACAATGTTGTACACGTGATTGGTCCATTTTCGGATGTTCTGCTCTCTTCTCATGGGTGCGTTCTACCTCATTGAATTGCGTCGACTATGGGTAGTATTTCGTACATTTAAACTTTTCCCATATCTCTTTTCGTTCTCGCTATATTCCACATAACCTCATTTTGACCCCATTTTTATGTCCCTGTTTGACCCTTCCGATGTGCTTGTTGGCCGATATAAAAAAAAAAATACGTGTCGCTTCTTTTTCGATGTTCTGTATGTCTGAGCAATCTTATCACAATTGGCGTGTTACACCTGGGTATCCTGTCTTGTAAGATTTTTATGGTATAACACTATTCGAGCTTGCCTCAATCACTGTTTCTTGCAGACACGTTTTTTGGGGGGACACTGTCGCCCAGAGCTCTGAGAGTGCTCCCCGGAGGAGAGCAAAAATACTTATTTAATATAACAATAAATAGAAAGTACCAGCAGTGCCCCCCCCCCAGAAAATACTAAGTGTGCCCCCCGGAATATTGTTTCTGAAAGAAACAC
The DNA here is from genome assembly GCF_964235325.1 of Thermobia domestica. Classification (NCBI taxonomy): domain Eukaryota; kingdom Metazoa; phylum Arthropoda; class Insecta; order Zygentoma; family Lepismatidae; genus Thermobia; species Thermobia domestica. The sequence goes on from NC_137464.1 coordinate 74,825,745, forward strand.
TGGTCTCAATGTAATAAGCAAGTGGAAAACCCGCTATAATTCCTTATGTGAATATTTTGATCTTTCATTTTGGATATAGACGTTACGAAAATAAGTATAAAACGATTGGTATATAGCACAAATGTCCAAAAGTGCGTGAATGAAATCAATAAGCAAATAAAAGTTCGAGCGTAGGAGCTATAGTCATAATTAATAAACCCTTCTCATGATTAATAAATTCAAACTGAAACAAAATTCACCTGCACAAATAGCTATTCAGGCAGGCATTCGGTCGTACAAATACCGAATGCCAGGCTGGGATATAGTGTCCCACGTTCGTTGTAAATCATCTTATAGCTGGGCGATCGTTGCCGAAAGCTAGCTGGCAGTCAGCACCATTTTAGTCTCGCATCTGCTTAGATCTGTGAACTTAGCAGGCCAGGATACAAGCTGTACATCAAGTAGAGCTCGCCGTGGCTGCGTGAGACGTGCGTTATACTGCTGGAAGATGAGATCCCGAAAGCTCGCCCTGACTGCGTGAGACATGCGTTATATTGCTGGAAGATGAGATCACGTAGTTGCAGCATTAGGTTGAAGGACTGAAATCATAACGTCACAAATGAAGACCAGAGGTAAACAAAATGTATATCATATTGTCCCCCCCCCCCTGTACCAGAATGTCAAGTGTGGATTCTATATAAAATGTCACACACACTGAAATTTCTAGCTTGATACGGACAAGCATATGGTAGTTACTGTATCTGAGACAGAAACTACTCATTGCTGAATACTTCCTCTCTCCAATGGTTTCTGAGGACACCACCGAAGGAAGATGGTGATGAGCAGCAGGTGTCAGGAATAATACGTTTCCAACAGTATGTTCTCTTTTGAAGTATTTCTTATAAGCAGAAGACAAAATATTTTGTTAACTGTGTATGAGAGAGATTTTAAAAGTAAGCTGAAAAAGTTTATTACTTAAAATGATGGGTTCTTAAGGTGAACTGGCTCTTCTTTTAGTTGAATTGGTTAACATAGCAATCGCCACTGAAACAGACCTTGAAGTCCTTAATAGACAATTACTGTTACTTCATTTTCGTGGAAAGCTCTGACAGCACGATAATATGGCATCAAAAGACCATAAGCACAACTAATTTCAAGCGTGCTTAATGGTTCCGAACGCCCTTTCCCGACGAAAAGAATATTTGGATTCGATGTTAATACGAAAAGCGGAACCATCCTGTCAAACGAATGGATAATATCTTGGATATAATATTATTCAGAAGTTGATGTTGATAGAATATTGCTATGTGCAAAACACCAGATATGCTAAATTTGAGCGCCAACCCTAAAGTTGTTAGCACTTAGAACACTTTACCACAGAGAACCTAGTCTGTCGCAAGTATTGAACCAAATAGTCTTTTCATGTAAAATTGTGTTTATATTTGAATGATATGTTAAAATAGGCTCTGCTCTTAGGATATACTTCAATGTTCCTAAACATGTTGAATGATAAATACTCAAGCAATGGGTACATGCCTAACAAGGCCGATAGCAAACATTAATTTAGGAAAGGGTCGGAAAGTTTTAATTTTTCACTAGAATATTTGAAGTATTGGGACCAGTAAAAATAGTTCTGTAGCACAAATCACATTTTGCTTCCTTCCTCCTAAAGTTTGCTATTAGTTACGGATTTGCTGAAATGGAAAGTTTTGTTTTGCAGGGTTTGGCAATAATTAAGAAATGTTGACCAAATTATCTGATAATAGTAAGTCACATGTATCTTCTTTTCTCTCGTAAGTGCGGTCTATATTTATTGCTCGTAGTTATTGAGTTGACCAGTGATTCAGTGTGTGCCAAGGGGCCGCGGTGGCTCAGTGGTAGAGCGTTCACCTCTGGTGCTTGGAGTTCCGGATTCGATCACAACCCCCGCCAAGTGAACTATGTGGTGGACAAACACCGTGCGCGTGGGCTTTTTCTGGGTTCTCCCGTTTCCTCCCACTTTCTTCCACCATTTCATTCATTACTCATCATCACCGTCTCCTTTAGCCTTACCGGCATAACTGTGGGACGTAAAACTGTGGGACAAAAAGATTTCATTTTTTTTAGTGTGTGCCAAATTTTCCAATATTAAATAAATAGATACGCATACTGAGAACACACAAGTGTATTGTGACTTTTTCATCCATGTACTTGACTCAACATACAACTTCATATCCTCTGTTCTTTGTATGTACTATCAAACAATACGCCCATTTTATTTAAGTAGGTGATAAAGTTCAGTCGTGTGTAGTATTTCGCAACATGGATGACATTCATAAGTTTATCTAAATCCTCTAATTGTTTTGGAATTTGCGATAAACACCTTGTCAGCTGGATTTACTGAATAGGTCTCTGATATCTACTGAGCTTTTTGCCTATACCTATAAGTAGAGACCAAAGGTTGAAGAGGTAAAACAATTTCATATAGTTGACATTCTTGAAGGAAAAATCCCAAGAATATGACGTAAGCATAAGATGATAAAATTTGTTTCCAATGAAACTCATTGAGCGAACTGATACGTGAATAATGTGTTGTTAAAGAGTCGAGCCTCTATTTTGATTTATCACAATAAGATAACATTCTTTTGAAAATAACAATTTTTGAAATCTCCTTGAACGATTTGGAACACTGATGAATTCCATAATAAACAAATAAAGAAAAATTAATTATCTCATGAGCTGAGTTCATATAACTCTTGACACTATGCATCTTTGAACCAGTTCAAACTAACCAGAAGTGACCGTTTTGTATTCACGTATTAAACTGTCTATTGATGTAAATTAATACGGATCTTCTATGTTAATGTAAAGACATGTAAATATTCCTAAAACTATAAATTATACCAAGAAATAACTCTCTAGTAAAGGCGTAATTGCTTGTAGAAATAATCCATTCCTAAGGTAGTTCCATTCTGTGGTTTCTCCGTAATTGTTCATTACAATAAGTGAATTAATACCTGAATTATGTCATTCAGATATTGTTCACATTATTTTTGTCATACCTACGTTGGTTGACTACGAAACCGTATTCAGTACTTGTATGTATCTTTCATCTAGGATTAAAATTTCGAGAATTAAGAATGTACAACTTAATATTAAAATGACTTCAATCTTAACAATTTACTTTTTATTCGCATTATCTCAATGAATTTATAAAAGTTTTCATGGGCAACATTTGATTAGTTAGAAGTGAATCCTTGAAATGTAAAGTTTATGTACAGTACAGATCAAGTAGAAACTTAGAATTATCATGAACAAATAAACAAATATAATATTCTCCAATTTTTCGGATTTGCAAACTGCAAAAATTACTTTCAACTTACCTGTGTTATGCTTCATTAAAATTACTTTAAATTTTAAAAAATCGAGATTTCTTACGTTTCCATGGCTGTGTAGGAAAAAAAGTGACACATAAATTAGTATTGAGCATCTTCAAGCTGAGCAGTACAAATTTTTAAGGCAAAAATGAAATGACTTCAAAGTATCTGGAGAAATAAGCAGCAGGCGAAAAAATGTTCGAAATGAAAAAGTCTTATGGAGGAGAAAATTCACCTGTGATAAAATTGGCCGTCCATTAACCCCTTGAGGGTGGGGTATAACAAAACTTAAATGAGATTCTCATTTTATTATTATTATTATTATTATTATTATTATTATTATTATTATTATTATTATTATTATTATTATTATTATTATTATTATTGCAGATTCGGATTCTACAGGAAAAAAATAATTTTTTACTCGAAATACATTTTGCGATTCGTGATAGATGCACGCTGTGGTCAGTGGAAACATATTTCATTAAGATTTCTTCAATTGGGAACCGCCACGTTTCATTAATAAACAGAGCCAGTCTTTTGTCTTAAAATTTTCTCGACGCGGAAGATTGCTCTGCATTCGACGTGAATTTAGATAATACAAATGTGGCAGTCAATTAGGTGCAATGTGGGGTGGAATCATAGTTGGCTACCAAGCATTTTATTGACTGTATCTCTACGTAGTCATGAAAGTAGACAAAATTAATTCAAAAACAACAAATGCATATAGTTCAAAATAAATAGAACAACTCAACGAATGTGGTAAGTGAAAATACGCAATTGAATGTGGTGTCATATCTAAAATGTAAAATAAAATACACTTCAAAAATTATACAAATTAAACAAATAAAGCGACTGATAAACAAACATCTTGATTAACAATTAAATTAACATCTTTCTCAATTTAAGAAGTGTGTCAAATTTAAAAAAAAATGAATAACCTCCTAAGATAGCGTAGGCGTGGACCACAGAGAGATGCAATGCTTGGTGCCCAGCTATGATTCCCACCGCAAGTTGCACGTAATTGATTGTACTGCCATATTTGAATTATCTGAATTCACGCTGAATGCAGAGCAACTTTCCACACCACCTATCACGAGTCGAAGAAACGTCCAAGACAAAAGATTGTTACTGTTAATCGATTTATTGAGAAGAGGGATGAAACGTGGTGACCGCTCCCAATTAAAGAAATTACTGAAACTAGTTTTCACTGATTACAGTGCCATGTATCATTATTACTGAACCAAGAAAAATGTTTCGAATAACATTTTCTTATTTTTCCCGTAGAATCGGTCTGCAATTTAAAAAAATGGAGAGCCCACCCTCACCGTGGGGCAATAGGGGGCTAATTTTATCACACGTGAATTTTCTGCTTCAAAATATTAACTTTTTATTTCAAACATATTTTTTTTTTTTCATAAAAGTATCATTTGGGAATCATGGTCATAAGGTATAGGACTCTTAATAGACAACAAAGAATTTCTATAAAGCGGCATTAGGCTCTACCAATCGTAATTTACTAACTTCAAAATTTACAATGTCTAGTTAATTTTTATGGATGTTAATGTATATCAAATAATATAATATCCAAATCCGTGAAGGAGCTGATTGACAACATACTTTTTGAGTGCAAATTATGCCCCACATATCTATCATTCGCTATACCTTGCTCAAACATCCTTTTCGTCTGTTTTTATTATTATTATTATTATTATTATTATTATTATTATTATTATTATTATTATTATTATTATTATTATTATTATTATTTGTTATATGTGAGGATCCAAAGTAGACGTTGAAGTACCCTTCTTCCGGAGGCGATTCAAATCGCAGAGTTCCCTGTGGGGGGACACGGTCGAAAAAGTGTAAAGTTTTTCAGGCCAGCCATTCTGAGTGAGGTTTCCTGGGATTTCCTCATTCACACTATATAGTGGCCGGAATGGTCCCTTACATACAGATCCCAGGTCACTTCCTTCCTTTCCCAATCCTTTCTTCCTCCCCTTTCTTGGGATAGTGTGATCGCCGAGGGACGTCATCCCTCATACGTGACGGATTAACATGGCCATAGATGCCGGAAGCCCTGAAATTTAATTCTTAATCCTAATCAAATCTCTTGAGTTTCACAGCACGCTCCTTAGAGCTCCAAATTCCAAGGGATTCAGATCAGGTGACAGTTGTGGCCAATCCGCAAAGACTCTATTCTCTCATCTAGCGTCATCCAACCACCTTCGTACAATTTCTGCTTAAAAGTAATCAGTGATCTACCCTAATAGGTTTAGGTATATTTATAGCCACCCAATTTATTCATATCACATACTACGTATTATGGAACTAGCAATAGTATGTATGCAGATTTTCTTTTCTCAAAAACTTCAAAATGAAGAAAACTCTGGGAACACACATTCCCTAGCTTAACAGCATGACTTTTTTCAAGTTATGGCACAATGTACTCAAATCAGCTCACTCACTCCGTAGTGTGGTTGCTTGATTTGGAGAGTAACGTCACTTCGAACACTGAGGTTATACGAGACGTGGGTCTTGTATTTAATATAAGACGAAAACAAACGGACTTCTCGAATTTGAGTCTCCCGCGCCAAAGATACGTGTGCTAATCAAATAGCCATCGAAATTTGAGAAATTGTATAAGGCGATACCTGCTTCTGCTGGCAATTGTACTGTGTCTATATTCTTTGTCTAAAAACACATCAATATACAAATTGAAAAAAAAATTGGAATTGTTAGACACATACTAGTGAACGGAATTCATAATTGATAATTCATTGGATTTCATAAATATACAGTGCTTAACTATATTAGTTTGATTCGTGTTGTAAAAATATGTTGGTTAAAGTTCAACTGGAAATTTTTATGGGCAAATAGGAAGATAGGTAGGTATGTTATAGTAAAGGCACAACAGCAGCAACGGTCTTAATAGTACGTGAAAGTTATCGGGTGTTCGTGCCTGCGTAAGAACGTATCGTTAAAAAAAAGAAAGATCTAAAAAAAATCACTAATTTGGAAAGCAATATTTTTTATGGTCTGCTAATTACCCCATATTCGTTGTTTGCTACTTTGTTTATGCTTCCGTAATTGAATGTAAATAATGTTCTTTGTATTCTCTGTATTGCATTGCGATTTTTAATGTACCTTTGTGTATGTGTTGTTTCATGTATTACAGTTATGGAGTTGTTGGAACAGTGAAGAAGTGATGCTTCGAATGTAAAGGCAATCGTTGCTCTGGCAGTGTGGTTAGCTGGTTGTGTAAATTGAAATTCACGACCACTATCTGCACTGCCCGTGCGATGTTGCCACAAATCTACAGAGAAGTTCATCAGGAATCGCCACGTCGACAGGGATTTCTAATTATGTATTCTGTGACATTCGTATGATTTTTAATTGTAATGTAAATATAACTGTCTTAGAAATGTACCGCTATTTTTTTTACAAGCAAAATATCTAAAAAAAAAAAAAAGTTTGTACTAGGTAAAACTGTCTTAATTTTTATTACTCTTAATGAAAATTCTTAAAGCTTTCTTTACCTTTATCGCTTTCAATTATAGTAGTGGTTCTCAAACTGCACAATGGCACACAGTATCTACTCAATGGAAAACTTACGTTTATTTCACGCTTTTATGACGCTAAATGTCTTTTAAAAATAAAAAAAGAACCCATTAAACTAATTTATCCCACAGAAAGCAAACCTTTTCGCTGATGAAAAAAATTAATTCTAGAAAATTAACTAGTAAGAAAACTATTGAAGGTACAGTCCGCTTCGTCAATTAAATTCACTCATACCTAAGAAATGCGTTGGTGGAACTGCAGTTTCTGTGTGTGATAGAAGCAGACGTATGTCCCTTTATCTTGGCATTCTGTAGAACAACACATATTATAGATAGAACCTTTCCTTTTTCCCTCTGTTTCCCTGAGCTATAAGGATTTCCTTTACCCTCACCCGTAATCTATTAGTTTGCTTATATATAAGAGTCCTCCAAGATTTGTTTCGTGGGTGTTTCGTAGCGAAAGCAACAATGTAATAAAGCATGCATATATATATATAACAAGTAAAACATAATTGATTTCACATTAAAACCAACTCACAAGTATCTAAAGAAATTAAAGCATTACAAAACCTCTCAATTGAATTTGCATATTCCTAGAATCAGCTGACCTTACGTTTGAGAACCATTGTTGTACAGCGAAATATACTTAACAGTATCAGCTGCAATCAAATTAGAGTATTTCTGATTATTTTTGTCTGAAATAGCTAGATGACCTCTTTGGCCTTAAGTGATTCAAACACAGCTGTAACTTTCATATCTCCAAAAGGATATTCGTATCAGCTGTTTTCTCTAAGCTAATGGAGATCAAGTAAAATATATTTTATATGTAGAATAGAAATATGAAATAATCCTGAATCATTTCCTACTTTCTTATATCTTGGAGTATTTCACCAAATTGATAAAGAATATGTCTGATGTGTATTGGGTTTAGATGAAATTCATTAATATAAACATGTATTTTAGTTTCTGAAGTCCTGATCAAAAAATCTCATTGGGCACGATGCTTAGAACCTGGAAAACAAACAATTCTACGAGCTGTCAAAATACATAATTTATGCGCTTTAAGAGATGTAGTTTCACACTTTGATAGCTTTTTTAAAATTATTTTTTAAATCTATGTCATTGTGATTTCTCATCTTCGCTTCCCAGATTGCATGTATTGATTTTAACAAATTTGACTCAGGATCCCGCAATCTTTGTACGGAAAATGGATTTTTCTCAAGAAAAAATTTGGAACTCTCTTTACTACATGTGATTGCAAAAATATTAATACTTTATTTCCAGTCTCGTTCCCCTAGAAAGCGAAACTACGTCGGAATTATATATATTAGTATTGATTGTGAAATATTTACAGTACATTTTGTCAATGCCAGTGTATTGAATTTCTGGAACGTAGTAAATTCAATCAACAGATCTGAATAGACCAACATATTCGTGGTAAATTATAAACCCAACGAATATTATGTAAGAAGAAGAAATAGAATTATTTAATCTCAGTTTAGGTCTCATATGTCGTAATTTTGTAACTGAACAGTTCTATGACTAAGGCATAGGTTATAGTACATATGGTATGGTTCTATTATGTAAATAATACACATAGCAATAAAAGTTTATTTTAGTTGCAAATGCGAGGCCAAGTGGTGTGGTCCTATAATTCATATATATGGTTGGACCTCTAAGTTTTGTAGCGGGTACTGGGAAAAAATTCCAATATGAAAAATTTAGTTGTGCTTTATCAAAAAACAATTTATTATTCCATTTTTGAGTCAATAGCTTGTAGAGAGGCCTCGAACCATGAACTTGGTTCTGCAGGATTCCTGGGCCTGGGGAAAGATCGACGTAGCGAAATTTTCGTAAAAATAAATGCAGCAGAACCTGGTAGAAGCGTAGTCGTGGATTTGACTGTTGTTTTTGTTTGTTTCCTAATAGCTCCGTTGTCTTCTTTGTAGGAGGGCGAAGGGCAGGAGGAGGGCTCGGCAGAGGCAACAGTGACCTACTCAGATTTAGCTAACAAAAAAAAGTTTCCAAGTCACGTGATATTGTTCGAAAATGTTTCTTTTAGTTGTCACATTGTTACGCAAAATAATTAGTAAATGCCACTGAACTTAGCCTCAGGAAAAATTGTCGGAGAAAATCTTAATTTGGACAAATGAACTTCAATTCACATAGAATTTTGTTTGCTTTTGTCTGTTATTTCAAAAGCAAGAATGCTGGCGCACTTTGTGACGAGTCTTTGTACATGGAAGCAGTTCAGAGCACTGTAGAAGTGTAGTGATACCAAGAGAAAGATATGAAAGAAAGAACACATTTTTTCGTAACTTTTATATAATCCTTATAGGTTTTCAGCAAACAAAATCCATTCTGCGTCCCTTTCAAGGCATATATCTAAGATAAGTGTTTATTTTTTTTCGTGTTTTTGTCGACTGTACACGAAGGGTAGTGTGCATTGTCCACGAACTTCGACACAGGAGACCGGGATTCGATTCTCAGTGGGACATCATGTGGTTCGGATCCCACGTTCACATCTCATGGAGCCTCGGTGTTGAGGGACGTTAGAGAGATTATTCTTGAATGATAGACAATTTACATACCAATGGTTAGTTTCTGGTAACTACAGTTTGTCCGTAAAGTTACACAATCCAAAGTTTGATTGCATATATCTTTTGATGATAAAGACCTGAGACTTGAAACAAATTTATCCTCATTTTTGAATAAAAATTCATTTTATCAATTATGTGCAAATTCTCATTGTTTATCATTAACTAACCTAAAATACACCTGTTGCAGTAATTTTACAACAACAATGTTGCCAGGGGCCCGTTTCTGTCAAAAAAAAAAAACACCCATTTTGCGGACTTGCATTAAATAGCCTTGTTATATGGCAACACTCCATCAACCTTGTCACATTTTGGCACCAATGGATAAATGTCGATGCATAGTGTACATATACACAGGAATTCACCCGCAGAAAATCATTTTTCTGCAACTGATTATTGATTTTCTTCATTTTGCACATTTTTTATTTTACACTTACGGTAATTTCTTTCGATACTACACAAAAACGTTACAAGTTCTAGCATTGTTCATGATCTCGAAAATATCTACATAGAACATGCTTACATTTGTTTCAAGTCTCAGATCTTTATCACTCTTAGATCAAAAGATATACACAATCAAACTTTGGGTTGCGCAACTTTATGGACACACTATAGTATGAATATTTTCAAGGGCTTTTAGTATGTAGTTTATGAAAAAAAAAAAAAACTTCTAAAAAAAGTGGTGTGTTCAATATTAACAGGGTAAGTTTCAAAACTGGAAAGATGTTTGGAAAATCATAACTAGATAATTATTTCCAAATAGCGGGATGAGCCTCAATTCTACCTATCTGGTCCACACGGTCCAATTAGAGAAATGGGGGCAAGTTTGGTACTATCGTGTCACAAGGTGCAGCGGAATGATAAAAGTATGTGCTGAGAAGAGTAGTGAGATTGTGAAAAGGTGGGAGATTTAAGAGCCAAAAATCGTTCGATTTTATATGTAGCACGTTATATTATGTAGGCTACGTTTAAACAATTTTGATGTGCAAGTTGTGATGGACAATTTTCTCTCTCGTAAATTAATTAATGTGGTGTGACTTGCATGATTTGTCTTAAAACTAGAACTAATTATTTAAGTTCAAGCTTTCATTTTAAACTAAAAATAATTGGGACAAATATTACTATTTTATGCTAAAAGTTGCTTAACTTAAGTGAAGTATTGCCTTCAAAATCTTTGTAACTGAACATAATCGAAAGTGCCAAGTGCAATTGAAAATGCGATGTAGAACATGAGTTTACCTTGAGGAAAGATGAGTACGGAAGAAATCAGTGGCGTATTTAGGGGGGGGCTTCCGGGCTTAAGCCCCCACCCCGAAATCTTACTTACTATAGTAAATTATATGAAATATCTTGCAGAATTTTCACATTTTCAGGCAAAGCCCCCCGAAAGTTAGCACAGCCCCTCCCGAAACAAAATTGTAAATACGCCACTGGAAGAAATTAATTTGCTTCGCCCCAGAGGAAGCACATTATCACTACCTAGATTATTTTTGAATATTTCAATTAAATGATCCAGAAGCAAGAATACATACAGGGAAAAATACACACACACACACATTCTCTCTCTCTCTCTCTCCGAAAAGTTTGTTTCCTCTTGAGGAAAATATCCGAATTCTCCAGTGCCCCAGGATAATGATTCTAGTAGGCAGCCCTGATTCATGCATTCATAGACTCGAAAATGTTTCTCATTTCCATCCTTAGGGTGAATGTGATAACATGAATAGTTTTTTTTTTTTTTTTTTTTTCTGAGTAGACCATCAAGTAACTCAGTGGCTCTCAAACAGCCTGTAGCAAGCTGCTAGTTAGTATTCCGAGCACAGAGTTTCAAGTCATTGAACGACCTTATTCGCAACGTGCATAGGAATCGCAATCTTCACAGTCTTCGTGAACAGAGTTCTTTGATCACAGAACTATATTTTTCTTCTTCTGTAGATGTGTTCTGTTCGTTGTTGGCCTTTCGTATACACTCGTTAACCAGCGATTTAACCACTCAATAAATCTTGTATTGAAATTTCCTTTTGGACACAGTAGAATGTGAAGAGGAGAATATTTTAAATTAATAAATACTGCTCAGTACGCAACAGTTCGTAAGCTCTACTGAGCAAATGAGTGCTTCTTCCAGAAGTTCGATGAATTCCCTACATAAACTCGTGGCTATGTGGATAGCATACGCGCCTTTGGCGTGGAAGACCCGGGTTCGATTTTTGATGAGCTCCTGTGGTTCAGATCTAACGTTAAGTTGTAGGTCAATGTCCCATATAGCCTGGCTGCTGAACGGGACGCTGAACTCCAGTCCAGTCCAAATTACGTATATATTAATATTTGTAATGTATATTCGCTCCCATATCCTCACCCTTACACATTCGCTTGTCAGTGGCTGACTAATTTCAATATGGGTTCTATTTGGCATGTAGGAAACTTTAATATTTTTACTGTAATAAAAATCGTATTGAAATTGATAGATTCGCTTGGCATAAGTAGTGGAAGATACGTACTTTTTCTGTTGATCGTACTTGTACAGTACTATTGGCTTTTGAAATGTATAATGTAAGCGATTAATGCCTTACTTGCTATTTGCGTCGTGTTTTTAATGTTATATCGTGCTAGTGGATGCAAGACTATTTACGATATATATATATATATATATATATATATATATATATATATATATATATATATATATATATATATATATAGGCTCATGCCACTTTACATGTTCTATTGTCAGTCAGTAATTTGGAATGAATGAGCTAATTTGACGCTTTTAATAACCATTCTTTTATTAACCTCATTTATCTTAGTCAGATTTTGTAACCAATACTTCACTTACTTTCGTTCATACAGTCTTTTGAAACTGGACAGTTGAGATTGCCTTGTGGCAATGTAGAAATCTAAAATCTTGTTTTAAAAAAAATGTTAGCGGTTTCGAGGAAGCTTGTTTTGTGGGTGAATAACAGACCTAAGAATTATAAGCAAATGGGATGAATTTGCAGTTCTCATGTTCAATAATATGTACTTAGTTCATGATTTTGAGAAAATCAATTTGAGAGCAAATCATTTTCGGGGAGAAAGTGTATAAGGATTTAGATTTAGTTAAGTGAATCATCCGTTTCCGAGGGTGTGAGGAAGGAATGTAGCTTGGCATTGATTTCGTGAAAAGTCAGTTTATTCGATACTGTAGAGAGAGACTGCCTTTATATCAGAGGAATATTAATGACCTGTGCAAGTACATGTCTGCATAATGAAGTCCCAATAATTCAGTTCTTGCATATTGGCATTCCTAATCTTAAGTGACAGTCAGCCCATTCATTCCAGCTTTTTACTTCTTCAAATACTTTTTGAACAACGGGAAATGAACTGGCTACCGTACTCCTGCTTTTGCTGGTTTACTGACTCCACTTGGCTACGCTGGAGCGAAAATAGTTTGAGAATCTAGCTTTCAGTTACAATGTAATGTGTTTCTGGTTCGCTTACAATCCAGGAATCAGATGGACAAATTCATGCCCGTTGTTATCCCGTTTTCTCGTAATCTCTTCCACAAATTCTTCCATCATTCATTTGAAATTACTGCGGTTTTACTAAACTATTAGGGCATAATCGCCAAATATCATTGTCATTTCATTCTTAACGTTTTTGCATATAGTTTGTGTTCAGGGTGTGGCTGTCTTTTCTGTAATTCCACTGAGTTCTTTCTTCCATTTCTTGTATATGTCTTCTTATAGTTAGTCTCTGTATTATTCTATACATATTAATGTAAATGTTTAGGGAGCACATGCAATACTTTCAAGAGCATAAATAGCTCTTAATAGGAATACGTTAAATAAGTAAAGAGTATGGTGCCATTTTTGGCAAGTTGTTGCTGCCAAGTTGAAGTCCTGTGTATGAGTATCATGATCCCCTCTAATACCCCCTTCATCCCGTTATAAGAATACACAATACTCTATACATACATACATACATATATATATATATATATATATAAAATAAAGCCACTAATCGCAGACTCTTTCATGTCTTCGTTGCTTTCCTTCTAGACATCCCTTAGAATAACACTTTTTCTTGCTATTCTAATAAATTTCTTTTTTTAGTTTTTGTCTAATTTTATATTCACTTTTTATTCTTGGTTTCAATACTTCATTACTTTTCTGTTCTTATTGATGAATGTTGATCCTTTCAATTACAACCAAACATCTATTAAAATTTACCAGTTTACTCGGTCGAAAATATTTTCCAGATCAATAAACACAACGTACATTTCCTTGTTTTTGTATACATTTTTTACTAATAAACCAGTAGCATCTATGTTCCGTTTCTGTCTCACTCCAAAGTAAAGAATGAGTCAGAAAAAACTTGGCCAGTAACTTTGACCAAAAAAGTAGGTAAAGAAATGAAAAGAAGAAAGGTCGTTTGCATATTTTAGTTGACTATAAAGTTTAAAAAAATAAACACACAAAATATATTATAAAGAACTAATTATGGAAAAATGCTCGTACATTACTCTTAATCCGCTTCATAAGAGTTCGCACATCTTCTTCTGTTATTTGATTGGCAGCTGCAGTCCACTTGCGACGAAAAGTTTTCAAGTCAGCCGCCTTCCCTTTTGATGTTTTCAATGTTCTTTTAATGTGGGCCCAATATTTTTCAATTGGCCTAAGTTCAGGGCAATTTGGTGAATTTGCCTCTCTTCGAACTGCGACGATACCCTTTTCTTTATAACAATCAGTGGCTGCTTTAGAGTAGTGAGAGGTAGCAAGATCTGGCCAAAAGAAAACAGAGTTACTGTATGACATCACAAATGGATACAAGCGTTTTTGTAAACACTCCTTCGTATAAATTTCGCCGTTAATTGTCCCTGTTGTGATGAACGCCTTGCTTTTTTTACCGCATGAACAAATAGCTTGCCAAATCAAATATTGTTTGGGATATTTGGATGCCTTCCGTTGTTTAAATTTATCCTGCAAATCTCCCCTCTTCAGTGCCACGTACTACTCCTTTCCGGGAATTTGACTGAAATCAGCGACACAATAGGTTTCGTCGTCCATAATGCAACATCCATATTGAGTAAGGTACTGATCATAGAGTTTTCTTGCTCTGGATTTTGCCGTCACTTTTTGCTTTTCGTCTCGGTTAGGTACCTTTTGGACTTTGAAAGATCGTAAACTTTTCCTTGCTTAAATGTGTGCACTGTAGATTGGGACGCTTTGACCACACCAGCAACTGCTCTTTCCGATAAGTAAGGATTTTGACGCAGCAATGCAGTAACCCTTTTCTCCAGCTTCGGTTGGCTAGTCCCCGGTTTTCTACCTGAGCCAGGTTTTCTTTCAACAGTTAAATCTTGTGCGTACTTTTTAATTACATTTTGCACAGTAGACCGAGGGTATTTTACGAGTTTGCTTAATTTATTTAAGGACATACCTGGATTTTCGAGGTATTTGTTCACAATTAGTTTTCGTTTTTCTAACTGACTCATCGTTCTTTACCACAGTATGCACACTTCACAACTGACAATCTATTCGTGAGTAAGATCGACAGTCTGCCCTTGCTTATGCACAGTGCTGCCAATGTTCATCTTATATACTAGAAAATATGGAGGGAGGAAAGTGGCCAGGTTTTTTCTGACTCATTCTTTATTTCTCTTCAACTTTATTTACCATAAAACCTTCTATTCCGTGTTCGAAGTATGATTCTTGCTGCATGTGATTTAACATTTAGGGTTGGCGAGGAACGAGATATCACATTCACAACACAATACAACGCCTTTTCAACGACAATTCTGATGAGTCGAATGAGCCTGTACTTAATTTTCACGTGTTTCTGGGCCTCGATTTAGTATGCTTAGGTAATGATATCATTATTAACTTCAAGAAATCTTGTGATCACGGTTATATCTCGTATCCATTATAATCTGAAAATTGTTCACATTTTACTCAGTATTCTTAATAAACTCATTTACCTTACCTTCCTCATTTCGCGTATAGCTTTCTTAAGCTCATCTCTTAAGAGCATGTCATTTTGTACTTGCCATTTTGTCATTTTGTACTTCACTCCCCTTTTCAAACATCTAGACTACGTGGTTGATTCTTGCTCACACTTTCTCAGTATGTGCTTTTAATCTTCCTAATGCTTTGTTCCACTCCTCATCCGTGTATATTTCGTGTATTTTCCTACTCTATTTTTCTTTTTTCTTTACGTCTTTTCGTCTCCATTATACTTCTTTTGCTCTATATTCCCTAACTACTTCTGTTTGCGTACTTAGATACTGTTGTTTCTATATCTTTCTTTCTTTCTTACCACCCTTCCCCAATCTCTTCTGTAAACCATATTTTCGTATCAATTTTGTATTCACGATATCTACTATTACTTGTGAAGTTTGATACGTGCAAACTGCTTGCATGTCTATTAGTAGAGAGTATCAATACATCAAATATTGTGAAGATCGTGTCATACTCTATTACTAGGTGTGGCATTATAGGAGTGAAGGCTGTGGTGATTGTTTGCAATAATTTCTTCAATCACATACTATTGCAGGTTTTCTATGACAGTATTTCATAATTACCGAGAAAGTCAGGTTGAGGGAAGTACTTCTGAAAAAGTCGGCTGAAGGACCACAAGAAAACTTTTTTTTTTTTTTTTGAGGGGGAATAAGAGGCTGCTAGTTCTAACTGTAGGGGGGAAATCTTCAGGAATTGTTTATTAAAGAATGGTTTTTCGTACATCTGAAGTTGTTGTCAAGGTATAATAGTCTCAATTGAACAGGTATAATAGTCTCGACAGGTCTTGCCAACTTTTGCTAAGAAAACTTTATTAGTGATTTGTTTGTTTACAACAGTTCTGGACGTAACCTCAGAATCATAAAAATCTCTCGAATTGTGTTATGACGTTTCCAGATAGGGTATTCTTCTCAGTCAAAATTGACTATATCACTCCAAATAATAGCATATCTTATGATCAAAGGAAGTTGCGTATTGTTGTTTTCACACTGTTTGATAATGTGCAGTATTACTTCATTGATACTTAGGAAAAAATATACAGTACAGTTAGCAACACTGAAACATTTTCTCATGTAAGAGGAGTGAATATGCTTCTATTAAAATTGAAACATAACTGCGTTATTTGCATAATAATAATAATCCTATCTTCTTTATCTTACATGTATTGAGAAAGTTAAATTCCGTAATTTTCGGGAACAGGTCAAACTATTCTGTTAATAAATGCTGCTCTCTGTTTCTGAAGAACACTAGAATAATGTTCATTTCTTTAAGTATGATCAACAGTTTTTCAAAAATAAATAAATAAAAAATAAAGTGCATTAGAAAAAGTGTATGATAATCAGTATGTAACGTGCAACCCTGTTCTATTACAGTATTTTGTATGAACAAATTGTATTTAATATGATGGGCACGTTATTTGTAATTATCATTTCAGCGAGAATTTCCGGATCCGAGGCACATAATTATAAGAATTAGGATAATTTGTAATTTCGGCAGTTTGTTCAGGTGCCACTCTGAATCCACCATATTGGATAAACGGGCCAAAATAAACCATGTGATGAAAATTTTGTTCCTATTCTGATCATCTCAAATAAGGGTCAAAAGTCAAACTCAGGGCGTTTTTGTTCACACGAGAGCAGAGCTAGCCACACGAATAAATTTTACAAGTGTAACCCTTCGTAAGGGGTGTAATGTTGGTTGCAGAAAAAACAAGGGGCAAAATGACAATTCTTTATAATAAGTCCAGATGACGCTACCTGCCGAATTGTCGGTATAACGAGGTTCTCGAAGAGCTACATAAAAATATAGTACAAAGTTTGGGCAATCTTAAAAATAATGATAAATTTGTTAAATATGAACGTTTAGAGCTTTTAATTAACCGCGATGTTAACCTGTAGTTTGCAGCGAGCCGAGACTCTAGTGCAACAAGGAAGAGAATAGGTCATAAAGGCCCAAGGGTTATGAATGGATGTAAAGGCTACACACTTTCTTGACTTTTGAGAAATGCACCTTAGTATTTCATAAATCCTGTCAGAAGTTTGAAAATGAAACACAGTGTTTTCGATATTTTGATAGCCTTTTTTCAAGATGATACATAGAAGTGTGGAGCATGAAGAGTACAAATCAGTTTTCAAAATATCCACTTGAGTCTGGATACAAGCCCGGAGTCTGGCGAGGCCATTCTCAATGGTATTACAAATGGTATCGATGGGGAAGTAGTGAGCTGCCTTGACCAGGGCGCGCTTGAGGGTGTTTTTTCTTGCTCTTCAGGGCGCACTTCACACTAGTTTTTTTCTTGCAGGCCATTGAAGCAGTTAACACAGTTAGTAGTCAGGTCGTTCTGATCTGGGCTGCTAGAGGACCAGTCTGATGAGATTAAATCTGAGACGTTAGTCTGTAGCCACTCCTGTGTTGACCATGCCTTATGTACGGAAGCAGAATCCTGTTAGAAGATCCATTGTTGGATTGGTACATGATAGCAGATGTCTTTCATCCCTTGTTCACAAAAATGCAGTAGTGTTGTGCCGTTGAAGCTCCACCCTATCTCACCATGACTGTTGCTAGGTGATGGGATCTTTATACTCTGGAAATACGTTCAGCAGCTTGCACTGATGACGTGTACATACGATCATTTTGAGTATTGAAGGACTGCTTAACTGTGAACAGCTTTCATCGGAAAAGAAAATTGTTCTGTGATCATTTGCTGCGTAAATAACACTTGAGGAGAAGACCTTTTGGCTTTTTACCACTCTGCTGGCGTAACGCATCAGTCAGGCAGGACCAGTACGTTGTTTGTAGTCTTGAGTTGCAGGTCCTGTTAGCACTCATGACATGGTTGGTCTCGAATTCGACATATTTCAGGACATTACTGATTGAATCCTGACGGGATTTCGCCGAGTCCTTGCAACTATTAACGTCCTGTGGTGTTCTCACTGTGCACGATCTGCCACTACGCTGCCGATCATTGACATTTCCCGTTTCATTGTAATGCAGGGTGGTGCGATAGATAAATCGTTCATTGATCTACAGGAGTTTCAGAGTGTCGAAGATCCGTGGTAGTGGCAAGTCAGTCTTGTGTTGCGTTCATAGCACTACACGATTCTCGTAGTCGACCCGCTCCATTATGCGTCTCACCGTGGAACGAATAGCTCAGGGACCTACTACGCCCACTATACCCAGATGGCAGAACTTACTCATTCTCAGCATGTTAAACGGCAGTCAAACATATTTATGAAACAACTGACAATATTTATGAAATAACTAGATATATGTAGCCAGATGTTGATTTATAAAAACAAAATACACAGCCAGATATCAAAAACTTACGGCGATGCAGGCACGTCCCGCACATTAGTTAACTTTAAAGATTTATGACTTTCAACGCAAGATTTAGAGTTTATAATTTTACCAAAAATCTTAATATGTAAGTTTAGTTTTTGTTCTTTATTTTTAAATAGAATAAATAACATTTCTATTGAAAGTTTTCTTAAAAGGAAACCATGTATCTGAAATAATTTGATTTTAGAAATTACATTCTATCAATCAGAAAATAAACCTTGTAATTGAAGCAATTGAAATACTTATTTTAGTGATTATACAGTTGACAAAAATATTTTTAAAAAAGAGACTTAATTCACAATACGTAAAAGGCACGAAAGAGAAAGTACATCAAACTCCTTCAAGCAGCTGTGATCAGAGAGATGCATCGACTTGTAACCACGTACATATTTTGAATCACTGTAATTGCGGTCAATAACGTAAGTCGCGTGGATGAAGTCATTGCATTGGAGAACAATTAATAATATTAAATTTTTCTGTTCAAACCGTTGGAGCTTTCTGAAATAGCATTGCGGTTATGTACAACTTTTCCCAAATAAAGGGAATGATTAGTTACAAACTGAATTCGCGGACTAATATCATTGTAAGTGTCCTTACAAATTGTGCTTCCAGTTTACAAAGCACAGGAAAACATATTTTTTATAATAGTCTTATCAATAAATATTCTGAACTGCATGTTTAATTCAAGCTGCAGGAGCAGCAATTTTTCTTTTATTCTCCAAAAATGTTTCATTCACAAAAAAGGAGAGGAGCCTGTCTAAAATTGCTTCTGATTCCATCTGCATATTACGTCAATGGAATTTAAATTTAGTGCTTTCTACTTACGTTAATCTCTCAACCTCTCCATCACACTGTCAGAGACTTCAATTGAAAGAGGGCAAGAATGGAATGGATCACGTGCTTCTGTTTTATTGAAATTCGCAACAAGGAAACAGGAAGGAATAACTATCTGCTCATAGCTTGTCCTTTTTTCTCTCATGTCCCGTCGCTTGTGTTGAAGCCAAGGTGTTGGTAGTAGTGATAATTTTCCTTATATGATTGCTTAGATTATACAGCTTTTTAAAAATATGTATTTGGTCTAGGAATTAATTCGTGCGGTTGGTACGCACACATTGAAGCTGTAGTACAAACACAAAATACATAAATACCTTAAGAAAAATATTGTCCATCGCTAGCCACCACTTTCGCCCATCTGTCAGGCAATGTACGGATTCCGTGGCGAAAGAAGTCCTCATCCTTGGAAGCGATCCAGTCAGAGACCCATGTTTCGATATCTTCTGAAGAAGTAAACCGCTGTCCAATCAAATCGTTGTTCATGCAATCGAACAAGTAGTAGTCCGAAGGAGCAACGTCTGGTGAATACGGCGGGTGGGGTAAAACTTCCCATCCGACATTTTCTAAATAGGTTTTGACCGGTTTTGCGACATGTGGGCGAGCGTTATCATGTTGAACAATAAGTTTATCATGTCTGTTCTCCCATTCTGGTCGTGTTCTGGCCAGAGCTTGCTTCAAACGCATTAATTGTCGTCGATAACGTTCTCCATTCATAGTTTCACCCGGTTGCAGCAGCTCATAGTACACCACACCTTTCATATCCCACCATATGCACAGCATAACCTTTGCACAGTGAATATCTCGTTTTGGTTGTGATGGACCTGGTTCACCTGGTTTCACCCAGGCCTTTTTTCGTTTAGGGTTCTCGTAATGGATCCACTTCTCATCACCCGTAATAATTCGATGCAGAAACCCCTTTCTGCTCTGTCGTTGAAGCAGCAATTCGCAAATGGTTTTTCGTCTTTCAACGTCTCTGTCTTTCAATTCATGTGGAACCCAATGTGACATCTTTTGAATCATTCCCATGGCTTTCAAGCGTTTGGAGACTGTTGTTTGATCAACGCCTAATGCTGCTGCAAGTTGTTCCTGCGTTTGACACGAATCCTGCTCGAGCAATGCTGTCAATTCTTCGTCTTGAAATTTTTTTGGCTGTCCAGCTCGCTCTTGGTCTGCCAAGCCGAAATCACCACTTCTAAACCGTGCAAACCACTTCTGACACGTTCGCTCAGCTAGAGCATGGTCACCATACACTTCCACCAAAATACGATGACTTTCAGTCGCACTTTTCTGCATGTTAAAGTAATGCAGCAGGACACCCCGCAAAAACACTTTATCAGGCACAAATTGCGCCATGTTCACTTAACTACAAACTGGTGTTGTTGACGCTTTAATCCACTGCCCTATACTACGAACGATACGCGATGACAGGGGTTTGCAACACATGTGTGGATACACGGAACTGTGGGACGCTCCGTTCGTTGCGCCATCTCTTGTCCACCCGCACGAATTAATTCCTAGACCAAATATATACTATAAATTATACAGGATGTTGGTAAATACTATCACGAAGTTTATTGACACTACGCATATCTGTGTCTGTTTTGACTAAAGGCAGGAGTAGAGTAGCCACTTTCTTTCCCTTATGGTTCAAAAAGGGATAAGGCAAACTGCTAATTACGAGCTGGAATAGAGAATTAGAATTTGGGATACCACGTATACAAGAACTACGTAGCCTAATTATGGATTTATTACGTGTGTATACTGATTAACATTTCTCGACATAAAGTACCCTGATTTCCTTTATTGAGACTGGAGAAAGGCGAATCGGATAATAACCTAGGCTGTTAAATTACAGTTTTGTTTTGTCATAACTGGGTAAATAATAATAATAATCCGCAATATAGAGGAACCATTTCGTATATGTAGTTTCTTCAACATGAACGATGAAACTTTCCAACTATTCAATTTGCAGTATGTTAATGATCACTTTTTAAAGTAAACAGTTTCAAATAGAATTGCTGTGTAATTAATTTAAGTCTTTACGACGAATATTTGTTGAAATAAAATATAATTTCGGTTTTACGTAATGTAAATAATAATAATAATATCGACCATCATTTAGGAAGCTTTCTTGTCAGTTTCATCAGAGATGTTACATACTATTGATCGATGATTTACGTCAACATCTCTGATAAAGTTGATGGGTAAGCCAGTGCAGTGATTGTCATAATTTTAATTAAAATATACCAAATAGAATGTCTTTGCCTTTCTATCATCATAGGTTATAACTTCACGTTAACTGTTACAAGATCTTGAAGATGATGTATTCGTGTTTGAATAAGAACGAATCTTAAGAGGATGATCTACAACGTTTAGTTACTAGGGGAAAATAAAGGAGCCCTCTAGTACGAAGGAGAATCAAATTTAACCACAATTCATTTTTTTCCACTGTTTTACTGTACGGAGAAAGTTTGCTTGTACATTATTTTTCTACGTAGTCCCCTCCAAGTTCAATGCACTTATGCCATCGGATATTAGGAAGTGTTCCAATACCCTGTAAGAAAAAATCTTTTGGTTGACGCTGTAGCTACTCGTGCACCGCCGATTTCACGTCTTTATCAAGCTTGAACTTCTGACCCCCTCCAAGGTGATCCTTTAACGGACCAAATATGTTGAAATGTGATGGAGCCAAATCTGGCAAGTATGGCGGATGTAGTGGCATTTGAAGCGTAGATCGTCGATGGTTTTTCATGTTACACGAGCAGAATGAAAACAGGTGTTATCGTGTTGAAGCAAAACACCTGCGCTCAGCAGTCCTCTTCGCTTTGCTGGCCTCAAAGGGTTCTTGAGAAGGTAAGTTTAGGTGACACTAGTCACTGTGGTACATGAGGGCATATAGTGTTTCAGAATAGGATCATTATAATCCCATAATAAAGTCAATGTGACTTTGCCTGCAGAGGGCTGGCTGCAAAACTTTAGTTTCGGCAAAGAAGAATGTCGCCATTCTTCGTTTGCACCTTTCGTCTGAACTAGAAAATCCTCACCATCCTCTTCACAACGCCGCAACAGTTCTTGACATGTGTCAACCCGACGATCTTTTCAGTTCCTGCATCAGCTGTTGTGGAACCCATGTGGCGGATACTTTCCTGAGCGGAGTTCGTCATGCACTATGTGTTGTATTGAACCAAAACTCATAGTCGGCAAGGAAGTCATTTCAGCCAGGGTGACAAGCCAGTTTTCCTGAATAAACCGTTCTGCTGTTTCTATGGACTCCTCTATGGACTCCTCTGTCACAACTCGATGAGTCTGACCCAGACAGGGAGCAAAGTCGTACCTTCTGTGAAATACTTGCACCATTTGCAGACTTGTCACTGTAACAGACAGTTCATATTTATTCTTCATTCTCCAATGAATATCAACCGGTTTCACACTTTTACTCCATAAAATTCAACCGGTTTCACACTTTCACTCCATAAAATTCGAATAACTTCATGCTGTTCTCCTGGGTGCTGCCATATTGAATCAGCTTTTACTCAGCTCTAACCCGGCACCGCTTCGTACTACAAGCTCGGAAATATTTCAAGGACTATCTTTGCATATTTCCAAATTCCTAAGAAATAAAACTGGGGTTTTAATTACACTTGCGGATTTCGTTTAATTCTCCCTAGTATTTTTGTTTACGTATTTGTAAAAGCTGTAATCTAACTTGCGTGAAATACATAGGAGTACAGAAATGAGTCAAAAGATTTGCTCCGCGAAATCTGTTGTACAACTTTTATTTATTCAATCTCAGGAAGTTGCTCAAATACTCGCATTTACAAATATGCGTTGAAGTACCCTAGCTGAAGTCTCGTTCTTCTCAGTATCAGATAAAATTACTGAAAAATATTTTAAACCCCAGTTCTCAGGCGTTTAGCCGAGGAAACTCATACTTGTTTATGCAAAAGTTAAGGTGCTAAAGAAATCGCTTTCTCGCACTGGAAAACTATTCATAGATTTACCCGAATTCAAGAAAATAGTTAATTACTTGAGTAGCCTATAACAATACTAATTCAGTAGTTTTTGAGTAAAACAAACTCAAACCTATCTACTTATCCAGAAATTGCACATTTACTGAGATTATTCTTAATTTTCGTATGTTCTGTTTATCGGGCTCCTACATGTTTCAGTTTCTGAAGACAATTCAAGAAAATCAGGAGCGTTATATAAGTGGTTTATTAAGCATATTTCTAAAGAGAATAATAAGTAAATATTCAATTTCAAAAGTTTTTATGTTACGGACTTAGGAAGCATTTTCTTCCTCTGTGATTTTTATCGAGTTACTTTGTTTTTAAAGTACGATATTACCTTGTTTGTATATGAGTCGTCTTTTAATCAATTGATAGTAAGATAATAATAATTCAGATACTTCTATCCATAAATAATTTGAAACTGTATGACCATTTTAACTGTTATCAATCGCAGTTTTAGATATCATTGTTTGACGTTTTGGCGGAGAAGAGGCCGAATATAGAGTAAACCAGATGTAAACAAACTTGTTTTCTGTGTGTTCTTTACAGGATCATCAATCCATTAGCTCTCCTGGTTGACGCTATCTAATGAAGCATCCCGATTTTTGGTTCAGGGGGAAATGGAGAATAGTGTAAGAACTTCCCCGAGCGCTATTTTTTTTTCCATCGGCAACTCTGGAATTATTATTACTGTTAAGAGACCTAATCACTGCGAAAATAAAATGCCGCAGATAAAACGAAATGTGGAACAAGAGCACCCTAGACAATATTATGCATGAGGTAGCGTTATCACGAGTCACCTAGTAGCTTTCCGTTTGCAGCCATTTAGAAACGCGACCGATTTTCTAAATGGCTGGAAATCGAAAGCAGATAAGTGAGTCATGATAACGGTATCTCGGGTAAAAATAATATTGTCTAGGGTGCTCTTGTTCCACATTTCGATTATCTTTTATCTATTTGAAGATATCACATAATTACCGTAAAATTAGCGGTATTTTAATTTCGAAGTGATGGTGCCTCTTAAGATTCTTCGTGGAGCTTACCTAATCTTTTTTTGAATTCCAGCGAATAATGTAAAAGAGAACGAGGCATATAAGAAATATTAAAAGTAAGCAAGGCAGTTTATAAGGAGTTTCCAAACCCTTTCTGATAGACCAGAAATTTGGGTGCGCACTTTTACATCATAACTCTTTGGCACCCAAATTCATGCTGAATGAAAAGTCTTGAAAATAGTCATTAGTTAATGCAAATAGCATTTTGCAAATGCTATGAGGATCACTTTCTGAATTATTCACTAAAATTCAAGTAAGTGGGTGAGCTTAGCGAAAGGCTTAAATTAAAGGTATTCGATGCCTTAGATTTTATTTATTTATTTATTTATTTATTTGATTTATTTATTCATTTATAGTATGACTTGAGCTTTCCTCTATCGAAACATCTTAATTTTGTTGTTTGAGAATAGCTCTTTGCTTTGTATCCTTTTATCTCCAAGCTGGCAGAGTACATAAGAATAGCTCATGGAGCTGTTGTTTTCCCTTTCCTTTTGTCTCTCTCCACCTCCTTTGAAGTGCCTTCCCCGTTCCTTGAGTGGATGGAGAAATAGTGCTAATTCTGTCACGTTCTCTTTGCAGGTCTGCCTACGTGTCCTATGGGGGACTCCTCATGAGGTTGCAAGGTGACGCGAACAACCTCCACGGCTTCGAAGTGGACCAACACATTTACCTGCTAATGAAGAAGC
This sequence comes from Thermobia domestica, assembly GCF_964235325.1. Classification (NCBI taxonomy): domain Eukaryota; kingdom Metazoa; phylum Arthropoda; class Insecta; order Zygentoma; family Lepismatidae; genus Thermobia; species Thermobia domestica. The sequence goes on from NC_137464.1 coordinate 74,851,151, forward strand.
TAGCTTTCTAAGAATACGCCTCGCACAAACTAGCAACAAGCCCACAACATACGGTTTGCTCCCTGCTCCATTTCTATTTGGAATGATCTGGTCGTTTCAGTGCAAGGCATTTTTTTTTTTCGAGATCACTTTTTTGTGATGTAATATGTATATATAATTTGTCCTGTGTACAAGATGTCTCAGGAAACTTTTAACAAAATAAAGTCGTTTGTATTTAAATCCTTTTTTAATATAACTTTCTTCCCAACTTTCACATTTGAAATACTAAAATTATATATATTAACATAAAATTTCATGTTGTCTCATGACAAAAATCCGGTAGATAACTAAAAAGAAATGTAATGTGTATCACGTTTGTGTATTTATGTGTAAAATCTGTTCCTAGATAAATTCATTCTAAATGTTCGGTCACCGTAGAAATAATTCAATGTATATTTGTAAATTATTTATTATTAACTAATTGAACCTGCGCTCTCAACATAGAACATCATTCACATATGAGCATGAATCTCCGTGTCATTCTTCACAACATTTGTACATGTCCCTTTACAGACATACGTGAAAGACATCTTGATACAAATCTGCAAGGGGCACCATAAAGGGAAAATTTTTTTCAATATCTCGCAATGTTTGTCAGATTTGAGCCTACTTCCGGGTTGAAGTTTCCAACTCATTTATGATCAGTGTTTTCTTTCTTCTTGCGCTGAAGAATAAGCAAATACATTATACACAAAATTAATTACAATGTCAGTGATATATGTTCATTGGGAAAATCACTTCAAACAATAGATTCATCTTAAACTGGAAGAATGGTTATCCTGCGTTTTTCGTTATAATTTAACCATGAAACGCCTGAGAAATATACTATCCCAATATACAAATGTGATGTTGGAATGTATAACTCGCAGGGCATGATGCTGTACGTTGTTTTTTTTTTTTTTTTTAATTTCAACACTTCCAGTGTACCCCTAAAAATGTAATAAGGTAGTAATGGCCATGTTTTTTTAAATAATCAATTAATTTTAAATTTTGTGTGAACAATCTACACAAAATTTGGAATCGATCAGTGAAAACTGCATCTTTCTAGAGCCTTGGTTCTCGAGAACTCACTGTCGAAAGGATTGGCCACAAATATATAAACGTACACAAACACAAACTTTTCTAGCATTTTAATATATAGACTAGCTGAACCTGCGCTCTCTACACAGCGCATCATTTGCATATGAGCATTAATCTCCTTCTCATTCCTCACAACATATGTACATGTCCCTTTACAGACACAAGTGAAAGACGTCTTGATAAAAAAAAGTCGGCAAGGGGTATCATAAAGGGGAGATTTTTTCGATTATTTTTTCTCAATATCTCGCACCGTTTGCAAGATTTGAGCCTATTTCCGGTTGGAGTTTCTAATTCATGTATGACCAGTGTTTTCTTTCTTCTTGCATGCAGTATGTAATAAGCAAATTCATTACATATACAATTAATTATAATGTCAGTTATATATGGTGTTCATTGGGCAAAACACTCAAAAAATAAAGATTCATCTTAGACTTGAGAAATGGTTATCCTTTTTCATTATTATTTGGCCATGAAACAAACGCCTGGGGCATATACAACTCCACTATACAACAATGTGGTGTTGGAATGTATAACGCATAGGATATGATGCTTTAGTTTGTTTTTTTTTTTTTTAATTTCAACGCTTCCAGTGTACCCTAAAAAAATGTAATAAAGGAATAATGGTCATGTTTTTTTTTTTTTTAATACTCAATTAGAACTGGACAATCTACGCAAAAGTTCCAATCGATCAGTGAAAACGTCATCGTTCTAGAGCCTGTAGTTTCCGAGATCTCATTGTCGAAAGGATTGACCACAAACATATAAACGTCCTCAACATATAGTTTAAGAAAACTCGAAAGATGGCAGCACAATTCACATGCATTGATTTTAGAGAAGGCTTATTAAAATACAAAGGCTTTGAACAATAATTTTATATCATAAACTTTATGAAAAGATATTGTTAAACTAATTTAGATTATTTAAAGTACAAATACTTAAAATGTTTGTCTCTGTTAAACGTGAAATCACACACAACCGTAAATGAAAGATTTGAAAGCTAAATTTATAGGTTGGAGCTCAGTCGCTTTTAATTGCTATTCTAGCATTTTAATAGATAATAGATACTTCATATTAAGGCTATCCTTCCCACTCCGTACGGGATTCCTTTTTGGCGGATAACCATCATTCTTTCCTAAGAAGGGATGCTTCCCAACTGTAAAGATGTGTTAAACCGAATTAAGAAAAAGTAGTTTTCAGTTTGAGCTGTATGTATGTAAGGGTGTTCACGATTATCTCAAGAACAGTTGATCATATTTCAGTAGTTTTCACTAATCGAATGAGCTATTCCTAAGGAAGGTTCTCTTACATATAAAATATTTGAAAGAAGTTCGATAATTAATTAATTTATTTTTATAAAGCATTCAAATAATCCCTGAAACGCCTGGTAAAAGTTTTAACTTAGCTTGCATATAAGCAAAGGACAAAAGGTTATGAAGTTGCTTTCTATATACGAGGCGCATTTCAAAAGAAAGGGCTGATATTTAGTTGGAAACAGGTAAGTTTAGCAACATCGTTGTATTGGGTAAAAACAAGTACATATCCACTTTATTTTTCAACATAGTCACCATTATTTTCCAACTACTTTCTGTACCGTGGCACAAGTTTTTTTATACCCTCTGCATAGAAGTTCGCCGCCTGGGAGTTCAGCCACTTCAACACTGCCGTTTCCAAATCATCAGGTTCTTCAAATCGTTGAGATGAAAGCCACTTTTTTAGGTGCAGAAAAAGGTGATAGTCACTTGGTAACATTTCCACGATTTTCTTTAACTTTTTCATTCACTCGCTGCACCAAGTCGTCAGTCTGAATGCTTGGTCTTCCACTCTTCTCTTCGTCGTGGATATTTGTACGGCCTTTGAATGCACAACACCATTGCCGTACCTTTCCTTCACTCATTACACTGTCGCCGTACACTGCACACAATTCTCTATGAATTTCAGCAGCACTTTGTCCTTTGGCATGAAGAAATCTAATCACAGAGCGGACCTTGCACCTGGCGGGATTGTGTATGCACGCAGCCATTTTAACACGCTCCAGCACACACGAAAACAAACAGATGATTGGCGAAACTATGGTTGTTTGATAGCCAATGGACCAAGTGATGTGATCCGATCACTATTGCCAGTCGGTTATAATAAAATATCGGCCCTTTCTTTTGAAATGCGCCTCATATATAGATATTAGATAGATAAAGCAACTTCATCCCTGGAACTTTGTTGTACAGGATGAGTCAAAATGATGTTACCGATTTCAAATTATTATTACTTTTAATAACACGTATGTAAACAGAGATTACACACACTGATTAATTAACTTAAAAAGTGTTCTTCTAACATTTTATAGATGTTCAATATGTGATCCACGAATACGACACACATCTCGTCTATAATCAAGTTCCTGTAAAACTCTTTATAGCATATCAGGGCCGATATCGGCCAACGCTGCAGTGATGCTCTCATGCAATTCAACTACAGTTGTAGCAAAAGTCGGCACAAATACCCTAAATTTTTCACAGAAATGCCATTGAACTTGCATAAAGGTCTTAGTCACATGAAAATCAAGCACACACAACGCTTTGTACGTCTACGTAACTATCTCTGCAATAGAAAGGAAAAAAAAAACTTTTTGAGATTCTAGAAAAAATATATATATTGGCAAGAAAAGTTCATTACTGTTAGAATAATAAATTAACGAAATCGGGAAAATCATTTTGACTCAGCCGGTATTTCGATGCTGTTTTCGACCCCCGAAAAAAGATCTCAGTTTGACCTAAATGTATGTATGTAAGAATGTTGTCGATTATATCGAGAACCGTTGATCATGTTTTGATACAGTTTTCTCTAATCGAATAAGGTATCCTCAAGGAAGGTTTTCACGTATAAAATATTTGAAAAAATATATAAGGTGTGATCAAAAAGCGGTGAATGTAGTTGCACAGTGTCATCCAGTGATTTATCTACACTCCCCAGCACCTCCCGGAAATGAATTCTTTACACTCCCCCAACTAAGGGGGTGCAATATTAAAAAGATTCATTCTCGTTCTGCCGTAAGCCCTCCAGGACTTTGTAGAAAATATTTTAAATGATCTTATCTTTAGGCAGAACGGGAATTGCCGTTCTGCCTAATCTTTGGAGAAGGGAATTCGATGCGAGAGGAAATTTTTAGGCAAATGCAGCACCCAAGAGCTTGACTCCTAGCGTGTTTTATGCAGATCGGAACTCAATATAAAATGGCTGTAGTAACGAGTGGGGGAACTAAATCTAAGCGATCAAAATGCAAGAAAAATTCTGACGGGAACAAAATCACAGGAATATATATTGGATGCACCAGGGCACACCCTATATGATTATTTTTTCCCTTCAGTTGTCATATATTCTAAAATGTTACCTGTATTTTTTCAACTGAAGTAACTTTTTTTTTTTTTAATGCTGAAAACTCAATAAAACGTAAAAATGTTATAATAAAAGAGCAGATTAGCTTTAATTACTTTCACTCATACCCATATGAAAAGTTCTTGATATTCCTATTTATTATACAGGATATTACAGTAAGACCATTCATTTTAATTACGAAAAGTAACTGTGATGCTATTTACTTTTTAAAAAAGTCGTTCTTGTATGGTAGCATATAGCAGTCTTTTATTTTGAGTAATGTATAAATATTTATTTTAATTCTGAAATACTGATCAAGATTTTTTAAAGCAAAGATCAAAACGTGAAATATATATACTTACTATAACAGTCTTATGTCTTTTATTGGGTTTTCAGCATTTTTAAAAAAATGTTATTTCCATAAAGTAAAGAATTTCAGATAACATATTAGATGCATAACAGTTGAAGAAAAAATAATCATTCTTTTATTAATTTGCTTCTATGATTGTATCGCTTGAATTTAGTCCGTTTTGTCTGAATTTTCCTTGGGGTTTGTCCTCTTGAATTTTGTCCTGCATTCGTAATAATCTCTTTGGTAATTCTAACAGAGGCTGTAAGAAGAATAACTATTTCTTCAAGTTTCATAATAAATTTTAGATATTATTATTCTTGTTGTTCTCGGAAAAAATGACGAGGTTACAGGTTTTTATCAATAGTGTTATTCATATCTACTTTAGTAAAGATGAATATGTTTTTTAGTAGCTGCGGACAAATGGGAAATTGATTGACTCAGTTGCAAGAAAGCCGTTTGACATTGTAACTAAAACTAATATAAAATAAACTTAATTCGGTATATCAAATTACTTCACATCAAGATTTTATTAACTTTTTTAATAGTTCATCTCTAACATGCTAAGAGTTGCAGTACGTAAAAGGTGCCACAGCTCACATCCTCAAGACATGTTTGACCATGTATTAAGTAAACAATGCAAGAGGATGCATAAGATGATTCTTAAGAAAGAATGTTAGTGTTCTGCATCACAACTCCTTTTTCGGGATCACCTTATCAGCTGATTTGTCTTAAATACATAATTCTATACTATATACAATAGCATCATATATACTTCTATTTTCATATTTATATTGTCAATGTAAATAGCAGCGATACAAATATCAATATTGAAATACTAGTATGTTTATTGTAGTTTCAATCAAATCACAAGGTCAGATAATCGGGGATAAGGACCGTCTTACGCATCCTTTTGCATTGTTTGTTTAACATATGGCTAAACATGTCTTGAGGATGTGAACTGTGGCATCTTTTACGTACTGCTAGCAGTGGCGGTTTTAGCGGGTAAGCACGGGCCTACCCAAAAATTTTGAAAAATATATAAACACTAAAAGATACAATAAAGAGTAAATATATTTTCCACTTTTTATATTAATGGTAAATAATTATTTAATAAACAGCATCAACCACTATTGTAAAAGTAATTTCCTATTGTCATTAATCAATCAAATGTGTATATGTGTCCATACGCTAGCATGTTGGAGGTGAACTCCTACAAAACTGAATAGAATTTTGTTGTGAAATGACTTGATACTAGAGCGAAGTAAGTTTGTTTTATCTTCGTTTCAGCTACAATGTCAAATGGCTTTCTTGCAACTGGGTCAATCAATTTTCCATATCTCTGCAGGTAGCTCTTTTATTTTTTTAAACCACATTCATTTTTACTGAAATAGATGTGAATAACACTATTCATAACAGAACTATATCTAGTCATTTTTGAGAAGAACAAGTAGAATAACATAAAATTTATGATAAAACTTAAAGAAATATTTACTCTTCTTACAGAATCTGTTACAATTACTCAAGAAAAATTCCCTTGAAGAAATTCCTTCCTGGACAGAATTCCTAGTCTCAGAAGATTAGGCAGCACGGTAATTCCCATTCTGCCTAAAGATAAGACCATTTATAATATTTTCAACAAAGTGCTGGAAGGCCTTTAGGCAGAACGGGAAAGACACCATTAAAAATCTTGCTATTTTGGTTTTTAAAAGATTTTCAATTCTTGTTTTTAAGTACCAATAGAATAAAACAACTTACTTTCGACCAGATAAATTTTCAAGCAAAGCACGCAACGCAAGATTGAATGGAAATCAACCTTTACATGGCTGTAATCGTCACAACAACGTTTGATCAATCGATTGCCAACGGTTTCATTTCAACGTCACACTAAGCATGAGAAAGTCGACGCTAATTGGATCTGGCTGAGGAAAGAAATCCAATGCAATCGTTCGTTGCATCGACGAATTTTAAAGTTTGTAATATACATAAAACTAATTAAATGATTATAATAGTATAGACCTTAATGCAAGATTGCACCCCTCCAGATTTTTTGAACACACCCCTAAGTTCAAAATTCTGGATAAATCTCTGGTGCCATCAATGATAGTGTATCCATTTCAACTAGTAAGCCCAGTAGCCTAAACTTTTGGTACAGTCAGTCAAGTTTGAACGAGTTGGGACATGTCAGTAGGCTTCCAGAGGCAGAAGAGTGAGGACATGTGAAGTGTCTGGCGCGTGCCAACGTTAAGTTTTGATCTAAGCTTTAAAAAATAAATAACTCAAGAAATGTCAAAATCAGTGTATGGCGATGAAGCAGTGGGATTGAAATTTGTTTACAAGTGGTATGAGCGATTCAAAAGTGGCAAGGAGTTGATTGAAAACAAGCAACGATCGAGACATCCTTCGGCATCAAAAATAGATGAAAACGTGCAAAAAGTGCACAATTGATATGTTCAATCAAGTGAATGACTATTCGAGAGCTCTCCGAAGAACTATACATATCTTATAGGTCCGTTAAAAAGCATTTTAACCGCCGATTAAATGGGCAAATTGCTTCCTTGTTCACCTCCAAAGTGCGCCGTACCACACCTTGCGTTTGATCCGTGAGTTTTTTGCTGAAAAAAAAAAATATTCCTGTCGATCCACATTTGCAGTGCTCTCCAGATATAACATCATGCGACTTCTGTTTCTTCCCAAAAAGTAAAACAGTGCTTAAATTAACGTTGTTTTGTCACCATTCCTGACGTTGAGAGAACTACGAGAGAGCAGCTGAACGCCCTTCCGAAAGAAGCTTTCGGGAAATCCTTCCAGTCATAGATTCAACGTTGGGATAAGTGTATTGCTAGCCAAGGACAATACTTTGGAGGAGATTAAACCAAATTCCACGTAAGTTTATTATTTTGTTTGTAATAATAATAAATGTAATAAAAGTAGGAGGGGAGAAAATAGAACAAGTGAATAGTTTTCGATACCTGGGTAGTGTTCTTAGTAATGACATGAAATGCGAACGTGAAATAAAAGCAAGGATAGGAATGGCGAAAGAAGCCTTTAAAAGAAAGAAAAGTCTGTTTTGTGTGACCTTGAACAAAAAGTTGAGAAAAAGACTCATAAAATGCTTCGTGTGGAGTGTTGTACTGTATGGGGCGGAAACGTGGACCTTACGTAAAGGTGACGAAAATCGACTGGAAGCCTTCGAAATGTGGGCGTGGAGAAGAATGGAAAGAATCAGTTGGGTCGAGCGGAAAACGAATGAGAGAGTGTTAGAAATGGTGGGTGAGAAAAGAACACTTTTAGATATTATTAGGAAGAGGAAGAGAAACTGGTTGGGACATTGCCTAAGAAGAGATTGTATTGTATCATGAGGGACGTCCTAGAGGGTATGGTGGCGGGAAAGAGAGGGAGGGGGCGAAAGAGACTACAATTAATGGATGATATTAAAACAGAAAGATCATACGCGAAGACGAAAAGGTTAGCGGAGGACCGTGGAGCATGGAAGCTTCTCAGCTGCGGCAAGTGACCTGCCAATAAAGGCAGAATACCTATGATGATGATGATGATGTAATAAAATTATTCACCGTATTTTTTATCACACCTCGTATATTTGAAAAAGAAAACACACTAGGTTAGAATGCAGTATTATTGTGAGTGTGTCGTCATAACTTTGCTATACGTAGATGCACCGATTTTGATGTTTTTGAAAGCATATACTTCCTCAGGAGTCTCATACATTTCATCAGGAGGTAATGAGTCTTCGAGTCTATATCATGAAACACTTCAAGTGATGCAGTGGGTAAACTGTAACTAACAGATTCCAATATATGTGCATTTCACACACAAGTTTCGACATAGTACATCGATTTTGATTATTCTTTCCTGTTTGAAAGAGTGTACTTTCCCGGTGGTTTCGTCTAAATTTCATGAACATCTAACCGTAGTTTTCGGAGCTAGACCAGAGGCGGCGGACCCGCCCGGTCAATATTTAGGGAAGTATCAATTTAAAAAATCACAACGTATTAAAATGATAGTAGAAATCAAGTAATCAGTAACCACTGTTTTTTTTCTTTCTTTTTTTTATACGTAGAATCAATTATTGACAACGATGTAATAATAAAAATAACGTTGTACTTTCAAAGACTTATGTGTGCTGCTTTTATTTTTCATCCATCATCCCTACCTCCCAATAGTTTTCTTTTTCTCCTTCTTTCTTCCTCTTTCAACTACCATGCAAACACTGTAGAGATAACATTCTGTCAAATATACTAGAGTAAAATAACAGGAACATGGACAGTATTGTTTCGTTTTTGCTTTGTCGTTTCTCTACTCCTCACCCAACCCTGTTGAACTCAGTGTCCATCGAGCGAGTGACAACGAACCGATACATACAGTACATGAGCAAGAAAGAAAAAGAAACTTGATTTTTCGACACCCCTAGAATCAAATATAGTCAAACAGAGCTATTGGTTGCTCCACAAGCGTCTGCTCTTCTCTCCTGCACTTTGTTTAGGTTGATTAGAGAGCCTCCTACTTTGAAAAAATGGAGAACACTAAAAATTATAGATCCTCTTTGCTGGTGAAGTGCCTTATTATTTCTAACATCAATCATGATGCATATCCCACGAACGAACGAGTACGAGAAAAAGGGAATCAACCAAGGCAATGACAAGTACATGTGTAATAGTATATATTTTCACATTTTCCTTGACAGAACATTGTTCCAAACAATTACAGAAAAGTAATATCAGTGTTGAAGCTGAAGTGATGAATAGACTAGCAGAAGTAACGAAGCATTTCTTTCAGTCGAAACTTAACAACTTAAATGCAGAAAATTATCTTTGAGCCCTACATTACTACGGTAGAGAAGAACCCCTAAAAAAAAAACTTGATAGGCCTACGGCAAAATACAACACTAAAGAATATTACCGTGAAAAAATACTTTGAAGCCTACGACTCGGTTTTAAACACCATGATCAGAAGATTTGAGGACTATATTTTCTCTGTGCTATAGGATATTTAACAGTTGCTGATTAGTAATACTAATGGAAAATCTGTTCACATATCCCGTTTTAATCGAAATGTATTCAAAAGATATACATTTTGATAACTTAAAAGCACAGTTAAAGATGATTTCATCGCTTCACGTAAGCAAAAATGATTCTTCAAACATCATTGAAGATGTTCAAGATCTGGTTGTCTTATTGAAATCTGAACTAAAAGAAAGAACTCATGATTTGTTTTCGGAAGTTAATAAGCTAACAATGCTTTACGTTACTGTTCCTGTGGCATCAATGACAGCAGAAAAATTATTTTCGGGTCTATGAATAATGAAATCTTATCCTCGGGATACTATGACCTAACATAGACTAAATTATGATGATTCTTCATTCTCACAAGCATCTTCTGGTGGAAGTTATGAAATAACCCAGTAACATTGCCGAGGAGCTCATATTAGGAAAGAAGAAAGCGTATTATGGGAATTTCAGTGCAGATAACTAAGTACGACGACTGGTGAATGAATATTTTTCATCTTGAATATACCTAATTATGCTAATGGTCAATTCTTATCTGATAATGTCACTTCTTAAAAATAAAATTGTCTTTCGTGTAACTCACTAGAGTCTACAAGCTAAATCTTAGTGTGTATTGAAGAGAGGCGGATTACAACGTACGATGGACTGTGCTTATTATGCGATGAACAATACCATTTTTGTAAAATTCAACCCAGGCAAAAGTTTTCATCTTCCGCCGCCATTGAGCTAGACCATGAAACTTTTTTAGGTAGACTATGAAACTCCTCAACAGCTGATAATGTTAATACTTTGTGTATGTTCATGTATAATTCCGTAACACGTACATCGATTTTATATAATTTTTCACGCATGTTTCACAGGGAGGCCCATTTTGTAGGAAGTTAGTGTTGTACCTTTAGTTTAGGTATCTAACTAAACTCCTAGGGCAACAAAAAACTAAAGAAAAAGGAAAAGAAAATAGTCAACTTCAAAAACGCACTAAAAAGCAAAAAATAAAAACTTCTTAAGTATGAAAAATTTCTTAAATATGTAAAAAGACTCAAAAGAGCGTAATAGCGCTAAAAAGCAGAAAGTAATCAAGCACTTGAAAGCAGAAATAGGTAACCATTATTATTATTATTATTATTATTATTATTATTATTATTATTATTATTATTATTATTATTATTATTATTATTATTATTATTATTATTGTCAAGTCTTGTTAAACCAAACAAATTTATGTCTCATTACCTTACAATAGAAATAATTTTGTATTAGACATTAATTTGTCATTAATTGAAGACTTGGTACGACTTAAAAAAATATATAGATATTAATAATATTGAAACATTTTCTACTTTTTAGCGCTGTTATTTTCTATTTAATGCTATTTTAAAAGTCTCTTCATATACAGGGTGTTTCAAAACACCGACAACGTTTCGGAGGTCATTCCTAACACCAAGATAAGACGAAAAGTATAGACCAACTTAGGTGCACAAATGCTTCCTTTCGGAGTTATAGGCTGCCGAAAATATGAAAAAAGTGAACTTTCAAGGTTCATAGCTCCAAAACTATGGGACCTACCGTAGTCGGGTCAAGACTTTACTTAGGAACTAATGTGTGCCCTATCCAAAAATACATGTTTCAGAATTCTAAGGTACTCACACAACAATTTTTATAGAGGGAACTCGGCTATGGGCATTTAATTTGAAGTACTCAAGTACCTCTATAAAAATTGTTTCGGAAGTACCGCAGGATTCTGAAACTTGGATATTTGGATAGGGCACACATTAGTTCCTAAGTGAAGCCTTGACTTGACTACGGAAGGTCCCATAGTTTTGGAGCTATGGATCTTTGAAGTTCATTTTTTTATATTTTCTGCAGCCTATAACTCCGAAAGGAAGCATTTGTGCACCCAGGTTGATTTATACTTTTCGTCTTACCTTGGTGTCAGGAATCACCTCCCAAACGTTGTCGGTATTGTTTTGAAACACCATGTATATATTTTTAAAAGTCTATTTTTCTTTAATTGAAAAGTAGATTTAGTAGATTTCTTCCTTTGCTTTTTCGTAAGTTATAGCTGCTAATGAACATAACAAAGTTATGGTGTAAATTAAAGATTTGAGGATAGTGAATCATGACAATAAAATTTCCAGATAAATAAAAAGTTTAGAAGAGGAAAGAAGAGGAGGTAATAAGAAGAAATCACTATGTGAGTGTTTAAATTTGTGCCCCGATATTTTGGTGTATTCTAGTATTAATTTCTATTTTTGATAACAAGAAAATATTAGAAACTGAAATGTAAGTACCCCAGTCAATAATGAAGACTTAATTTTTTGTTACATTTAATTAGTTAGACGAAAAGTGGCAAAATAATGTAAGTTGAAAGTAAACAAACCTAAACAGTATTGCAAACTCTTGTACGAACACTATTGCAAACTCGCAATCCTAAGACAGTGATACCAGGCCCTATATTATAATAAATTTTAATGTGATCAGAAAGTTACTAACTTCTGTAAAGTAAATATCAAACAATTAAACGAAAACTACCCAAAATCGACAATTTAATTAAATTTTTAGTCAGTACAAAACTTGTCTGCTCATTCATAGTGAGACGGTAATTTGTGGAAAGTGTGCAAAAGTCGTACCTCGACAAGATGTTCTCCAGAAAGTATCATGTGGGGAATGTGGTAATATTTATCATAGTGCTTACGTAAATTTAAATTAAGAAGATGTGAAGTATCTTCGGTTCATGGATTAAGCTTGGTGCTATAAAAACTATGAGAAAGTACGTCGTAAGTCTATGACAGTTGAAATCTCGGAAACTGCCGTAGAACTTCCCTCGTTAAGTGACATGTACCAATTATTACTCACCATCAAGACAGATACTGACAACGTAAAGTAATCTCATAAGCAACTTGAAGAGCATTTAAACAAATCTCTTAACTTAGCTCATGAATAACTAAACGAAAATGCAAACGTTTTAAAACATCAAAAACTCAAATCAAAGAGTTAAAGTAATTAATGATCTCAAAAACGAAAATCTAACTCTTAACTAAAAAGAAAGAAAAAAAACAGGTTGATAACTTACAATTACAGATCGACGAAATAGATCAATATAGTAGAAGAAATATTAGAGAGATTTACAATACCATTCTTTTTTCCTAATGAAGAGGTCACTAACTTGGTTTAAAAAGTTGGTAATGCTTTAGATTTAAATATCAATGGTGACATGATCGATGTTTGCCATAGGTTAAAAAAAAGTCACCAAGCCAGCCTAACCCAAGTATAATTGTAAAGTTTGTTAGACGAATTGATAAGGATAGTTTCCTCACGAGAAGAAAAGTTAAAAGAAATCTGAGTTGCAAAGATATAAGATTTTCCGTTGGGGAAACTATTTGCGTCAAAGTCTTGTCATTAAATAGAAGAATTGTATTTAGTAAAGCTAGAAAAGTTCGAAAAGAGATGAAGAGGATGAAGTTAGATAAGTTAGAAACTTTGTTTTTCTTTGGGTCGATCAGGCGGGAAATATTAAATTGAAGAAGGAAAGTGATACATATGTATACAATCTAAATACTGTAGATGAGGTCAAAAGTTTGTTGTGAGCTAAATGGTTGACGACGCACATTGTGTAACATTTAACTATCAGAATGTAATAGGTTTGAAAACAAAATTAAGAGATGTGTATATATAGGTATCGCTGCAGCAAAGTTTAAGATCATTATCTTAACTGAAACTTGGTTTTGTGACAATATTTATAATAGAGAATTTATGGATAATAAATACAATGTATTTAGACAAGATAGACCTAATAGAGTGGGAGGGAGTGTTCTTGTTGCAGTTCCAAATGAAGTGTTGAAAGGTTAATAATGAATATTGATGGTATAGAAGTGGTTTGTTTCAAATTAGTAATGGGTAACAAACTTTACTACTTAGTATCGGTGTATTTTCCACTTAATTCTAAAATTGATAAATACTATCATGCTTTTTTTCTAGCGAAGTCGAGAGCATACAAAATGTTTAATATCATGGTATGATTATCGTTGGTGACTTCAATATTCCATCAGTTACAGGTTCATCTTATAATTTTATGCAGGATGGCTCGGTCTGTATCTCACTAGCCAATTTTTTGCCTTTATATAATTTACAATCAAATAACTCTCTAAGAATAATTATGACAAAAACGTTGGATTTTATCTAATGTAAAGGGTGGTATTAGAGAAAGTCGTAATATGTGTCCTTTTGTAAGAGAAGATAAACATCACCCTTCTCTTAGTTGTCAAATTTACATTAGGGAGCAGAGTAAGAAAATCAATTGTATTCCTAGTACTGTGTACAATTATACAAAAGCAGACTTTTATAGCTCGTACAAGGGATTAGAGAGGAAAACTGGGATAGATTAGATATATATAAGGATATTAATAATGCTTGAGATTTTTTTTCTTAATAATGTTTTTAACAGTATCATTGATGCATATGTTCCAAAGAGAACGTTACGTAAGAAACATTCATATCCACGCTGATTTACTAAAGAAATATTTAATACTTTAAAAGAGAAAGAATATTATAGGAAACGAAAAATGCATTCAGCTTATAATTTAAACCAATTTAATGAAGTGTGTAGGAAATTAAAAAGTATTATGGATAAGACACATAAATTGTATATTTTCCAAACTGAAAATATGATAAATACGAATCCGAAAAGCGTTTGGAACTTTATCGACAACAAAAAGGAAAATAAATTAGCAACTAGTCATATGACTTACCAAAAACAATCTTTAGATACCAACAATATAATTGCTAATGATTTTGCTGAATACTTTAAAAGTGTATATTCTCAATATCCTGCTAATTATAATACAACCGATTCGGTTAAATTAGAGGTGTTCCAATGTTTGAATATAAATTTTGTCACTAATGAGGACTATGTAAAAGCAATTAGAAAGTTGAAACCATCAAAATCCTCCGGACCTGATTTAATACCTGTTGATATATTCAAAAGTTGTGCAGAAGTATTGATGAAACCATTGTGTTATATCTAAAATCTTATATTAAGATGATCAGCAAAATCCGCCCAATCTTAAAAAAAAAAGAGTAATACATCCGAAGTTGAAAACTATAGACCAATATCATTAATCTCTACCCTGTCTAAAATATTTGAACAGATTCTTTATCCAAAATATATAATCATGTGAAATCTTATATATCTATATACTAGCATAGATTTTATCCGAGGAGATCAACTGTGACTAACTTAATTTTATTCACTACCTCTCTGATTCACTTGATAGCAAGACTAATGTAGATGCCATCTATACAGATTTCGCTAAAGCATTTGATAAATTAAATCATGACATATTACTTAAAAAGTTATCAGATTTTGGTTTTACAGATAACATTTTAATGTTAATTTCATCTTATTTAAAAGATCGTAACAATTTGTGATAGTAATCAAGTCAGTTCTCAATTGTATGAAGTTAATTCTGGCATACCTCAGAGATCGAACCTCGGACCTCTGTTCTTTATGTTGTTTATTAAGGACCTGTTGACAATAATAAAACAGTCTAAATGTTTGATGTTTGCGGACGATATGAAATTGTATAAAGAAATAAAGACCCACCATGATGCTTTGCAATTGCAGGAGGATCTAGATGAGTGTTATAGGTGGACCATTCAAAATTATCTACACTTCAAAAGCTTAGGGATTACTTTTTCTAGAAAACATAATCCACTCCAGTTTGAGTACGCTCTGAACAAAGAAGCTGTACAAAGGATTAAAGAAATAAATGATCTGGGATTAAGATTAGACAATAAATTGTGCTTTAAAGCACATACTTTAAAAATAGTTAATGATTAATACAAATCATTGGGATTTTTAATCAGAAATACGGAAGAATTTACAAATATGCAAGCGCTAAGATTTTATTCAATAGTCTCATTCATAGTAAATTGGAATATGCATCTATAATTTGGACACCTTTTTATAAGCGTGTGAGTAAAAAAATGAAAGAATACAAAATAAATTTTCGTATAGTATAAGACGTATAAAAAATCATCATACAAAGAAAATATATCGCATTCAACCTTTCTGAAAAAAATTGACTTCACATCTTTATGTGATAGAAGACAATTTCTGGAACTTATTTTCATGGAATTATAGATAATCAAGAGTTTCTCAAACTGTTGTATTTTAATATCAAGAAGAAATTTTTACGAATGAGACTTCCATTTTACTGTAAAATACCACATTCAGAAGCTCATTCAAATTCTCCTGTAATGAGATTATGTGAAAGATACAATAATGTAAAAATAAATGGTGATGTAGACTTTGCGATGCCTTTTTTTCGTGTATTCGAACACAGTAAGGAAGTTCGGTCAAGTTTAATGAAACGAATAGAATATAAAATTTGTTATCTTTGAGTACATACAGTAATGATGTTATTTTATAATAATATGTCCCATTACAGAATTTCTAGTTATTCCAAGGGAAATGAACAATAGGGTAACTATTGTATTTGGGTTTTGCATTCATATGGACGATGATTTACCAGTTTGTTATTGTGATTTTATTTAGTTTTAGAATAGCTTAACACTTTTTCTGTGTTTCAAGTTAGTAGTATGGGTTTTATTGTTTAGGCTGTATGTGTGTGTTTTGTCATTGGAAGACAAACAACAAGGACGATGAATGTGCTAGTTAACGTGTAATTCTTTTTTATATATATTCAGTACATAAATAAACAATCTCATCAAGTAGAGTAAAACCTATCGATTACTATTAACATTGAAGAATATACTTTTTTAACGTCATAAAAATTCGTTTTTGCCAAAAACTATGCATCAGAATTTAACCTCAAGCATTTCATTTATTCACCTCAGTGTTTCTATCGATTTATTCATGTTACCATGTTTGCATAATAAAATAGTTAAACGAAAATTTAAATTTAAAAGTTACTAACAATTGTGGGCTATTTCTTAATAACCTTATCATGTACTGTCGTTTCATTAGTATCACAAAGAGCTTAATAAGAATATATTTCAGTATCAGTTTCACTCAAGTGAGTAACATGGTTTTAGTAAATCAATTTTTAGATTTACACAAATACATAGTTTTTCTCCATTTTCTCCTTAACTACATATGAGCTTTTAACAGTCATTCATTCATTTTCTTCAATTCTGTGATCTATCTATCGGTATATGTCTCATCTTCAGATTTTTTTTTAATGTTCCTTTTGGAATAATAATAACTATTCACAAGGAATAATATTAACTATTATTGGACGAGAATATCTTCTAGGAACATTGTGTACTGTAGTACGTATTATACAGTCATTCTGAACATGTAATAACTTGACAGTGCCGTTTAAATAGGAAAAAGTTTCTACCGAGTTGATAACGCTATAAATTACAACATTGGTGGATAGTCATATTACCTTACTAAAATTTCTTCATTGGTTGTTTACGTGCAATCCAGGCTCTTTCGATTTATTTAAATACTTCGTCATTGTTAGAATTCATGATCCTAAAATCTTTATTGTGTCATAACTTTGTTATTTATGGCTATTAGTAGCAACAACTTTGGAAAAAGTCGAACCTTCAAGAGGTCTATTAAGTCCACTTTTCAGATTTTCTAAAGTAATTCTACAATTGGGAAGCATTCCTTGTAAGGGAGTTACTTAAGCATTGAAAATGTCTGGCATCTTCTTTTTCTCCTTTAATAGGGAATGTGTGTTTAAGAAATGTATATGTACATTTTGATTTTAAACATTCGTGTATAAATTGCCTACTCTGTAGACGTAAACCCCTCTCCGTTTTTACGTGGAGAGGTATAGGTAGAGTGTTCACCTCTGGTGCGAGGGGATCCTTGGTTCGATTTGACACAATTTGTGATTGGCAACATCGTGTTCGTGGGTTTGCTCAAGGTCCTCCCATTATCTCCCATGTTACCATTCCACCAGTTCATAATCATTCACTTCCATTAATCAGTCTTCTTTTTAACTGTGAAACCGAAAACGAGAAATTTCATTTCCTTTTTCACATAGAATGTACTGATATTGTTCTTTGAAAAATTAAAGTTCCTCAAACGCTAATTTAATACCTCAAAAATACTGTTTTTGGAAGGTGAAAAATAGGCAGTTGCGAAACCTTGCAACTTAAGACAACAGCCGCACTTGAAGTTAGAGTTGTCTCAGAAATATGGACTATTTTGCAAAGCAAATATATTCATGAAGATAAATAGTACAGAGTACACAGTTAATTGTAAGCATGTTAATCATTCATAAAATGGCCTGTTTCTGAACAGTACGTCTAAAAGATGCCTGCCATTTTGCACACTTTATTGCTTTGTAAAGGTACTTCTCGCAGAAAATATGGGTTTTCAATAAGGGATCAATATCAGAAATAGTGCATTGCTTAATTGGTGAAGCCACTGAGATGAAGATGAGCCTCGTCTGACATCCACATATGATTGATGTATTCTAAATGAAGTGTCCTTAAAAACGAATAAGGACTTAGCTGTGGAAAATGAAAGGCACCTTTTCGATGTCATGTTCGAAACAGCTAAAAATCAATTAAGTTAGATTTTTGTTACAGGAAATGGAGTTTTTGTTCTCTCGATGACAGGCAAAGTTCTAGGAGGCATTCGGGAGGCAAGCGTCAGGTTGTGAACCCGAGTTTAGAAAATGTTTCTGAGGGTTAGGTCAAGTTTAATACTAAATTTTGAGAAAGATTGGGGCTCGAGCTATTTTTTTAAAAAAAATATCGGGCCTGGGTCAGGCCAAAAACTTTTAAAATGTATCGGCCCCGGGCCGGGTTTGGGCCAAGAATCTCAATAAACTTATCGGGCCGGGCCGAAAAATTCGGTCCGTGCAGGTCTCTAATATATATATATATATATATATATATATATATATATATATATATATATATATATATAATGGAGGATTCAGGATATGATCAAGGGAGGGGCTAAACCATAGTTTGCCGCTTTATCCAGTGTAAAGCAGGATTGAAGCCAATTTTACCCAGTGTATACCTGAGCGTCAAGTGGGGAGGGTTATAGCCTAGACTTTCCAGATCAGGCCTGAAAACTATGGCTTCCTTTTTCTGAGACCAGTGCGGTGTAGGGATGCGCACGAGTCGATATTTAAGCCTGTCTCGACTCGAAAATATGTTTGTCTCAACCCGACTCGAATTCGAGACGAGACGTCTCGAAAATCGAGTCAAGACAAAATATACGAGTTCAAATATGTACACACAGCCAGAACATTATGACTAACTACCTAATTGTCAGTATGTGCACCTTGGCACGGATAACAACGGCGACGTGTCTTGGCGTCGACTCAATGATCCTTGGTAGGTCATTGGAGAGATATGGTACCACATGAGCACACACAGGTCACCTTATTCCCGTAAATTATGGGGAAGGGGCGATGCGCTCTGACGTCACATTCAGTCACATCCCAGATGTGTTCGATTGGGTTCAGATCCGGCGAATGGGAGCCATGGAACTCGCCTCTGTGTTCCTCGAACTACTCCACCACACTCCTGATCTTGTGTCATGGTGAATTATCTTGTCGGAAAATGCCACTACCGTTGGGAAACTTGGTCGTCAAGAAGGGGTGTACATAGTCTGTAAGCAGTGTGCGATACGCCTCGGCCGTCATATTGCCATGCTCGAACTCCACTAGGCATTTGGATGCTTATGTGAATATTCTCCAGAGCATAATTAAGCCGCTGCCAGTTTGTTTCCGTCCCGCAGTACAGGTGTCAAGAAGCTGTTCCCTGGGAACACGACGGATTTCAACCACCCATCGTCATGATGAAGGTATTGGGATTCATCAGAGAATGCAACGCTCTGCCACTGCGCCAAGGTCCAGTGGTGATGGTCACGTATTCATTTCAGTCGTAGTTGCAGATGTCGTGGTTTTAACATTCGCACATGGATGGGTCGTTGGCTGCGGAGGCCCATCATTAGGGGTGTTCGGCAGGCCCGTAGCCAGCCTCGAAATTTAGGGGGGGCTAAATGTAAATTAGGGTGGGCACACACACACACACACACACACACACACACACACATATATATATATATATATATATATATATATATATATATATATATATATATATATATATATATATATATATATATATATATATATATATATAATGTCTGTCTGTGTGTGATGATGAATAATGTCTTATGCTCTTAAAACTAAAACTACAGCGTGAAAGAATTACTATTTAAATTTTCCCCTATAGCGTTAGTACAATTGTACCTGAAAGCTAGAATACTATGTGTTTCCTTTTTATTTATTTGTTATGGCAACAAAATATTTCTTCCGTTTTCTCATCTTCAAGGAAATAAAAAAAAATATTTAAAAAAAATAGTTGGCCGAACGAACCAATCATTAAAATTTCCAAAGAATTAGTACAGGAAATAGGTTTTTAAATTTTTGATGGACTGAAAAAATATTTGTGGAACTCGAAAACATCTAGAGAGTAATGAGATTTAATACTATCTTCAAAGAGATTCTACAGAGAAGGGTCTCAAAATCTTAAATCAATATTTTGAAATACATGTGGCCTAAACAAATATATGCATATTGGAAAAATGAAATTAACATTTTACCTGTATTATTATTTACATGTCCTTAGATACGAAACTTTATATTTCTTCAAATATTACGCGATTTATTTTACACTTGTACTTCTAAACATTTTTTGACCAGTTTTTTATAGTGGTGTTCGAAAGAAATAATATGTTTATGGGTTTTTGCTATCTACAAATTTATAAATTTTATAAGATTAAGAAACACAAACACAACACGCATATATACTCTCCTCATGTTGGCACACTATAGTAGAAAGAAGTTGAACATTTGAACAATCACTAACAACACAATCGGAGTATAAGTCTCCTTGTTCTGGATGCTGCCAATCTTAGAACAATTGTATCCAGATCGAGTTGATTTTAGTTTAGCGTCCCGTTCAGCAGCGAGGCTATATGAGACGTGGACCTACTGATTAACGTGGAATCCGAACCACATGAGCTCCCGCCGGGAATCGAACCCGGGTCTCCCACGCCAAAGGCGCGTACGCTAACCGCTTAGCCACGGAGGATCTCTGTATCCAGATCGAGATTTCTGGTGATGTCATTGTTGCAACTCAACAAAACAAGATCGGCACGGTGCAGTTAATGTACAACTCCTTTTGAAAAAATGCCCTAACAAAGAAGGAATTCCTCTCACCTGAAGTAGTCCTATATAACGGTTGGCCGGCTTCAGGGCAGAAATTTAGTAAAGAAAATATTCAAATTTACACACGTAGGTATAATTTCTAATTGCTTTCTTTTTAGTAACTGAAAAAAATACATTTTGCATAACAGCTGTGAGTTCCATTTTATCACAACACATTTCAATTTTTAGACGTCGCGGACCCCGTAGCCAGGTCACGCGGACCCCCGGGGTCCGCTGACTCCAGTTTAAAAACCATTGCTCTAGACTCTTTGAAACATACTATCAACAATCATTTAGGATGATTGCTACTAAAGTCATGTTTAAGTAAAAATAATCTGTTATGTTTTGGTACTCGAGCATTCAAATAAGAAATAACTCCAAAAAAGTTCCCTGTTCTAGCGCAGTTACCTTCTTTCTCGAAACGAAATTGATGAGAGAAGTAACAATTCATTAAATTTTCTTTGTATAGTACAATTCATATCAAAGTATACATGAAATTCTTCTTTACATTGTACAAATAAGAATTCGAGATCAGTTGCTTTCGTAGGTACTAAAAAAGTTTAAGTTAAGAACTAATGATTTAAACAGCTATTTACTTATTTCTATTGAAGATATCTCTTCTTCAAAATGAAACTACATTAACAAATTTTTACTTTTGTGGGTACTCGAGCCCCATGGGTACAGCGCTCGCCTTCGGCGCGTATGGTTTCGGGTTCAAACCGTACTGGGAGTCCTCGGATTCAAACCGATAGTGGTTTGGATGTTACTTTAAGCTATAGGTCCCGTGTCTATATAGCCTCCCTGCTGAAGAGGGACGCTAAACTCTCCAACGCACCCTGTTTTAAGTCAAAGTTAAAATTTCAAATTTATAAAGCATTATACATATTATCATCCAATAAGATCCAATTTTTAAGTGAAAATTATGTTTTTCCTATAGGTGCAACTACTACCTCCGTTTAGTCCGCTGCGTTTTTTTTTTTTTTTTTTTTTTTTTTTTTTTTTTTTTTACATACCAGAAGATTGCAAGGTATTCTTTTACAAAATAGTAATTTTGAATAATTAGGCTTACGTCTGATGATCTGCATGAACATTTGATTCTGGCACCAAAGATTGGCAACAATTATTAAATTATATTAATATAAGTATCTAATATTTCATCCCCGAGAAAGATTAAATGAATCGAACTTATTTTTAGTTTAAAGATATATTAAAAGTATTACTTATCTATTCCAAGTTATTTAACAAATAGTCAAGTTACTGATACACTACAATTCTCATTCTTCAAGTCAACTTCGGTGCATCTTCAGACACCAGCATCGATCAACTTTCAATTACAACCATGTTCAACTCATAACACAACAAGAGTAAACACAATTCAGAAAAGGAAACTTTTTTTACTCCGTTATCACGTGACATAAAACGAGTCAAAATCCCCCCCTCTCTCTTTCCATGCCCAATATACACAAAACAAACCCATAAGCGCGCCATAGACGCACGCACTTGCATTACCAACATGTATGAAAGGTTTCTTTCATCATGCATCTTGAAATAATTTTTTGACCACACACGTACCAACGTGCTGTCCAACATACTGAAAGTAGTTGGAGAAATGTGGAGGACGAAGAAACGCGTGCTTTTTCTTTCTGCAACTGCACGACCTTGGCATGCGACGGAGGAGAGACTCACGTGATTTCTTCCGCTGTCGTGATTGGCGGACCTAAATATAAAACAGACACCTTGCATGAACGAGCCCATACACGGTAAACATGCATGCAGAACGGCAAAAACATCAAATATGTTTTCAGAAGATTTTGAAAACTTTCAACATGAATGAACGAGGCCATACACGATCAACTTGCCTGTGGTTTTATCATTTTTCATACAAGTCGGGCTGTTTCTTCATGCATGTGTTTACGTGTATGGGCCGCAGTATGCCTGTGTGATGATTAGAGCGAAGCAGTTGCGAACCCCTGTTGAGGGATGCTGTCTTTTCAATCTCTTTCATATTGACCGAAAGCCAATGACTCACAGCAAAAGGATGTTTCCAGTTGCAAATTCCAAGAAGGACAGAAGAAGTAAACTCTTCGTCCGCAGATTAAGAGTCGGAAGGAGTCAAGTGACCTTGACAAATCGAAGATATCGCAGTGCAAAGTGTTTCCTTATTTTGGCAACAGATGGGGTTGTTGCTGAAATGCCGTCAAAGCAAATGGCACCCCTCCTTTTCCTTCGTTTTCCCCTGCATGTGGTCAAAGTTGGACAGCGCAGGAGGGGGATGGTTATGGATGTAAATGGGACAGAGGAGTGAAATTCCTTTCTTTTGGCTAAAAGAGAAACAGAACTGAAGAAAAAATAAATACAGAGATATTGTAAGAGGGACCAACATGATATCAGCCGTCAGCCACTCAAATATCTACAAGGGGGGCGCGGTGGCTCAGTGGTAGAGCGTTCACCTCTGGTGCTTGGGGTCCCGGGTTCGATCCCAGCCCCCGCCAAGTGATCTTTGTGGTGGACAAACACCGTGCTCGTGGGTTTTCTCGGGGTTCTCCCGTTTCCTCCTACTTTCTTCATTCCACCATTTTCACTCATCTCTCATCATCACCGTCTCCTTTAGCCTAACCGGCATAACCGTGGGACGTAAAACTCAAAGATTTCATTTCATTTCATTTCAAATATCTACAACGGTCACAAACATACCATAGAGAACTAAAGCACTTGTCGCCTGTCTCTTTCTCAAAGGATTCTACCTATGGTAAATAACGCGGGAATAGTGCAGGAAGAGTCTGATATAAAATGAAGAACAATGCAAATATTAAAAAAAAACGGGAGAGTCGATATTCTAATTTATTTTGGGCCTTCGTGGTTAAAAAAAAAAAAAACTTGGAATTGAAAGGCAGAAAACCCAGACAAAGATCTGAAATGTATTGGCAATGTGACTCTTTTTTAGTGGAATCCATTTCTTTATTTTCTTTTCAAAATATGATCACCAGATTTACCCTCTGTCTCGCCTTCACATTCGAATGGTCCTGGGATCGATACCAGTAGCTGACCATCCTGAATTTTTCCTATTACAACAGGAAAGGGACGCAATGTTACATTTAGCCTTGGGTACCGGCTTAGAAGGACAGGAGGGAGCATATGCTCTGCTTGGTATTGGTTTTTATTTGGGGAAATAGACCACTTCATTAACAATAGAATTAAAAGATGTGTCACCTTCTTCAGGAAGGTACACTCATGTCCAAAATTATTGTCGCATGTCTATAAATATGTTGTTGTAGGAATATAATTTGATAACGAATTCACCCGGTATTTCTTATAATGTTAGTATGTGTACAATCGGCAGAGACATATATGCAAGTTTCATGTCAAAAGAGGAGTAAATAAGAACAATAAAACGAAAATAAAACTTTCGTGTCCATTTAGCAACATTATGATTTACTCATTCTAATTTTCGTATTTATAAATATTTTCCTATGAAATTTACCATATATACATTTCCCGATTATACACATAGTATCAGTATTAAAAGTACCCAGCAAATTCAGTATTACATTATATTCTTACATGAAGACAGTTATAGATATGCGACAATCATTTTGGAGATGAGTGTACAAGGACGTAACAGGTGTTTGTTTCAAACATTGAATAAGTGTTCGTATACATTGAACTTATTTCCTGACGTCATAGAACTAAGAACTGTCACAGAGCGACGTAAGTCCGGCGACAATACAATATTTCATTTTTACGTTCATACTTTGCAATACATCTATTTATTTTAAAAGCAAACTAGCCTTTAACCAGCCCTTATTTCCCTGTTTGCATATCACTTTAGGATTTGGAAAATGTGTCCAACGAATAAAAAAAATGATAAAACACCTTTTAAAGACATTCTTTTGTTAATCAATTCGCACTAAAAAGTTAAAAATAATCTTATTTATGCAAGCCTAAATAAAAAGAATGGGGCGCGTCATTTTAAGAATTTATAAAGTAACTGTATGTAAGCCTATATTAGAGCGCATCCCATTTTTTTTTTTTTTTTTTTTTTTTTTTTTAAGTCATGCATAACCAAAATTGTTTTCTACTTTTAAGTGCGACTTGATTAATGAAAGAATGTCTTTAAAATGTTTATTAGTATGTTTTTCTATTATTATTGTTAATGTTTGCATCCTTGGCATAGGATGTTTATTTTGTAAGGTACCGTATGGTGCGTTTCTATACTATTGGGGTATATAAAAATTTAGTTTCCTATGCGATACATTAAACAGCACTTTTTTTTAAAAAAAATAAAAATTACTACCGAATATAGAGTATTTCTCCGCTAATAAGTGGGAGACAGATTGAGGATACCAAACACCCCTACCATTGATTGAGAAATATTTCGGTGTCGACACTGATGAACAACATTTACTTTTGAATTTGAATGTTTTATGGGCTTTAGGCAATTGATTCAGACCGGGATACATGGGGGACAGAATGTTGGAAGCAAGTAGTCCAGTCCCTAGTTTGAATGCCTGGAATGAATAAGGACTCTTCCCTCCTTGGTAAAACCTGCCGGAATCTGAAGCAATATCAAAGAAACACTGCTTCGAAAAGAGAGGGAGCAAACATGCATAAATAGATAGTCAGAGTCGGATTTAGGTTTCGTGGGGCCCCAAGCTGTTTAAGGTAATGGGGTCCTTTATGTGTCCAGATGAACATAGGCACCCTACATACAGAAATGAACAAACTAGAGATAATTTAGGAAGCAGACTAGCAGAAGGAGCCCCATTAATTACATGAACGTAGGCTACACAGCAGGAAGCATTGTTGCTACGTATATATACATTTTATTTTATTTTTTAATTTTCTTATATTTTAGAAATGTATATCCAGTTTTTCTTTAGATTTTTCGGCCCCGAGAGAGCAGGGCCCTAAGCTATAGCTTGTTTAGCTTATACGTAAATCCGGCACTGTAAGCAGTATACACATACAGGCGCGGATCCAAAGGTGGCTATAGAGGCTATAGCCCCCCCCCCCTTGACGTTCAGGTATACACTGGATAAAATGGGGTTCAATCCTGTTTACTCTGGATAAAGAGACAAACTATGGTTTACCTCCTCCCTTGATCATATCCTGGATCCGCCACTATATATATATATATA
Source organism: Thermobia domestica (assembly GCF_964235325.1). Taxonomy (NCBI): domain Eukaryota; kingdom Metazoa; phylum Arthropoda; class Insecta; order Zygentoma; family Lepismatidae; genus Thermobia; species Thermobia domestica. The sequence goes on from NC_137464.1 coordinate 74,877,369, forward strand.
TATATATATATATATATATATATATATATATATATATATATATATATATATATATATATATATATATATAATGTTTGTGTTTAGTATGTTGTACGATGGAAGCTGATGAAAGAGCTTTATATTATTCTTGATTTTTTGACAGGTAAACAAAGAATATTTCGGGGATTAATCTACTCGATTATTATAATAAGATTATAATAATGTATTTTATTTTTTCTCTTGTATGTATATTCTCAGTCCTGCAGGAAGTTTTCATTTCTTTCTTGGAATAGATAAGCGAAGACTTTGGTTCGGCTTCTCCTTCACAAATCTCTGTCGAAAGGTTGACTTTATCGCTACCAACACAAATTACTTCTTCTCATAGAACCCATCTACAAATACACTGTACTGCTGAAACAGAAACCATCAACTAAAGAGGTCATAAATTTTGCTATTCCTCGTGTTTGAAGTTCCCTTTCTTCACAACGACTTCCTTTCTCCCGCCCCTGTTAAGAAGTTCAAAGTAGGTTTTCAAAAGGACTGGCTCCCGCTGAGAAGGAAAGTGGGATGAGGAATGACTATAGTGCCATCTAGCAGTTAGACGGCCAAGTACGTGAACAAGAAAAAATCTGATTTCTGATTTCTGTAGATTCAATAATGAAGGATATAATTTCTCATCGATTGTGTAATGAATGTCATTGGAAACAGCGAAAAAATAGTACAGTAGCGCACAAATACAAAGGTAGTACTCCATTCTCAAAAAAGTCCGAAGTTTTTAGCTCTTTTCCTTACTGTAAAAAAACAGAAGACTTTTTCCTCTAATTTTGATCATTTTCTTATGGGAATTTGGATTATAATTATCTGTATTTATAAGAAGAAAATATCACGCACAGCATTCAAATTGCACCTTTAAAATGAGATGCATCATATTGAGTGAGCTATTGAGACATTTTTGCGAAAGAACGAAATGAAACTATGATTTGCCTAAAAAATGGTTGAGATCCCATGTTAAATTGAACACCAATCTTCCGGCCGCTGTGGCGCACTCCTTCTCCCTCTTAAGGTAAAACTATGTTGTTTCTGAACACAAACGCATGTTTGCCGATAGAATAACCATAAATTATTTTTCTCCTGCAGCAAGGGTCGTTTGCACATGAAGCATTAAGAAAAAAAAATCACGCTCAAAGAAATATAAGCAATTCAAAGAAGCGTAGCGCACAAATAGGCCAATACTTTAAATGAGAATAATAAAAGTAAAATTTAATTTAGCACTCTAAAGTACATTTGGAAATACAATTTCTTCCAACATTTCAGTCAGTGTTCGAATTAAACTTTCGAACTAGAGGAGGATGCTTATGTATTTTTGCTGTAAATGTAGAAGGCGAAAGTTTACCCCAGAAATGGACATTATGTTACTTCTGTGATACGAGCCGGACATACATTTTTACCGAAGGGGAATTTCCCCGGCAAACCCCGTTAATTCGAACTATGACTTTAGTTAGGGGGCTGCAAAAAATTTAGGGGGGGCTGAGCCCGCCCTAGCCCCCCCTTGACTACGGGCCTGGTGTTCGGTGCACTGTGTATTCAGACACACTTGTACTTTGTCCAGTATTAAAGCCTGATGTTAGTTCCGCCACAGTTCGCTGTCTGTTCTGTTTTACCACTCTGCCCAGCCTACGACGTCCGACATCTCTAATGAGATGGGGGAGCGTTCGCCATTTGTTGAAGACACTTACCATAACACTCCTCGAACACCCGACAAGTCCTGCAGTTTCCGAAGTTCTCGTACCAAGTCTCCGGGTCATTACAACCTGCCCTCAGTCAAATTCAGATAGATCACGCGCCTTCCCCTATTATGTTTATGCGTTCTGTACCTTTCTAAAGTAATAAATGCTGGAATTGGATTCAAGACTGGAATTGGTTACAAGAAAGATTTTCAAGGCATTAGAGTCGAGTCGAGATTTTTATGAGCAATCTCGACTCGACTCGAAAATTCGAGTCGAGAAATACGTTTGTCTCGACTCGTCTCGAATTTTACAAAGTGCGTCTCGACTTGAATTTGAGTCGAGATTCGAGACATGTCCCGACTTGTATGCATCCCTAGTGCAGTGTCTCTTTCATAGACTTCTTGGAACATGGCTCCACAATTAACAAGGAGCGCTACTGTTTATCACTGTACGAGTGCTCTCCAGACCGAGACCGGAGCTGCAAGGTAGTCATCAAACTTCGTCATGACAATGCAAGGTTTCAGAAAACCCAACCCACCTGGGCCCATATGGTTTTCTTTGGGTTTAATTTTTTTTTTTTAATATTTCAATGTCTTTGGGGTTAAAGTGTTAAAATGAGATTTATATTTCAAGATTGTCATTGTCATAACTTGCAACTCGAAATTGGAGGAGTGTTAGGGGTGTGCAGAATACTCCCTGGACATAATATCTATTTTTACAACAGAAGTTGTAAACGTAAAAAAATAAACTACTGCACCATTAAATTCAGAAAATATTTACTTATGTCGGAAACTTAGTGGAAACTATTCATTTACTTGTAAAGAAGAGACCATAGCCTCCCTTGTGGAGTCCATGGATATACCTGTACTCGTACTGCAATATGTTTTTGTGTGTACTTGATAACCGAGAGTAGCAGAGCCATCTTACCGGTACCATAGCCACTTGGACGGAGGCCCCGCAAGCAGTGGGGTCCCCGTAGGCAGAATAGCATGTATTAATTACATTATTAGGAGCAAAATTTAGTCATAGGGACCACAACACTCTTGTTTGCTCTGGGGCCTAATATGCTGTTAAAATGACACTGGAGAGTAGATTAGACTCGACAGTAGAGAACACACCAGTAGCGCGGGGCTCGATTGGAAGCAATCGGTCCAATCGGCTTAAGGCTGGCCCTGCTGGGATCGAACCAATGATTTCTTGCACCAAAGGTGAGTTTTTTTCTTATCCATCGTGTGCCCTGATTATTGAATGAGTACAAACGCTTGTGATATGCCATGACGAGTAATATACATAATATTCTGTTCCAATGAGTGAAGAAATATGAAGGAAGCCAATCTACACTAACGAAACTTCAACAAAGGATTAAACTCTTCAACCATGTGCTTTTCTGATTTCTTTTTTGGATCTAAAGATCCAATATATTTTAGGCAAAAATTTTCTTGTAGGCCTTATATCTGGAGAACTACATACGGTGTAGCCAAACGCAAATTATCACTTAACTCAGTATGAGTGCTTATTCCGTAAAAAAGTAAATACATAAATAAATAAATAAATAAAAAATAAAATAAAATAAAAAACGAAAACACGAATTAGGGGCTATTCAAAAATGTTGTGGCCCCTGATCCAAAAACTAATTCTTGACCAAGATCGCAATCTTTTGATCCATTTTTTGCATCATTCCTAAAATTCTTATTCTTGTGGACCTCAGAAATCGTACACCATATTCAAGAAAGAATGAGAACATTGATTATGGCTATTTTGAGCCAAAACTTTCTAAATCCTACTTCGGATATCTTCGAAAACGGTAAACCAAAGATACCAGATTCGAGCCCCAAGTCAACCTTCACAATCGAAAAAAATTGTTCAGAAGTGTTTCTCTTCTTTTAAGTGTAATAAGATATGTTGAAATGTTAAGTATGAAAACAAAAATAATAATGATAACATTCATTCATTGAAATACACGATAGTTTCGAAAAACTCTATCGTTATGTATTTCAGTTATCTTTTGAATTAAAATTTCGTGAGTTCGATTCCTGTTTGGTTCAAACTTTTTGGTATTTAATGATATATTCCTCAATGCATAAATAATTACATAAAAATACATTAAAATAAATCAGTTGTGTATATACATTCATACGATCATTATTATATTTAAAATATAACATCTAATATGTGGTGGATATTGACAGAACATAAGTATATTATATATGAATGTTAAACACAAATTAAAACGTGTAGTGGCAATACAGAAGTGTGTATTGTGTATTTGTCTGCAGCTATTTGTCATATGGAAGTTGCTTCTCAATATTCTCATTACACCATGGGATTTACGTTCTTAAAGATAGCATTATAATTAGCATTTTATTCGTCTAATGCAGTGGTTTCTAAACTTGATTACCTGGTGGCCCCTTCATAGACCTTGAATACATAACGGCCCCCATCCCTTGCCCTTTCTGTTCGTTGGCGATACGTGGATTTTGGCTGACCGGTTCTGCAACTTCAGATACAGCTTTGAATTCTCAAATCTTCAATAATAATAATAATAATAATAATAATAATAATAATAATAATAATAATATAATGTTTGAAATATATTTATTGGAAGCAAACAGCATTACAGCCACTAGTGGTCCAAAAAAAAAATGTTTTTACAAGCATAGGGCGCATGCAAATAGAATTAACAATATACAACTGATTATACAAAAATAGATGAAATGGATAAAATATTAGTTCAGAAAAATAACATAAAAATATGCAGTATCTGTTACAAACTGGGAAATACAAAAATAACAATAGTAAAAAAAATAAGCATAATTAACATGCATATAGAAAAGGTATACCATATAGGATAAGTATACAGTGTAAAATTCAAAAATAGATTATTATTAACCATATAGTTGTAACAGTTTACAAAATATTGAAAGAAAAAAAGTTCAAAAAGACACTATGTAGCTGCTAATACAATTTGAAAATAAATATTTTTCAAGTAAAATACACTGATTCATAAGGCTAGTAATAATGACGAAAATAAAATAAGCATTTTAAAAACTTACATATCAAACAAATAAAAAAATCCATGACCAAGTTTTCTTTAAAAAAAAGTGCAGTATACGTAGTAAAGAAGGAATTAAGCATGAAAGAAAAGAAAAAATGATAGGAAAATAAAAGATGAGAGAATAATAATAGTATAAAACCTAGCAAAACATAAAAGGATCTTTCAAATGGCATCTTACAAACTTGACAAAATAATCTCCAGAAATATAATAAAAATAAGAAACAAACATGTGTATCTGTTGAGAATTAAAAAGGTTCTTAGAATTTGATTTTAAAATGTATATATTTAGTGTATATGTATTTATAAAATGTATATATGTAGTATTTAGTGAGAATACAAAACAGAATTAAGACAATCAGTTGCAAGCCTAAAAATACTAGGACATTTCATAGTTTATTTAAAAAATTAAAAAATAATTCACGCACCTTCTTAAAACTCTTATGAAACAAATCAAAAACAGGATAACAGTTATTAGCTGTTTTTATATTATATATTGAAGACCTACAGTACTGGCACAATTATTATGGATTTTTTATAAAAACAAAACTTTTGTGCAAAAATGTCTTGCAAACAATTTTATTAACTAATACTTTATTTACTTTACCATAGCAGTACCAAACAAATATTTGTTAGTTATTGTAAGTGGGTTTTACAGTCTTATATGGGAGTGTATGTTTTTTTCAAAAATCCATAATAATTGTGCCAGTACTGTAATTAGATATTTACTAATAAACGGAACAAATTTCCTAATGTTTCTGTGAGAAATTTTTAAAGAGAAAAAGTTCTCCAGAACAAAATCTCCATGCAGAATTCATGAAAAAAATTTCAAGTCAAAGAGCCGACGCCTGTCAGACAGAAGGGTAAGATTAAGATCCAACCTTATGTCTGACAAGCTCGCCTCTCCTTTTCTTTAAACTTCCATTTTAACCAGGCTAGGAATGAATTTTGAACTGATTCAATCGAAGAACTAAATATTTTGCTTCACTATTCCAAATTACCGTACAATATTTAAGATGAGACCTAACATTGCACATATAGAGAATTTTGCAGGTGTTAATATTAGTAAAGTTTCGACATAGCCATTTGAGCATTGTTAAATTCCTCCTAGCTTTGGAGATAACAACCTGAAGATTTTTCTGAAAAAGCAATTTTTCATCTAATATTGCTCCTAAATCTCTAACATGCTTAACGAATTGGATATGTTGATTTCCTATCCTGTATTTGTAGATGGAAGGGTTAAATTTCCTCGAAAATGTTATTCCTTGCGTTTTATTAAAATTCAGGGGTAAGAAATTCCCTTCGGACCATTTCAGTATGATATCTATATTTTTTTGCAAAGTATCTTGATTTTGTTTGGACTTCATTTGACTGAAAACTTTAATATCATCAGCATATAGCAGATATTTACATGTTAAATCAACACAAATGTCATTAATATACAGCAAAAGTAACAGAGGACCAAGATTAGGACCCAGGGGTACCCCGGAGGTATTACTATGAATAGCAGACAGTTTTCCTTTATATTTTACCACAAATTTCCTTTCATTTAAATATGAAGTCAACCAATCAATAACACAGTTAGGCAAGTTATATATTTTCAATTTGTTTATCAATAAGTGATGTGGTAATTTATCAAATGTCTTAGCAAAATCCAAGTAAATAGCGTCAACTTGACGACCAGCCCAAATAACTGGAAGCGTATAATGCATAAGACTTGCTAAATTAGTTATTGCAGATTTACCAGCCATAAATCCATGTTGGTTTATATTAATTTCATTCTTTACTTTATTATAAACATATTTATAGATTATTTTCTCAAAGATTTTCGGAATTACCTTCATTACAGAGATTGGTCGAAAATCATTAATAGACTTTCCATTAGTTTTAGGTATGGGTGTTATAGAAACCAATTTCCATACATCAGGATAATTACAAGTGGATAAACTCCAGTTAAACAAAGAAGACAATATTGGTGCGATTGTTTCACCTATTTCTTTAACAATGAAAGCTGAATTCCGTCTATCCCACTTGATGATTTAATCTTTAAAGTTCTGATAGCTTCTAATACATGTTGAGTAGTAATTTCCGGAAGTTTAACCTGACCAAATCCTTCAAACGAACTTTGATTTTTAGTAACACTAACCGAGAATGTTTGAAAGACCGATGAAAAATAGTTGACAAACTTCTCAGCCAACATACTATCATCAGTCAACAAAACATCATTGTTGACCAAACACCATATTTTTTGAACCATTTACATATTTCCAAAATTTTTCAGGGGCAATCGCAAGATCATTTTCTATTTTACTAAAATCAATTTGCCTGTCCACATTTAATTGAGTTTGGAAAGCTCTTCTACAATTAGAAAAGACTACATAATCATTTTCATATTGAGAAGTTTTGTATTTTTTATGAGCCTGATTTTTTTTTACTTTCCATAATGAAATCATTTTTTTAAATACCATAAGAGAAATTTAGATTTTTTAGACCTAGGTTTAGGAATATTACACTCCATTACAGATTTAATAACTTCCTCTAGTTTGCAAGCTGCTAAATTGAGATCATTACCTAACAATATATTACACCAATCAGCATTAGCAATTTGAAGATACAAGGATAAATAGTCATCCTTAGCATATAAAAATATTTCAGTCGACTCATATACTTTACAAACATTGGATAAAAATACTTTAGTTACAATTGAATAATGGTGTACGTCATGAGCCACATACTCATCGTGTCTTTACAACGGTAACTAGTAGTTTGGTTGGCGAGAAAAGGCGGAATGTGTCATGCCATGTAAAAGAACGAAAAAGAAAAAGAAGAATAATTTTATGTGAATAGATTATTATTATAGATGTAGTATTTACATTGATGTATGTATGATATATTCGTTAATAATATAAAGTTAAAAAGGCCAATTAAATATGTTTAAAAATATTCCATGAAGTATAGAATTAATAATAATAATAATAATTGATATTGAAATAAATAATATAACATTAATAAATGAAAAATATGAATAATAAAAGAAAATAATATAATCAATAAATAAAGTATATTTGTTTATTGAACATTTGGAATATAGCATAAGCATATATTGTACATAAGTGCGTTCATATACTTATTCCATTAAAAATAATTGTATAATGAATAACTGCAATGTGTCGTTGTTTAGCCGAACATATATAAGGTGAAATAAATGTTAGAGCAAGAATGTAACTAACTTAAAGCGGTAATAGTATACATGAGAACGCCGTGATCTGCGTTTCTTCTGTGTTCTATTACCACTTCTACATGAAATACCATAACTTTTCTACGTAGTGCAATAATAAGAAGTATCCATGTGCACAAGACATGCGATATGCGTTAAATTCCGCCCCCCCCCACACACACATAGTCATAGATAAAGTACAAGGGCACTACACATGCAGATATAAAGTACAGGTACGTTCTTTTTTATTTTCGTATCAGCCGATAAGTAAATCAAAGTCGCTTTGTTACCCCCTTGGTAAGTTCGTAGATACTCAATGAATAATCCCTAAAAGTATGAGCGTTCAGCTCCTTCGGGAACTGACGCGGCTTTACGTATACTATATCCATTTATATAATTCCCTTAGTTCGGAAGCCATTATACAACGGTAACTAGTAGTTTGGTTGGCGAGAAAAGGCGGAATGTGTCATGCCATGTAAAAGAACGAAAAAGAAAAAGAAGAATAATTTTATGTGAATAGATTATTATTATAGATGTAGTATTTACATTGATGTATGTATGATATATTCGTTAATAATATAAAGTTAAAAAGGCCAATTAAATATGTTTAAAAATACTTAAATGGTTTTGTTATATAGTTAACAAATTCAGTAAAGGATTTGTGAGTGAAATATAATCGTTTTATCTTTCCGACACTATAGATGCGTTAGTTAAAACTAAGTCTAAATCCGATACTGCTGGTTAACACTTCGTATTATCCAAAAAAGTTGACAATAACTGAAACCTGACCTTAGAGTAATAGTGTATTCCTGGTAAAGGCTCTTTATTTAACCAATCTATTTCAGATATATTAAAATATTCAAAAATTAATACATCATTTTTTAACAGGTTAAGTTTACTGGAGATACAATTTATATAGTTCTCAAATACTTCAAGAGGAAATGTTGGATGAAAATGTACACAAGAGATTAGAAGATTTTTAGTTGACGTACACCTAAGTTCAATCCAGACACATTCATTTACACTTTCCAAATCATATCTTCGAAACACCTGAAAATTATTTCTGACAGCAATTAAAGAACCACCACTTTCTTCAACATAACACCTGTCCGCTCTGAAACAAGTATAAGTATCAGGGGAATAATCCCGATCATCATGAACTTCAGATAACCAAGTTTCGGTTGCGGCCACAATATCATAGTCACAACTAGAAATTGAGAAGAACTCGTTACTTTTAGTATGCAATCCACGAGCATTCTGGTACCAAATTTTAAGACTCATCATGCTTAGCATGAGAATCAGTATTCCTAGGAAGTTCATCCTGATTCCGTAATTTACCAAACAAAAGACCAATTAAAAGACCTCTAGGTCACACCTCAGGATCACTTATAATAGAAAAGTCTTGTTCGTTTACCTCAACATGGAAGGAAGAGTAAGAATAATATTTTGTTTTCAATTTGGTACAAGTCACTTCAGTTACATTAAATTGTTTTACAATACTCTCAACTTCTTCTACCTCAACTGAGGGATTGAACCTAGTTACAAATAATGTTTTTTTTTTATCTTAAATTAGTAACCAAATTGGAATTATTTGATCCACTAGCTATTTTTAATTTCCTGTGTTCCTTTCTTAAATTTGATTTATCTTGTACAGTTTTAGTTGATTCACTTTGTATACGTTTTTTATTATTATTATTATTTTCTGCAATTACCTGAGGGAGACCTTCATCCTTATTACCTTCATTACTTATTGCTAATGCAGGGAATTGATTTTTATCGTTTACACCTAATACAGATTCATTATTCGTTTTAGATAAAATTATTTCACTTCCAACTTGTTTCTTTACTAGTAACTTCTTTTATTCAAAGTTCTCTTTTTTCAAAAAATCAAGCTCCTTCTTTATTATGCCAAATTCGTGTTGTAATTCTAGTCTTATTCTGTTTATACCCTGTTCAAACAACTTAGATATGGATTCAAGATCAGTAAATTATCCTTTACATCTAGAGCACAAATAATTTTCTTTTGTATGGACATTTGCTAAATCATCAGTTGATTTACCAAGAGTTGAACCTCCGGCCACCCCCAGGAGAACGATCATGGCCAGTTTTCAATTTCAGAACACAAATATTACACTTGTAGTCATTTATATGAACATTGTTTCCATCATTATATTGTTCAAAACAAGATAAATGACTTTTGTCGAACATAAACTACATCTTACTGTCTTCTGCCTATCATACACAGCTAAATCACATAATGGACAATTATCTGAAGAAGGTGCCATCAAACAAAAACATAAATACTAAAAACGAACAACAAAAGCAAATAAAAAAATCATACTCCCTGGCCAGAGTGGAGACAAATTAATGAATTCAGAAAAGACGCCTCTCGACCTCCCAGAGGATCTAAAAGAAATGAAGACCTCACGACCTTTCAATTGTTAGCTGGAGTTGGAAAAGAAAGGAAAGATGTAGAGTTCCCTTTTCAGCCATCGAGAGCTCTACTGCAGCACACAAACACTGTAGTACGACCGAACGACGTAACTACTGTGAATGGCTGACTAACTACTCACGGTGTTACCACCCCCAACCGGCCAAAGTTAAAAGAAAAAAAATCTCATTGGCTCTCTAGGAGGAAGGGACAGTCGCTCAAGATGTTAATTGCCAGAAACGAAGGAAATGAGGAAATCCTATGATGATAGAGCGACCATGAGGCCAAAGGCCGAGAAGCGATAATAATAATAATAATAATAATAATAATAATAATAATAATAATAATAATAATAATAATAATAATAATAATAATAATAGTTTCATAACATACGTATAACATTCAGTACGAAAATAAGCAAATATAAAGATATGGCTGACGAAATCAAAATGTTATGGAAATGTCAGAAAGTTACAGTAAGATGAATCATTATCTCAACTACAGCAATTGTCTCTAAAAGTACTGTGACACAACCTGAACTGATAAATGCAAAACATCTAACAAATGTACAAAAATTCAGTAACACTAGACACCTGTCATATGGTCAGAAAGTTCTTTGGAGAAGTACAACTCTTCAAATAATTTGCACTTGCCAGAGGCGGCCGTCAGATTATTAAGCTGAAACCGTTTTAAACCGTGATAGAGTAATAATAATAATAATAATAATAATAATAATAATAATAATAATAATAATAATAATAATAATTAAAACTAACTAGCTCTATGGCCTATGGAACCCGGAGCTTCAATGCCGCGTTCACAAAAGCTCTCCACTGACTTCTATCCTTAGCTAACTGCATCCAGTTTCTACTTTGTATTCCAATCTCTGCGAGATCCATCTTATTATTGTCCTCCCATCTGCGCCTAGGTCTTCCTAATGGTCGTTTCCCGATTGGTCTTCCAGGCAAGACTTTGAATGCGTTTCTACCTTCTTCCATTCTAGCTACATGACCCGCCCACCTAAGCCTCCTAGACTTGACGACCCTAACAATGTTGGGTGAACCATATAAATTATGTAATTCCTCGTTATGAAGTTTCCGCCATTCCCCATTCCCGTTCCTCTTGGGTCCGAATATTCGTCTCAGGATCTTGTTCTCAAATACTTTCAGTCTATGCTCTTCCCTCAGAGTAAGTGACCATGTTTCGCAGCCATACAGAACAACAGGCATGATTATTGTTTTATATATTTTAAGCTTCAAATTCCTCGACAGAATTCGCGACGACAAGAGATTTTTAACCGAATAGTAACACGAATTTCCTGCTTTTAGTCGACATTTAATTTCTCCGTGAACATGATTTTCGTCTGTTAATATTGATCCCAGATATTTGAAACTATCCACTTTATCAAAAATATTATTTAATATTTTAACGCGTCCATAACTTGCTGTATTCCGGTCCCGACGCACTTCCATGTATTTAATTTTCTCTGCATTTACTTCTAAACCCATGTCCCTGCAAGCGTTTAACAAGATCTCTGCATTTCTTTCTATTGTTCTCCTATCATCCCCTATTAAATTTACATCATCAGCATATGCCATAACCTGGTGAATACCGTTCAACTCTAGGCCCTGGTTGCTATCTTTGATTTTCCTTATAGCGTATTCCAGAACAAAGTTAAATAATAATGACGACAACGCATCTCCTTGTTTCAGGCCATTTTCGACATGAAAGCTCGTGGACAAAAATTTTCCTACCCGGACTTTACTTTGGGATTCATTTAAACATATCTTAATTAATCTAATTAGCTTTCTCGATATTCCAAGTTCTGTAAGAACGTTGTATAATGTTTCTCTCCTAACCGAGTCGTACGCCTTTCGAAAATCAATAAATAGTTGATGTACCGGGGTATTGTATTCCCACTTTTTTTCGAGTATTTGGCGAATGGTAAATATTTGGTCGATAGTTGATCGATTTCGTCTGAATCCGCACTGGTAATCTCCAATAATTTCATCTGCGTATGGGGTCAGTCTTGCTAATAAAATATTTGAAAGGATTTTATAGGATGTTGACAGAAGAGAAATGCCTCGATAATTATTACAATCAGTTTTGTCGCCTTTCTTGTGAATTGGAACAATTATTGATTCTTTCCACTTTTGTGGCAATTCTTCCTTGTTCCAGATAAGGAGAATGAGTTCGTGTATCTTGTTCCACAATTTTTCGCCTCTCGCTAAAATTAACTCAGCCGGAATTTCATATACACCCGAAGATTTGTGTTTCTTTAATTTCTTTATAGCGGTTTTTACTTCTATTCGGTTGAGTTCTGGAATATACGGTTCTGCGGTGTGTATCTCTTTTTCTTCACGAACACTAGTTTTTGGTTGCGTGTTAAGCAAATCGTCAAAGAAATCTTTCCATCTATTTAAGATGCTATCCATGTCAGTGAGAACTGTACCGTCAGATTTCTTTAATATATAAGCACGAGGTTGATAGCCTTTCTTAAATTCGTTGATTCCCTTATACATGTCCCGGATGTTTTTATTTTTACTATTATCTTCAAGTTCCTTAATTTTAGCTTTCAGACAATCGCGTTTCTTTGTTCTAAAAGTTTTGGAAGTTTCCCGCCTGATATCTGCGAAATTTTGTGTAGTTATTTCATTCGGGTTTTGTAGCCAGCGTAATTTTGCCTGTTTTCTTTTCTCTGCTAGTTTTATGCATTCCTGGTCGAACCATGGTTTGTTCCTACTTATTTCCGCGTGTCCCAATTTTTCTTTTGCTGAAATGTTAATGCTATCTCTAATTTCAATCCGGGTATCCTCAACACTAGGGCATTCCGAATCTTCTAAAACCGAAAATCTATTCGAAACTTCAATCTGGTATTTCTCTCTTACCTGGCTCTCTTCTAATTTCTTTAAATTGAATGTCTCCGTTTTCGGACAATGAATATTACCTTTATTCAACGATAACCTCTCTCGTATTATCGCTGCTACCAGGTAGTGGTCAGTGTCACAATCAGCCCCTCTAAACGATCGGACATCAATTATGCTAGATTGCCTTCTTCTATCTACTAAAACGTGATCAATTTGATTATGTGTTTTCCGGTCTGGTGATGTCCAAGTGTATTTATGAACGTCGTGATGTGGGAATTTTGTACTCTTCACGATTAGGTTTTTGGATGTTGCAAAGTTCACGAGTCTAACACCGTTGTCATTACTTTCCTTATGCAGACTTTCGTTCCCTATAATCGGTTTGAAAATATCCTCCCGTCCTACCTTCGCATTGAAATCCCCTAATAGAATTTTCATATGGTATCGCGGGAGTTGGTCAAACATCCGTTCCACTTCTTCGTAAAAACTGTCTTTTATATCGTCATCCTTATCTTCAGTTGGGACATGTACATTTAAAACAATATCACACCACCGTCCCTTAAGAGTAATAAAAGAAAGTCTGTCAGTAACAAATTCAACCCGTTTAATTGCTGGTAATATACGTTTATGAACGAAAAACCCTGTTCCTAACTGGTGATTTTTATTTCCTTCCCCGTAAAAGAACGTAAAATTTCCGGAATTCATACATCCATTTCCTTCCCACCTAACTTCCTGAACTCCCACTACGTCCATCCTGTATTTCTCTAACTCACTCGTTACGGATTTTAACGCGCCTGCCCTATAAAGACTCCTAATATTCCATGTTCCAAATCTCATGTCCATTTTCTTTTGCTGAAGTCGTGCCAAGTTATCAGTCCTTGTCCGAGGCTTTTGTGAATATTTCTGAACAAGTGCTTTTTTTACTGGATGAGGTTGTTAGCCCTACCCAAACCCCCAAGCTGGAGGACCACTCCTAGTCGGCTGTCCGCGACTGCTTATTCAGCTTCCAGACCCTCTTGCGGACTTGGTCGTTGCCCTGCATCTTCAACCACAAGACATCCAATGGCCTCCACAGGACCCACGCCTCCTATTCTTGTTTTTGGCCGAACAAGAACGTAATATCGATGTGGTACAACATCTCCGCATCCAGGAGCCGTTCTTCGTTCTCCCGGATGACTGGGACTTTTGGCGAGAAGCCATCGAAGCCCTTTCTGCAATGCCCTGGCAGCGAGATCAGCCTCAGCAAGACGATGAACAATCTTCTATTTTGGATAGTGACACCTCTTCGCTTAGTGATAGTGATAGTGATGATCTTAGTGAAAGTGAAACGGAGGAGGATGAGCCTCCACAATCAGAATCTCTCTTCGCAAATTTTGGTGTGCACCGTGTGTTCCCGCAGTGTATCCATTTTGATACTCCGGGTACTTTCTGTTGTGTCTCGGAGGTAACCCATACTCCACCCCTCCAAGCACAACGACAAATTCGTCGTACACATCACAAATATCGTTCAGTGATCAGTGCTCTCGAAGATGCTGGCATTCTAGAATCTAGTGATAATATAGTGAATTCATTCCCTATTTTTTGTATCCCAAAAGGAGATAATCAAAGTGTACGTGTTATATATGATTGTTCCCAGTGGACAAAGTATTACCGTACTGTTTCACATGTTACGCTTCCAAAAGTGACCCAACTTTCCTCTATGGTGCAACCCACTGACTACCTCATGAAGATTGACCTCCAGCAAGGTTTTTACCACATATCTCTGAGTCTCAATACTCGTAAATATTTTGGTGTTCGCTGTTATGGACGTAATTATCGGTTCACACGGCTGCCTATGGGGTGGGCCTTGAGCCCCCTCATTATGCAGCGTTTCGTGCTACAGGAACTACAGTTCCACGTCTCTCATTTGGTGAAATACATGGTGTACTATGATGACATTTTACTCATTGGTTCTCCAACTAATTTACGCCAAGCCTTGGAAGTGTTGGGACAAACCACATGGGCAATCAATGTGGAAAAATCAGTTTTAGTGCCTTCTCGTCAATTACTTTACCTGGGAATACAAGTCGACCTGGACGCCAATACTTTACAAGTCGACGCCCGATATCTCAACATTATTCGTAATTGCCCTTGGCAATTAATATTACATTCTCACCGCGCCCGCCAGATCCTGGCTGGATACATTGTTTGGGTGGCTCCTGTCTCCACATTAACATACCCAATGGCATATGCGGTTCTCCACCAGAAGTTTTTCAAGTTTGTAGTGCAAGTTATTCACACTGTGCAATCCCGTCCATTACCTATTTGGCAAGAATTTGTACCTCTCATACATTGGTATACAGATGCTACTCCCACAAGCTTAGCGGTAGTGGACCAAAAGGGACTTCCAGTGTTCCAGTGGACAGCATTACGCTCGTTTCCCATCTTTGTGATGGAATTTTTGGCTGTGGCTTTCGCCATCATCTTTGCATATCCCCGCAATGTGTTGATTACATGTGATAACCAGGCTGTGATATATTGTTATAATAGAAAAATTTGTAGAGTTTGGTACTTGCTACCTATAGCTCATGTTGTGTTCAATCTCAGAAATTTTGTATTACAGTTTGTATCATCCGAAAACAATAAAGCTGATGAAGCCTCACGCGCTGGGGGCGCGATCCTCTTACTGCCCTCGACCAATCAGACGGCGCCACCTGGATCCTGGGATAACAAAACCCAGGAGACAGGTGGAGACAAGCCAGTTCTCGAGGTTTGAGGGTAGGAAGAGGAGCGCTGCTCTGCGCGCGTGGGGACTTCGATTGGAAGCCCTTTCTGCAATGCCCTGGCAGCGAGATCAGCCTCAGCAAGACGATGAACAATCTTCTATTTTGGATAGTGACACCTCTTCGCTTAGTGATAGTGATAGTGATGATCTTAGTGAAAGTGAAACGGAGGAGGATGAGCCTCCACAATCAGAATCTCTCTTCGCAAATTTTGGTGTGCACCGTGTGTTCCCGCAGTGTATCCATTTTGATACTCCGGGTACTTTCTGTTGTGTCTCGGAGGTAACCCATACTCCACCCCTCCAAGCACAACGACAAATTCGTCGTACACATCACAAATATCGTTCAGTGATCAGTGCTCTCGAAGATGCTGGCATTCTAGAATCTAGTGATAATATAGTGAATTCATTCCCTATTTTTTGTATCCCAAAAGGAGATAATCAAAGTGTACGTGTTATATATGATTGTTCCCAGTGGACAAAGTATTACCGTACTGTTTCACATGTTACGCTTCCAAAAGTGACCCAACTTTCCTCTATGGTGCAACCCACTGACTACCTCATGAAGATTGACCTCCAGCAAGGTTTTTACCACATATCTCTGAGTCTCAATACTCGTAAATATTTTGGTGTTCGCTGTGATGGACGTAATTATCGGTTCACACGGCTGCCTATGGGGTGGGCCTTGAGCCCCCTCATTATGCAGCGTTTCGTGCTACAGGAACTACAGTTCCACGTCTCTCATTTGGTGAAATACATGGTGTACTATGATGACATTTTACTCATTGGTTCTCCAACTAATTTACGCCAAGCCTTGGAAGTGTTGGGACAAACCACATGGGCAATCAATGTGGAAAAATCAGTTTTAGTGCCTTCTCGTCAATTACTTTACCTGGGAATACAAGTCGACCTGGACGCCAATACTTTACAAGTCGACGCCCGATATCTCAACATTATTCGTAATTGCCCTTGGCAATTAATATTACATTCTCACCGCGCCCGCCAGATCCTGGCTGGATACATTGTTTGGGTGGCTCCTGTCTCCACATTAACATACCCAATGGCATATGCGGTTCTCCACCAGAAGTTTTTCAAGTTTGTAGTGCAAGTTATTCACACTGTGCAATCCCGTCCATTACCTATTTGGCAAGAATTTGTACCTCAAAAGCTGTAATAGAGTGAATGACACTTCCCACAGAAGAAGATGCCATTAGTATCGCAGATATACTAAAACTCCACCAAGGACAGATCGAAAACCTTCACCAATATTTCACCAACAGAAAAGAAACGAATCATCTGTTTCATGTAATATACAATGAAGACACAAAAGCTACACCACTCTATCTGGCTATGACAGAGTTCACCACAAACTATGGATCAGACGAACAAAAGCATACAAATGGAAATCAAAAGAACTCCATGGAACCATTCTTAATCATTTAGGGGACATTAAGAGAGATAAGAGACACTCAACTGTCTGGCTCAAGAAAATTGGACTCTTTTCTGAAACAGCAGGATTTATGGTGGCCATCCAGGACCGAGTGATATCAACCCAAAATTACTGTAAATACATCCTGAAGCAAGAAATACCGGGTAAAAAATACAGAAAATGCGGAGACACATCAGAAACTGTTAAACATATAACAGGCTCATGCCGTATCTAAAAAGACACAACAATGTTGTAAAAAGCATTCACCAGTTTTTAGCACATAACATGGAATTAACTGCCGATACCAAGCCATATTACAAACACCAGCCAAGTTCTGTACTTTTGAACGACAAATACAAACTCTACTGGGATCGAGAAATAAGAATGGATGTTCTTTTCTTCTATGATTCCATAAATCTCACCTCGAAGATGAAAGGTGGGGCACTAAAGGAGGTGGTGAAAGAAGGAAATAGACAAGGATTTCAGAAGTGGGTAAAACAATAATACTGGATTCCGAAGATACATAAGAAAACATTAAATTAAGGCAAGTATTGGATTGCAGGGACAACTGTCTAGAACCTTTAGAAGAAGAATTAAGAAAAATATAAGAGATACGGATGTGCCAAGAGAGTTACAGAGTGAAGAATACAGAAGTTATATGAAAAGGGAAAAGAAAAAGCAAGAAAGAGAAAAACTAAGAATAACCAAAGCTCCGCTCACTCCTGTATCTTGCAAATGAGATGCATGGTATAACCACGGTATCATGAGTGGGAACCCTTCACCCCTGATGGGGATATTCATGAAGCTATCAGCTTATGTCTAATTATATAGGAATATATTATCCATTTCTTACTTTCGAACCTACAAGGTTCAACCAAAATGAGAAAACTTTTATATCGGACTTCCGAAGAAAAATAAAAGAAAATAAAATAAATACATGACCGTGTTTAAGATATATATAATTCCCAGTCACGACCTCCTTTTCAGTTTTATTAAAAATAGAAGAAGAAGTAAAGAAAAGAAGAGGAAGATGGGATAGGAGGAGATAAAAAGAGGGAAAGTAAGAAGATGAGAAAAAGGGAAACTGTTACTGGATATTTTTGAGAAATATGGTAAAGGAAAGTGAATAATTATCGAATTGGGATTATTTCCAAGAGTTATTGGGTGAGTATTTGGTATTAAGGTGATCAAAGGTAGACACATGTTAACCCATACCCCCCAGACCTAGATCCATTTAACCCCAACTACCGAATTATCCCAATCTAACTCTGAGATTGATGAGAAAGTTTAATTTAACAGTTTATTCAATATTTCCGAAAGTTCTTGACTAGTATCCAGTATTTTAAGTATAAATGATGAAGTTAACGGCATGCTAGAATTGACCACAGAGAAAAACAAAAAAAATCAAAGTAACACACATGTTTGTCGAAGATTTTGACTTTCGAAGTTCTCCCATGATGATCGTTCGTTCAGGCTATTTCTGTCCTTTTTGCTTCCTTTATAGAGCCAAGTTAAATTGAGTTAGTATTGACTTTTCAAGACTTTAATTGTCAACTACCATTAATTACAGTAAGTCACACATATGTCAAAAGAATTGGTGCACTTAATACTAAACCTACATTTCACTCACCCTCACATTCATACAGGACAATGTACACTTCAGGTTGCACTTAATTGAATTAAACTAACCCAACTACATTTCTATAGACATTTATTACATTCCAAGAAAACTTAGTTTGACATAAAAGGAAAAAAGTTTGATACTTGAATAAAAAAAATATAATAATAATATGGTTCATAGGCATGCACAGAAATCTGTTACTTTCAACATTATCGAATAACACATTTCTCTATGTAGATACATTAAGAGTTGGATTACGTTAAAAAATCGACAAACGAAAGAAGGAGAAAAAAAACAAAGGTTAACATTGAACATATTTAAGATTCAGTACGAAACGAGTACATATCAATGCAAAAGAAGAAAGAAAAAATTGGTTAATCATTTGAAAAAAAATTGGTAGCATTTTTATTGAGTCTCTATCCCAAGAGGGGAAATTTCGACAATTTTATGAGTCTTTTTCTCACGTCGATAACTCCTTTATCAACTCTCTTTATACACTATGATTGGCGTCCATGAGAGTAGTTAGTCCTTTGTCTTAACTACAGACAAAGTAGTTACTTCACATTATATATATATATATATATATATATTTCATTTCGTCACTTGACGCACTTGGTATGAAAATTCAAATTTTCTCGAGATTTAAAATATCGAATCCAGTCCCAAACATTGGGAACATATTTCCATTCTACTATACGATATCTCAATAGAGCTAGGTCTCTGGACCTATCCTAGGCCCTGTATTTACATTACGAAATTATTAATCAAATTCAGTTCAATTTAAGATCACTAAATTTTATTTCTGGTCTAGATCGTGCAGTCAAGAGATTCGAGTCACTGAAATGGTGAATGACAAATAGTTATGTTTCCAGTCGTAGGGGAAGGATTTGAGGCACACTGTTTCATAATTCACTGATTTCGCTATGGTTTCACAAAATAACTTTAGATAAGGATTAGGGTCATTTTTACGACCTGCTACTTGTTCTATTTACATGCAACATTTAACATAGTACTAAAAATTTAATAGTTACGAACATTAACAAAAAATCCGTAAGGTGTTATTTATTACAAGTTACGCGGTAATACTCTACAATCACAAATAGTTGGTCAATATCGGGTGTCGAAAATCTATGGCAACCTAAAACAAACAGGGTAAATACCGAGCCCTTTACATACATATTCACTCATATAGATAATCATATTACTCAATATAATAAATTTTATTCTAATATCAATCTTAGTATTTCGTCGACACTTAATTTTCTACATAACCTTTTCATATTCAATAAGTATTCATATTTTCTTGGCTCAAAACAAACAAACAAAAAACCCTGACAAAAAAATCTTGTTTAAATAAGGTTGCAACATTGAAATATATTAACCCGATAATCGATAATAATTCAATTTACTAAGATCCGCGTATAGAGAAATGTTTGATATTATTCAATAAGTTGACACAAGAAGTGGAAATACAACAAATAGAACAGGCACGTAACTTTTCAAACTATGTAAGCATATATATATGCACGGGCGTCTCTGGCGGAGGGGACGGGGGGACGCGTCCCCCCAATATTTTGAAATACGAAATATTAAATATTTTATTTTAATTTAATTTATTTACTAACAACAGAATAACACCTTTGATGTCCCCCCAAATTTTACATGCCAGAGACGCCAATGTATGTATGTATGTATATGTATATACAGAGAAAGAAAAATCAAGATTATTTGAAATTAGTGGGCCCAAACTACTAATAAATACACACCATATAACCAATCAATAGAAAGAAACCAGAAGTCAGTAATCAATGAGTATAGTTTGTACGATCGATGAATAATAATCAAGTTTCTGGGAATCTGAAATCGTAGTGTACCCTCTCGTCAGTCCCTCCCATGGTGGGTTGAGTATCGTGAAAAACGGTAGTAAGTTGTTCTGGAATACCTGAAATACCTCCACGAACTGTATCCCTCGATGTCTCAGTTAGTACATACGATCGAAGTAAGTGATATGAACATTGTATGCTTTCATGAGTTTCAGAACCGGGGGGGAAGGTTAAAAAAATCTTGAAGTGAGAAGGAAGAAAGAGACAAGATAGAGAAAGCGGCGCCAACGAAAGAAGGAGGATTGAGGTACTACTCACTACACAGACGAGTAATCGAATTTAAACATATAACAACTCACAGCCAAAAATATTCACATATGCCGAAAGAGGGTGACTTTCTTAAATACGTAGTCTCGAAAGTTATCTCCAAGCCCACAAGGGAATTTTCAGAAAGGCAAAAGCTTTAAGGAAATTCCCCTCCTCGCTGTATCCGGTTGAGTTCTTGGAGACCCCGGCCATACCGGAAGGTTGGTGCAGATTCTTAATTTGGGAATTTCAAAAAAAATCATCCGACCTCTCAGAAAACTAAGAAAGTCCAGAATAGTAATGAAACTAGAGTAAATAATACCTAAGATATCCCTAACTAGTAATTTGCCAAAATAAAAAAAATAAAATAAAATAAATTTTGGATCGGTGATTTCAGTGGCCAAACATCACCGATGGCTACCCTGCGCAGACATGCCAAAGTCTGTGATGTCGTTAATTTCCATCATCTAATTAAACTAAGAAAAGAAACGAAAATACTTAAGAGGACTAGGGGTCGACATTCGGGTAAGCAATGGACCTAGATATTAATTTAGTAGCGGTTGATTTAATTGGATAGTCCCATCCGATCCATTAGCTATATGAACACTGTTCGGCAAATAATGTAAGCAACGTAGAGAAAAAATCTCGGAGAGTCAATGAATGTTAAAGGTACAAATGACCAAACCTGTACTTTCCGATGATCCCAGGATATAGCTGTTATTTTTCTTAATTATCATTTCCGTAAACCTTCAAAGGTAATTCCTACATGATACTACCCTATCTGACGAAATTTTTAAGAACTGGGGCTGTTAATATGAGATATTTAAATGTGAAGTAACATATAATTCCCAACTACACATTACTATCCAATAGCAAACTCGGTTGGATGAATGTATCAGTGTAGAAGTCAAAACGCGAGAGATTTTCAGTAAACGTATTCATATTCTCAATATATAATATACACTGGGCCTATCCATTTCAGTACAAGTGTTCTATCATCTCATTCATTTTATATCATAATCGTATTATTACTATATCATTACATTTATTCATTATTTACTCATTTCCACGCGAAGTAATATTTTACGGACACCCTATTACATACATTTATACGCAGGCCACACACATATTACATTATGCACTAATAAATCTATAATTGTCACAATCCGTCACGCTTAAACTACTACACGATAACATTCATCGAACCACGGACTCTTTGTTCCGAAGAACCCAATTATATTTACTTGCAATAAAAAATATTTATAAATGCATTCATTGAATGTTAAATTATCAAAGATTATATTTTTCTGATTTAACGATAATATCAAAGTAACAATGAAATATTTCTATAGCAACGGGAAATTAAAGTTTAATATTGTAATTTTGAAACAAACAGTAACATCATGTAGGCTTACTTCTATTAAGAAAATATGCATTCTTGATTTCGGCGGATATTTAGGTTTCTAATTGAGATAACGAGCTGTAATTTTCAATACTATAAGATCTCATGCTATTTCATCAAAACGTATACTCATATGAACCGAAAACCATGACCACGGAATGTAATTTGAGAATAAGGGGCCAAAATCAAACAACCTAGATCGCTAACTCATGCAATGACGTAATGTCAACGAACAATTGATTACCGAAAACGGACACGATGGCGCTGTAGTAGAGAAATAATTTACTGTGTACTAAAATATACCCTTACACTTATTAATCAGAACTCTAGTATTTACTCTTGTTTGGTGTACTTCGAATTAGACAAATGGTATTAAATTAACACATAGTAAATACACTATCCTTACAGTAAAATCATGCACTCACTCAGAACTACTAACTACATACAACACTATAAGTACTACACATAAAACTACTAACTAAACAAGCACCATTTATTATATGAATATTAAAGGCAAGTACCTAATATATTAGACCTCAAACACATTACTCCTTTGTCGGTATATAAAGTTGGCTCTATTGAACTTTAGGGGGACAAAATGAGAAGGGTAACCCTAGGTCCAATTGACCTGACCAATTATTTAAAGCATGTTTACTAGAATTTGATGCCCTGGGGGCACCTTAACAAGGTTTATTGAGGGACCTTTCCCCTGAGAGGAGAAAAGGCCCTAATCACGAATATTATCTAACCCATTCCCCCCTAGAAATGGTTCAATTCGAAAAATGAATAAGAGCCCTTTTAGTTAAATTAAGCTGTCATTTTGATGGTTAGTATCACACTACAAAACCTTCTATGTACAGGCACTTACTAAATAATTTAAAAAAATCACATTCACTATATACACGAATAGAATGTACGAAACCAGGTCATATTTCCCTAATCCCTAACTGAATTTTATGGTTTGACAGGAAAGGAAAGTAAAATCACGCTTCCATTCAGTTTGTTCTAGCTTGACAGCGTCATGGCGTCCTGTAAACCGAAGTCTGATATTTCACTGGATTATTGATTGTTTCTTTACTAAAAATGTAGATTTTTGGGCTCCTAAGCAGTTGTCAGTCTTTAATTATGAAATTGAATTAGATTTTACCTGGATTTTCTTGGAATTTAGGGTCCTTTTGGCAAATATGTGGTAGTAAATATTACGAGTGGTGCTCCTTGACGCGTCCACGGTAAGAATGATAACATTGCGCCGAAAACGACAGGGGGAGGAGGATTCCACCAATCGGGGTGGAGTCTTTCAGCCGCGGAAATTACAAAGCAAATAGAAATTGGTGAAATCCAGATATAACCGGATCTGAAAATGACTATGGACTAGTGAGAGGGATGAGGGAAGGTTTAGTTACCTGGCCAAATTCTACATTGGTCTAAAATTAAGAAAATTTATATCCAATGGCGGAACTATGTTTCGGTATGACGTCAGAATGCTAAGTCTTGTAACTATTCAACTTGTATATGCGAAAATGGAATTTACAATTAATCAAAATATAAATAAATATGTTATTCCGTGAAAATATGATTCCTAATGAGACCTTTCGATTCATTACATTAATTTAAAGTAAAGAGGATAAATACATCGTGTAATTAAACCGAAAACGAATTTAAAAAAAATCACTAGGTATAGGGTGAGAAAAAAAAGTTGCCATTACTCTCAACTGTAATGGTACATTACATATAAAGATGTTAGAACGAATAGGAAATAAGAAAGAAAACAATTATGTTTAGTATGGGTGTTAAAGCAATGTTTCCCAGTATTAAGAGAGATGATGCAGTAAAAGTCGTAGAAGAAGAAGTAAAAGAGAGAAAGATAAGAGAATGGAATAAAGAAAGAATAGTGAAAGCCTTAAAAATGTTGTGGGATAATAGCGTACAATAGGGAACAAACTGGTAAAAATAAAAATGGCTTAAGTATAGGTTCAAGATTAAGTCAAGTACTATCTGAAATAGTAATGAATAGATGGCAACAGAAGGTAATAAAAGAAGGTGAGAACATCCTAATAATGTATTTCAGATACGTGGATGATTGTTTAGGAATATGGAAAGGAGCAAGGAAACAACGGAAAAGTTCGTAAGGAGCACTGAAGTGAATAAATAAAAAAAAAACAATATGATATATTACCTGGACATCACAGTACAAAGAAAAGAAAGATGGACTACAAGATGGCATAGCAAAGAATGTGCGGCAGAGATCTAGTGATGATGATAGATGAAGTGATGTGAATAATAACACGAAAAGAAACTTCATACAAATATGGAGAGAAGAATAGCCCCTCTTGCCGATCATCACCATGTCAAACTGACATTGACGCATAGTAGAAAAAAAGGGTAAATGAAAACGAATCTAGCTTACCACATACGAAAATAAAGAAGGAGAAAAATAATGTAAGCTGATTATTAAAATGTTGTAAAACTAGTCTGTTCAGTTTTCAAATTTTTATTATTTTTACCTTGTAAACTAAATAGATAATGAAAATATGTAAAATACGGAGAGTTAAGTATTTTTTTTTTTTTTTAATTTTAAAGATGCAAACAGTTTATATGTTAAATAAGAATGGTCGAGCTAAAGAAATCGTTACACAAGAACTCTTGTGACATTGGATCAAAAATTTTCATTTAAAAAAAAAAAATTTCTTCAACAAAGTTTGTCAAGAGTAAAGTTACGTAAATAAATGAATGTTTGCTTTTTCAAAACAGAAAATGGGAAAACCACTTTAGTTTTAAGTCATTAGGAATAGTTTAGTGTTTACAGTGTGTACGATATATTGATGAGGTTTAAGGGGATCTGATACCTCTTCGCTTATGTTTCTAACTTTCCATTTGAAAGCATTAAATTTTAATATGGTAATTTCTAACAAAGTATTACAGGTAATGACTTGAAATTTTTAATACAAATACACAAGACCCATATAAATCCAACCACGGTCTCCAATTTACGTTACATACGTTAAATTAATTGCAATATATTCTTCAGTAAGTTTGGCAACAGAGAATAAAAAGTATGCTGCAGAGGGAAGAGGGCTGACCATCTGTTCTAGCTGCTTTTAATGTGATTCTCACTTCTCAGTGGTTAGAATGGTCTGGACTGGAAGAGCCCAAAACCACTTCTTTCTTCCTTTCACGGTTTGTATCTTCCACCCCCTGCAGTCACAAGAAGACAACTTGTTTCGGAAAGCATTTTGAATTAGTAGCGAAAAGCCAAACTGAATGACACCACGGACGGATTAAAGTGAGGGGCGGTCACTCCCTCCGAGAACATTTGAATACTTTGAATAATCGGAGTAAGAAACTAGAAATTGCGTAATCTAAAAAGAAAAGTTTGTTGAAGTATACAGATCAAGACACATTTCAAGTGTCACAGCATTATACTCTCATCCCCTCCCCTCTCAATTCCCTTCTGAAGAAGTTCTCTTTTGTGTCTCTGTTCCATATTACCCTTTACACTTACACTTTCACTATCCAGTATTGATTTTGCCCATACCATCTGCACAGAAGGCGAGTAAGGTTTACGAGTCCTTCCTGCCCCTTTTTTTAAAAATTGCTAATTATAATAAAATTTATCGAAAACAATTCATCTCAGCGATAAAGACTTATACACATTCATTATTGCAATCTTAAAATAAACTCGCCGCCTGACGCGTATGCTAGCGATCTAATATATACGAATAGATGAAAAGTTAGTTTGAAGCCTTATGTATTGTTTTTCTGTAAATAAGCCCGAAGTCATATTTGTTTCTATTGTTGCATCGACAAAAGTGAGTGCCAAATCGATTTAGGCTCGTTGGTCTTTGCGAGGTCCCTCAAGATGCAAGGCCGTGGGCAGTCGCCCACCACTTGAAACGCCTCTGCACTAGAGGTCTGCACGTGCTCGGGCCTACAAAGCATGTATCACTTCGGGCCCGGAGGGATTCGGGCAGTAGCGTCATTTCAGATTTGACTTGGGGGGCTAAGAACCCTTGATATATGTAAAATTTCGCGTTTTTCACTGATTTACTACTATTCTATTGATAAAATCTATATAAATCTAAAACTCAGGGGGGCAAATGCCTCTCCCTGTCCCCCTAAATGACGCCCCTGGGTTCGGGCTGTGAATTTTTAAATATACAACCATATTTCTCGGACTTCTTCGGGCCTAACTTTGTAAATATAGTGTAAAACGATACAAATTGCACCTTTCTTTCTGAAGGACTTTTAAAACACAACTGCAAAATCAAACCTTGAATTGCTGTAAATAAAAATACAATTTTGCATTAATAATTAAGTTTCTGTAATTTGGGCTTATTTCGGGCTCATTTGATTATCACAGAGCTCAGTCTGGGCTCGGGCCTAAATGCTAAGACATATTTTGGACTCGGGTCGGGCCTCACATTGTAAATTCACGGGCCGGGCCCGGGCTGAAAATTCCGGCCCGTGCAGACCTCTGCTCTGCACCCGCACACATTCTTCCTAGTCCAGAAAATCTCCTCCCCTCCGCATCGTCAATAATGGTAAATTTGTTCCTCGTATATTTGCTTATTATTGTAAGAGAAGTTCAAACCAGAACTCTAAAATTTGTTCGTTCTCTGGGGTAATGTGAGTAATGCAAATTAAGTAAGATATGCGTAATATACAAATGTCAGAAAAACTTGATATCAATTTGAATAGACCTTTTACGTAATGTTTATTTTAGAAATAATAAACTTATGGAAATATATCGAAGCATCTGGAATTTAATGTTAAATAGTGGCGAGTGAGTCAGAAGGGGCGTGCACTATTCAGTTAGTCAAAGAACTCATATATGTAGCTTGAAAACTACTACTATTTAAACCAATATTGAATTAGGCAAATTTGTAAAAAGTAGGATAACCATAGTTGGAAATAGTGTGTGTATTTTTTTAAGGAGGAAACCCAGAAGTACATTCTCGATAAAATAATAATAATAATAATAATAATAATAATAATAATAATAATAATAATAATAATAATAATAATAATAATAATAATAATAATAATAATCTTCCTCACTTCAATCATAGGTTTATGCGCAAGAAGGAAATTTTAAAACTTTTCTCTCCCCCTGGGAGAGCTGTTTTATAATTTGATAAGGTCTCTTCTTCGTAACTGCATCTATCCTTGGTCGGGCCGCGGTGGCTCAGTGGTAGAGCGTTCACCTCTAATTTATGGCGTCCTTAGTTCGATCTCAGCTCTCACCAAGTGAACTTTGTGGAGGACAAACACCATGTGTGGGGGTTTTCTCGGGGTTTTTCCGTTTCCTTCCACTTTCTGCATTCCACCATTTCCTTCATTTCTCAACATCACTAGCTCCTTTAATCTACCAGGCATAACTGTGGGACGTAAAACTTACAGATTTTTCTATCCTTGGTCTTCCACTTCCTGGTTTTTCTTCTGCCTTTTCCTCTATCAACACGGTGATCCGATCGGAGTGTCGAATAAGATAGGCAATCATGTTGTTTCAGGCAAACATGCTGTTTCTTCTCTTTCCTATTATCTTCATGATCTATCTTCCTTCACTAGCTTCCTTTAGTACGTCTTCATTCCTTCCCTTATTATTATTATTATTATTATTATTATTATTATTATTATTATTATTATTATTATTATTATTATTATTATTATTATTATTATTATTATTATTATTATTATTATTATTATTATTATTAATAATAATAATAATAATAATAATAATCTTTCTACGGGTACATCTCGCTTTTGTGGAAAGATTCGCCCATTCTAAGGTTTTAAACTTTCGCTCTTAATTATAAAAATACATTATACATTATAGAAGTCTATACAAAGAAATTTAGAGGTCTACATCCTATAAATAGTATACACACATTCTACCATTATAAAAATAGTATACATCTTGCAAAAATAAATTATCAACGAAATACCTCACTACTATCAAACAACATTTGTACTGTGTATATATTTATATTAATTATATAGACTGTCATGTCTTTTAATCACATGGCTACCCTGCTTGCCTCACGACGATGGGCAGACGCCAATAATTTTGAGTATTCTAGCAGGGAATCGAACCTAGAACCAGGCGATCAGGAGTCGAACGCTCTAACCACTAGACTATGGAACCCCATTGAATGACTATAAGGTTAAAATTCAAATGATTCTACAAAAAACAGTTATCAACGAAATATTTCACTACGTTTCTAACACTAACGACATTTATACTGTTGATACATTTATATTAATTACTTTATGAAAACAAGTAGAATGACTATATATCTAAAATTAAAATAATCCTACAAAAAGCATTTTTTTTTCAACGAAATACCTTACTATTGTCAAACAACATTCATACTCTGTGTGTATTAATTACATCATAAAAAAGAATAGAATGATTATATGCCTGAAGTTAACTCATCCAAAAAAACAATTATCAATCAAATATCTTGATATTGTACACTGATTACATGTACTGTACACTTTGTATATTACCAATACACTAATTTCTAAGAATTGAATAAAAATATTGTATGTATGAAATATTACATTGACCCCACAAAACCAATTTTTGCCAAGTCTAATACCATCTTTCAAAGACATTACTTTTAGTTTTATTACAAAGTAGAGCATTTATAGCATCTTATACGATAACACAAATACGTTATTTAAATACATTTTTGTTCGTTCCAAATTTTTAATACAAACTACTGCTGCTGTTGTGTTTTTACATTTACTGTCTTCGAGTTTATTTTTCTTTGTCGAATCTAACACTGAGGTTCACGACGGAGAGGAAGTGACTGTTCCAACCGAGAATCAACAATTCCAGGGAGTATGACTACTATTTCTATAGACAGCTGACAAAAGGGCAAAGCTGCCCAAAACAAGTTTTTGAAAAAAAGGAAAAAAAAAGAAAGAAAATTAGAAGGAAAGGAACAAAGGCGACATTGGTTTTTAGCCTGAAGCGCTCATAAATCACTACCACGTGTCGCGAAGACTAGTAGGGCTAGAGGTTCAGAGGGTTCTCAATTCCTTCAAAAAGATCTATTCATATGCTATATACAGCATAGTTGCCAAACTTTCTGAAGAATATATTGCAATTAATCTAACGCATGTAACGTAAATTGGAGACCGTGGTTGGATTTATATGGGTCTTATGTATTTGTATTAAAAATTTCAAGTCATTACCTGTAATACTTTGTTAGAAATTACCATATTAAAATTTACGTGTTACCAAATGGAGAGTTAGAAACCTAAGCGAAGAGGTATCAGATCACCTCAAAGCAGTACACGAAAAATTGTTTTCTCACTTGCAAGAATGATCGGAGCTGTGAAGGATGCAAAAGCTTTTCTGAGTGTGACCGGGAATGGGAACAACCGAATTCTGAGGTGAAATTCATTCTTTCAGTTCTTTCAAAATTTCCAGTTTGGATTTTTTTTTTTTTTTTAAATTTTTCCGTCGCACTAAATTTTGTTTGGAAGTTATTGTGGATTTTTTTTTCTGTTAGGGCCATTACAGACGTAACATCAGATTTTCCGTAGTCCTCATTGCCAACATAACTGGGAGGTCGACATCCTGTGTCGGTAGTTTGTGGTTCGCAACCTTTTCACGAAGGGTTGCGGATGACGGACTGCATACCTGGATGCCGGGCTGAGTTGTGATGGAAGAGGCTCTATAATTATCTTCTTTGGGCAAATTTGAGTTCTATTTTCCGGGGACAACTGGCTTGGTGAATGGATCAGTGATTGTTGGAACATGCCTACACGGGGTCCAGTAGGTTCGCGACCACCAGTCAGTGATACATTTACACAGTCCACAGTCCTAAGGAAAGTGAACATCATTCGTAGTCAATCATACACAATTAAACACACAACAATCCCACATTTTAATTTATTATATATATATACATATATATATATATATATATATATATATATATATATATATATATATATATATATATATATATATATATATATATATTTGTAAAAGGTTGAACAAACAA
The DNA here is from genome assembly GCF_964235325.1 of Thermobia domestica. Classification (NCBI taxonomy): domain Eukaryota; kingdom Metazoa; phylum Arthropoda; class Insecta; order Zygentoma; family Lepismatidae; genus Thermobia; species Thermobia domestica. The sequence goes on from NC_137464.1 coordinate 74,908,002, forward strand.
GTTTCTTAAAGGTCCTGTACGCGACGAACGTAACACTAAACACTCTTATCAGCAGTAAGAGAACATGAGTCTTCCAAAATACATCAAACCAGCGTGGATGCTTACGTATCTAACAAAAGAGAACATAGTGTTAAGAAACTAGTTCTTCATGGACAGATAACACAACGGCAGTATCAGATTGAGAACAGACAGGTAATGCATCGAGTTATCGAAATGCTGAAACTCATTGGTAAAAGAGGGCTCACTTACAAAGGAAAAGAAAAAGAAGCAGCCTATAGACTGGAAGACACAGCTATAGATCACGGAAACTTTTTGGATATTATTCTTTTCTTAAGCAAATTTGACCTTAGGCTTAAAAGTAATTTAGAGAAGGTAATTGAGAAGAGTAAACTGAGTCATATACGAGGAAGTAAGCAGGATGGTGGTCACATAGCTTTTAAGAAACATAGCTGTTTTGGATGCTATCAACAAACTTATCAAAGAAGATATTTCGAAAGAAGTCTCTCAAGCCGGAATGTTTTCTGTTCTACGTATTAATAGTACTTAACAGTCGAATGCTCTGTTGTTTTATGATATGTTAAGACTTGTTAAAGATGGAATTGTTGCCATTGTAAAATTCATATTAACACGTTCGCTGCTGAGAACTCCCATCGGCATCCAGTACTGAATTTGGCATATGCGCCGGACGCCTCTCGGCGCTTGTCCCTGCAGCTGATTCACTTGCACTTGCAACTTGCACCAATACCTGCACTAGCGCTGGCGGGAAAGTGAATCAGCTGCAGGGACAAGCGCCGAGAGGCGTCCGGCACATATGCCAAATTCAGTACTGGACGCCGATGGGCGTCCTCAGCAGCGAACGTGTTAATCTCAGGCTAGTCTTTGCGACTTACTGTTGGAAATTCTGCAGAATATGAACTTTGATATTAAGAAGACTGAATTTAACCAATGCCATAAGTAACATGCAAGGACAATATTCGGATTTTTCGAAACACCTATGATCATGTCACGCACATATACTCAATCTTGTTATATATGATATGACAAAAAGTTACATTGATTTTGTGTCATTGTTTGTTCTGCTGAATGACTGTGCGATATTTATGCGTGATTATTATCTGCGAATGGACATTTGGAAGATCAAATGTCAACAAAGACGTCTTACAGTTATAACGGAAAGAAGATGGTGGGAAACGCTTTACTTTACAGAAAAAGTATGGCCATTTTTCGAACCCAGAAAGTGCTTTGTACCATAATAATGACCATAATAATGGGGAAAATTGCTTCTATAGAAAATATCAAACCAGAAGCTACGTGTAAAGCAAAAAGATATATAAAAGATCTTCTCGAGTTCAAAACAATTCTGACAGCACAAGTGTTGACCCCTGTCAAACTATCTCCAAACACAGGGTGCTGGTGTATTGTAGTTGTATCATATTGTGAGAATACTCTGTTCCAACTAAAAGAGCAGAGACCTGATTTTGAATCTGTTAAGAATACAGCATTAAGATTTGCAGAACAGGCTAATAATAAATTTGAAGAATTAGAACGTGATTTCTTTGTTTCTACTGACCAGTCGATAAGTCGCCTTCAGAGCTGGGAAAGAATGTTTTTCTATGAATTAAAGCTACTTCCGATCCAATAATCGTGTACTGCATCGAAGCATTCAACATAATATTGGATATGGTAATTTCTAGTATTTCTTCAAGACTCAAGAAGCAAGATACTTTATGGATTGTTTGGACCCTAGAAACTTCAACCAAATAAGAGAATTTCCAGACACGGCTTTCGATAAACTTACTCACCTTCTGAAAAAATTCAGTAAAGAAGTTTCCAAGGATTCTATAAAAGTCTTATCTTGGACTTTTCAAGGAAGTGAGAATTCTTGAAAGCCAGCCTTGATGACGAATACAACCGAGAAGAAACGATTGATTGTACTGATGGCACAAGTGATTCAAGATTAGAAGAAAATACATTTTTTCAGAAGGAAGGCGAGTGCAAAATGTGTTGCAGAAATTGTCCAGTGTGCTTTCTTTTAATTTTACAGAGTTGTAATTTGTACAGTAATGCTTATTCAGGTTTGCTACTAGCATACAAATTTCTATTGACTTTGTCCGTAACTCAGGTAACATGTGAAAGAAGTTTTCTCAAAATTGAAATACATTAAAAATAGGTTAAGCAGTACCATGTCTCAGAAACATTTGGAAAAAATTTGTTGACGTCCATTGAAAAATATTTGTTAAGGAATGTTTCGAATGAAAAGGTGATAGATATAGTAGCATCAAAAAGTAGTACACTAAAACACCTACAAATTTTGTAATATAGTATACGTGCTCCTTGAACTTCATGTAATACTTTGAACAATTCAAAATAATATGTTGATGAAAGAATATAAGATTTTGTTAGTTGTTAATTCTATTGACTTACTGTAGAAAGAAAACTGAGCAACTTGATTTGTGACATTGAGATGTTAGTGGCACTTGTGAGAAAAAGCGCCCGCGCCCCTCTAATGATGGCTATCCGCCCCTGTCACACACTCCAATTATTGGAAAAATCTCATGCACTTTTCAAAAAATTGGGGATATTAACAGTTCCACGTGTGTATATACGAAGTATTATTTAAATTAAGGAACACTTGAATGAATTTCGAAAATAATTCTGATAGACATGAATATGATACAAAAATTAAAGATCTAGCTCCAGCCAGACTGACATAATCTCACTTCTCTCAAAATCTATCATAGTTAAAGGAATCAAAATGTATAATTATCTTCCAGCTGAGATATAAGAGATAACTGAATGTATGACGTATAAGAAAGTTATCCGAAAAATATTATTTAAAGGTTTACTTTAACTATACTATAGGGCAGGGGCGGTTTGTCTGTAAGTGCTGCAGAGCTGCATAACTACCAACTATTTTAGTGGAATAAATGTATTTGCAATTGAGTTGAATTGTGCTTAATTTAATCAAGGTAATAACACATAATGATGATATTTGGTCTAACAGTGTCCTGAAATTGTATTGTTGGATGTGCTACATAGCCCAGAATTACTGGAAACACCTTCTGAAGCTTAAAAATATTGCAAGAGCTGCGCACGGATTACTCTATGCTTCAGCATTGAGACCAAAATCTTCACCAGCCGCGCTGTATAACGTTTTCCTTGTATGTTAGATAAGATTTGCTTGAGCTGCATTTCCAGCAGCTCAGAACTCACGAATACTTCCGAAGAAGCCGAAGACACACGACGTGATACATTAGGCGCTGTCCTCTTGTTTTTCATAAAGGTGTTCATTGAATTGTTGTGCGCTTTAAAACTAATAGTATTCTTTGTTCGAGTTTGTGCAATATTTATGACTAGCAGCGTTCACCCCGCTTCGCTGCGGTCACCCCGGAACGCAATAAACTTTGTTACTTAGATAATTTTTACTTTTTCGCTTTCAAGTGATATGATAAAAACCATAGAAGATTGCAGTAAATGTTAACATTATATCGCCTGTCATTTATGTTAACCCGCCCCGCTTCGCTGCGGTCACCCCCGAACGCAATAAACTTTGTTACTTAGATAATTTTTACTTTTTCGCTTTCAAGTGATATGATAAAAACCATTATAACGCCTGTCATTTATGTTAACCCGCCGAGTGACACGGTCATGCGGGTTGCATATACATACGTTTATTTTTATACCTATGATGAACTAACAAAGGATTTGTACGTAATGGACACCTGAATGGTCAATTATCTCAAGACACTGGTAATTGAAAATTAAAGTGATATGATAAAAACCATCTAGGGTCCAAATCCTAATAACCCCCCAAAAATAAAAGAAATTGGTTCAGCCGTATTAGCGTGATGAGCGGACAAAGGATTTGTACGTTCTCTTTTATATATATAGATAAATAGTGTAAGGTAAACAATATTCCTAAAATGAATTCCGTGAAGCACTTGTTACAACTTTTCTCTTCATTAACTTATGAAGAAAAGCTTCAAATTCAGGAAAAAGGAGACCTCTTCCTGATTTAACACTCAAAGTTTCGGGCAGCAGTCGCCGCAAAAATTACATTAGGCGTTTTAACAAAGATATAGTATATACAGCAGAAGTAACTGGATATGTGGATATGATGACACGAATGCACTCTCCTGTTTTCCTTGTCTTCTTTTCGGTGGGGATTATGCATGGTCAAAAAGAGGGATAAAAGATCTTGTGCATCTTTCCGAAAAAATTAAGAAACATGAACATTCATATCCATGATTTCGTATCCATCATACCGAACTTTAATGATAGAGTAATAAAACATTTTGCACAGCAGAAGACACGTCAAGTGGACTTCATTTGCAAATAAGATAAAATATCTATAATTCAGTAATATTAATAAAATTTCTGCCTGTAGACATTAAGTGAATCCGAAATTTTTATGGTATCTGAAAACAGCATGTTTCTTACGATATGTATATGATATTTTTTAAGTTTGTTTCACGACACAGTGGCGTATTTAAGGAGGAGATACCGGGCCCAAGCTCCCTCGAAATTCATTAAAACTTATCGGCATAGAAAAGGAAAAATTAAAGTGCTTATTCATATGTTGTGTATAGCTCCTTCCGATAAAAATCCTAAACACGCCACTGATACGCAAAATCAAAACAATAGTGTTTTGGTTGCATGATACAGAAAGTTGTATATATATATTTGTTAATTTCCAATTATGATTATCATTTATAACGATTGGAGTGCTAAAAATTTATGTTAGTTGGTGTATGCACATTTTATAATTAATTACTACGAACGAGAAATTCAATATACACAAAACAAACTGTGCAGAACTACCTCAGATTATGGTGTCGAGCCGCTACTGCTATATGGTATGTCCTTGGTAACTCACGTTACGTAATGACGTATGTTTTCAAGAATACTAACCACAAATAAACTTATAAGCTCCGTTCTTTTCCAAAAAAGTAACATTCTCATATTTGTGCATCATTACGAAATATCGTCATTTTATATGATACAACAAATCTAGGAGAAAACAAAATACTATAGTAACTCACGTTACAAATTTTTTTTCTCTACATGCAGAGGCTGTAATATTTTAGTAAATTTTCTTTTGTCCTAGCATAACTATGTGCATGAGATTACTATATAGGAAAGAAACCCATAGGATATGGCAAAAATATTAAATTTTTATTTACATTTTATGACAATTTATTTTAATGAAATATTGTCGGATAATTCACGTTACATTTGTCAAGGACATTTTATTATCAAATATAAGCAACGTACATCTATAAGAAGTTGAAATAAGCATGGTTTAATTAAATTGAACCTTGAACTTATACTTTACTTTAAGAAAAGGCTTCATATTAATATATCAGTTACGTGAAATTTTACTTGGGATACCGACATAAAAAAAAAAAAAAGACGTACGTTATTATGTGTAAATCAAAATCTAAGATCTTTTAAAAGTAAGGACATGAACTTCTTTGTAAATATAATATCTTAAAACTCCACATCTCTTTGACGTCAATTTTGTTATTAAATCTGTAATACGTCCCCTTTCATTCATTCCCTTTCATGTGTTCTCTTTCATTTGAATGTCAGGAAAAGGTAAAAGCTCTACAATTTGGCATGATATTACATGAGTTACATCATTTTCGTGTACCTTAAAAAGTTTATTGTTCTTGACACATTTCAGACACATAACCTTCATCCAAGAACTCCACTCTGGCATATAGCAACATAGCGAAACTTTTCTGGAGTTTTTTTGTTGGAAGATGATGACCCAGGTTCAGTATTTGTACTTGTATCATTTATAGTAGTAATATTCTTAGTCAGTGTATAAATATAAATTACGTTTTTCCGTATCATCATTGCATGAATTTTTAAAATGCCTGTTATAGATTTTGATTCTTCAAATGTAGCTATTTAAGATGTCCATTTTGCTGTTTAATGTATTAATTTCATCAGTCGAGACGTGAATAACATGGATATTGCTGACTTCCGTGACAACTTTGTAGAAATCAAATGCACTGTCAACGAGACAACTTTATTCGTCAATACTGCTTGCCGCACTTATCTCCTTACTGATCCTCTAATGCAATCAACAGGTCCCTTTCCATGACTTGTAAAAAAATAATTCCAAATAATTTTCATCTTTTCAAGTACAGGTAGACTAGCAGCAATAAACCTATTTTTAAATTGTGAAGAAAGACCATCTGACCACACCCTGACTTCTCATATATCAGTTAGAATCCTTTCAAAAATTATTAACATGTATGCGACACTGACATTTTTTGTATAATCCAAATTATCTGAAACTATTACATATGGGATCTGATTGCTTTTGTAGCAAATGCTACATGTAAATAGCGAGACTTGCGGTTGTATCCAATGGTAGCTTTGTATTTCCTGTTGTGCAATGCAGGTGTAATTATCGGAAAAGTCTACCTGGACAAGAGCAATGTTAAGATCAAAATTAATTTCTAATGTCAGAGTGCGGTCACTTTGGTAATTTTTGGTTTACTCTGTTTTCGTGTAAAGAATGTTCACGAAAGGTATCAGTTATGGAATTTATGTACCCTTCTACTTCGTAAATCTTCTTCTTTTCTTATATTCTCTGAATTGTCTCTCCACACAAACCACTTCACATCATATTCATCATCAATTTCCCTAAGCAGAGCTGAAATTTCAGTTTTTAGTTTGTCTTTACAATTCACATACTGCCCCATTCAATACCTATCAGAAGGTGCCCCACACAAAAACTTGTTCCAAAATTATTCACTATCTTTAGAAAATGGTGGTACAGCATTATGTAATGAATTCACTGCAGAAATAAAATTCTCATGGTACTTGCATCGACATACATTGTGTGAAATTTACTTGAAAGTTTGACATGTTTAGGTTTTAATTCACTAAATTTGCTTTTACCTATCTTCAGATCATCATTTTCGGCACAAAACAGAGCATGAGTCTCACGGATTGACGAAAACAAAGCATGGTGTTGTAATCTTTTTTCTTTTTAACTCCATCTTTAACTGTTACAACATCTTTTAACCCAGGTGCTTGTCGACTTCCTTGACTTAAAACAGTTTTCTCTTTTTGTCCTCCGTGTTATGTTTTCAGGCTTTCAGATTCATATAAACTTGGTAACAGCATTAATTTTTAATGATCCATACATCTCGTGATTTTATGATTAAGTAAGCAATATTATATCACATGTAATATTCTGAAACATGTAATGTATTTACATGTAATATTATATCACATGTAATGTGTCGGTTGAACGCAACAACTGGATAACTCACGTGACAGTGTAAAATGGTAACTCACGTTACAATATTTGAAATGTCGATAATTTGAGTACAAAGAGGATTATAAGTAAAAATACATCTTTCGGTTATGTATTTCTGGATTATTACATGGAAGCTAAATTTAGAAATTAAAATCATAATTTATAATGAAGATTACTTAAAAATCAATGTTTTTGGTATCTCACGTTACTATAAGTATGAAGGATGAAAATAATGGAAAACTTAAACAAAATGTGTACTTTCACTTAGTTATTTCATTGGTTCTTTACATCCAACTACTAGAAGATCATTCCCTGGCTTAATTATTAACAAATCCTCAATTTAAAGAAAGTTTGTATAGTATAATCAACATTAAGATTTAGTAGATAAAAGTTAACTTGTGGAAAAATAAGAAAATTCAATGATGTCAGCAACATAGAACTGTACTATTATCCAAAGAACAACTTAACTACAAATTATAACGTTAATTTTTTCATGAATTTTTGTCTCTATTTCCGTGGACATGCCCTGTAGATTAATTTATGTTATCAGATTTGGAAAAACTTACATGAAACAACTTTGCTGTGCGTAATGGGGCGTTTACACTTAGTCGATTTAGTCGCACGACTAAATCGACTCGCTGCATTTGCCACTAAATCGAAGCAACTAGGCCGAATCAGATTGATGGATGTGTTCAATTATTTCAACCACAGAAAATAGAACGTCTTTTAATTCAGCTACCAGTCGATTAGTCGCCTTCGATCAACAAGCGATTAAGTTGAAGTCCCGTTTACACGGTCGATTAAGTTGAAAGTGACGTCAATTCAACTGAATCGAACGCAAATCGACTAAGTGTAAACGCCCCATAAGGTATTCATACAATCGAACGGTTGTGAACATACATAGGATCGCGGTGGCTCAGTGGTAGACCGCACATCTGTGCTGCATGGGGTCTCTGGTTTGATCTCGGCTAAGTTTGTGATGGAAATATTGAGTCCCGTGTTTTTTTTCGGAATGCTCCTGTTTCCTCCCACATTATCACTTCACGAATTCTTCCATAATCATTCATTTGCCTTAATCATCTTCTCTATTAGCCTAAAAGGCATAATCATGGAATATTAAACCGAAAGATTTCATTTCATTTAAAGATTGTGAACACATCTTTTATATTTCTTATTTCACTGTAAATGAAAGATTATAAAATGATTTTTTGTTTCTTGTATTGTTTGTAATTTCTGGAAGTTTTTACATTGACATGTTCCATATCTTGTATTATTAAAGGTCGAAGAAATCCAATAAATGAATTGAGTTGTTTCTAAGGCGAGAGATAAATTTTGTTAAACTTTGTTCCTTAATACCGTAAAGTTTTATTAGTTGTCTTTTCAGAAATACCGTATGTCAACTATTATGCTTGTCCTACGTGACCATTAAATGTGATGAAAATTTGTTAATATATTTTCAATTAAGCTGTAGGGTGATATCATGAAATGACTTGGTTTAAAGCCTATCTCTAGCAAATCGAAATCCGATAATGTATTGAGGAGTGTATCACAGATTGAACTCGATTCTTTGTGTCTTTGTTAAAATTACTGCATAATACAAATGTATCTTAATTACTATTTATCTCAAAAGTTATTACAGCTTATTAAATAACAAAAACATTTCTGAATCTGGAGTACGATAATGATTAACTTAGCTACTATAATAATGATTAACCCCTTCCACTACGATTTATTTTCTGAATTTTGATAATTGAAATATACGTTATAATAGTGTATTATAGATGGTTTATCATTATATAACTTTCAAAACATCAATATAGTAACCCTACGTGATGCTACAATAGTTTAAATTTTATGACGAGTGTAGCTCGTCATTGTGCGATTTGGCACCGGGAGACCATAATGAGCTGTTAACTTCACTATTTTGCTCATTAATTGTATTCCTACATATTCAGAGTCACATGATGTATATTCAAAGTATCTACAGTGTTTTCTGTTCTGTCAATTACCTTAGGACATGAACTACTTGAGGAATTAAACCATAAAAATAATTCTGTTACTTAAATAAGCTGGTAAAAGCAATATTCTGCGGTATATTTTTGGAGCATTCCTCGCTCCATCCTTAGAGGACCATGTGGCATTTTCACTTAGAACTTTAATGTTTATTTGATGTGTATAATGGGCAATTTGTTTGGGTTTTGACCTAGTTATTATATATAAATGATTTCTTAACTTGAAATAACAATGATTTTATATTTTATTTTATTATTTTTTTTTTTACATATCACATACTATCAATATAATCAAACTGCTGATAGGACGGTGTTATAGTTGTAATTGTAACTTTGTTTCAGTGTTAGTGTGTTATTAATTTTGGTGATAGGGTAGTGAAATATCAGTATGAAAAAAGTAAAATGAAGTGTAGTGTAATGAAGTGGAAAGGAAGTATGGAGCAGACGAGGGAACATTAGTCTCCAGGCTTTCGAATAATACTTTAGGACATTCAGAGAACCGTCACGGAGAAGTAGAAATTGTAGCGGACGTACAGTAATATGTAAATACAAAATATATATTTTAAATATAATTGTGTATATTTCTCATGAATGAGGGAATATGGTGTGGATTTTTAGAATAGGTAGCAGATTGTAAATGAGCTTAAATAATTATGTAAATTCTGATAAATCAACTCGGCATGTCTCGCTCCACTATAATGCGTCACTTTTACGAACTTGAGAAAACCAAACCATCAGGAGCTGTCTCATTGTGCCACATAAATTGACCCAGCCAATGCGCTGAAGAGAGTGTATGTACACCAACGCTGCTGCAAAATCTACGTGATGTAAGTTTCCTGAAACGGATTGTTATATGCGACGAAAAATGAGTGTTTTTCAGAAATGTGAATGTGCAAAAACAGAGGTTGAGTAAGAGCAACATCCAGAACAGGTGAAAAAGGTCCCTTTTGAGCATAGATCCATGCTCCGTGTGTCGTAAGGAGAACTACGAGGGTAATTCATGTCAGATTCGTCTCTAACGGTCCTATCATCAATACCACCCTTATTCCAAACAGCTGGGAGAATGTATGCTGCACTGTGCCAAAACTATCCTGCTCTAGTGAACCAAAAGCGCGCCCTGCTGCAACAGAAAAACGCAAAACCCACTCGGATCGAAAAAACGAAAAGAAAAAAAATAATCAGAAACTAGATGGCATCAACCTGATGCAACACCTGGCCGCTTCGGATTACCCCCTGTTTCGGTCCATGTTTACTTTCTGATATCGCTCAACCTTGTAGTATCAAAAATAACACTGCCGAGAAAATACGCTAATAAATACCGTGACTAAACACTACCTTAATAATAATTATCATAATAAAATCAGTTCATATGATGTAAATTCTGCATTAACACTTAATAAAGCAATCATGGCATACAATAACTCATTTCCTCCTGTACGATATCATAAACTTTTTTTTCGTATTTACACACATCTTATGTCATATATTCGTTAAGATCCGTTTGAGACCTGAAAATGATCGTTCAATATCTTTTGTTGTGATACGACCACATTTGAAACACGTCATAACCTAGGAACTCATAGCAACATAAACCATACTTTTCATGTATTTGGTTGGTTGGTTTATTATTTATCCCATCCGATAAGAAATGTTAAATCCCATTCCACGACTAGACGAGCAATGTCACTTGTATTTCCAGTAGAAAGATGAAGGAAGCTTCAGAAGCAACAATAAAGTGACAAATATGGCCAATGATCATGATAAATGTCATGTATTCACTATTTCTTGTAAAAATAGAAAAATAAGGCATTTCGCTACAACTGTCAGTCTTCACTCAGAGGTTGAGTAAGGGATACAGAAGTAGAATACATATCAGAAGTAGACTATCTGTATGTTCACAACAAACAAATATATAATTAGAACAGCTATAAAGAATGACATAGAGAACATAAAAACCAAACTAAAATTAAATAATAACTGATAATTCGAGTCTGTAGAGGGCGCAAGATTACTAAGATAGGGATAAAGAAAGGCTGTACTGTAATAAAGACTGTACTGTAAAGAAAGTTTACTGTAATAACTTTGTGGTGCAATCAGTAAGATTAATCATCTGTATGTTTGATGATTCTTTAACATGGTTGGGATCCTCTCTGTGAAAAATTATTATTAATTATTTATTTATATATTTATTAATTTTATTTTATTATTATTATTTGCTAAACTATCTTGTTTCTGATACTGCTTTTAATGTAAGATGATTTAATCATTTAGTAAACTTTCAGGAAGGCATTTTACCTCATAGGAAGTACTCGAAACTCTTCCATTTCTAAAGATGTTCATTTATGTTTTCATAAAATATCTTATTTGAATTTCGAATAAATCTATTATTTTTGTTACTAGTAAAAGTTTACTTAATATGAATATTATTGGAAACAAAACTATGATGCTAGCACTACATAGATTTATTCCTTACGATACGTTTGTAAACTGTCATACACCGATGCTTTAAATAGCCAAGAAAATCCATGTGCCTATTTTATATTGTAGCGAACTCATGTTCTTACAATGATACAATTTTTAAATATAATATTGATTTTTTTCTTTGTTATATTTACTCAAGTTTATTTTCAGTTTTATTACATATATTTCTACTTTCATTAATTTTTTAGCAAAGGCGCCATAGCCCACCAAGCTCTTATTTTCTTTAACTTTTAATCTTTAGAAGGTCGCTGAATATTAAATTTAATGTCAATATTTCAATTTCAAAATTAGTTATTTATGTTGAAAAATAATTAATTTCATTTAAGAAATTTTATATTTGTTCTATAAAAAATTAATTATTTTCTTACAAATTGTTATTATTTGGTATTAGTAATATTATGTGCACCTGTTCATAGTTGTCCTTTATTTCTAAACAAGATATAGTTATTTTTGCAATTATTTTATTTACAGTTAACTGCAATTCCTGAAAACACGTTGCAGTACCTAGCTTTCAGCTCATGCCAGGAGCCTTGGATACGAAGTTAAAAATAGGGGAAAAAATAACGAAAATTTCAGGGAAGTAAAAGAAATGGATTTACCAGGGTCGAGCAGTGCGAGAAGACACTTTATCAAACTTCTAGTCATTCATCTAATATTAGAGCATCATATTGCAACCGCCTCCTTTTGTTTACTCAACTACCCCTTATCAAAATTCAATTTTGGATTTGTTAAACACTCATCCATAGAAGATTAATCATTTCCTTGTGTTAAAAATTGTTTCGACACTTTCGAAAACAAGTCTCTCAATTTTAGTTTTAGTCCCGAATACAATTCTTGAATCATTAATATTATGTTGTTTCTTTCAAGTGTTTCGACAGTCCTGTAATCGAATGTTCTGCGTCTCTAAGATGTTCTTTAACCCATATTTTAAGGTTTCTTTTTATCATACGTATGCATTTTCCTGGCAGCTACATTTTATTTCATAAACACCTGATTTTTTTCGTTGGGATCAGTATAGTCGCTCTTAAATCGAGTGATTTTTTTTTTTTTTTCAAAGTTTTGGGGGATGTTAATAAGATACGAAAACTAAAATCTTACTTAATGCAGTTGGCAATCTAAGGTATATAGATATCTGGCGTTGGTTTTAGGCTGTCGGAACATAAATCCCTTTCACCTGATTATACGAACTTAATGAAGTAGACTGAATACTCATTGATACTACCTAGATTCAGTAAGTAATCAATCTTCTTTTGTAATTCGAACTCCAAATAGGTAAGCCATATAGGACGGAGAAAAAATTCTTCCGAATGTTTACCTTGGTAACTGATGAATGTGCAAATCTGCAATGTATATATTGTGTGCACGCTGTGGGCCTATGTTGGACACTGATAACAAACCTGTTATTATGTCTACTTATGTCTAAACCTAGATTTTTCTATTCTTGAATTGTTAACGATTATTACATTGAATACATATTATTTTTAAAAATTACAGTAAATTTTGAGTTGAATAAGGATTATCAAGTTTTTCGAATACACTCCTAATTTTTGCAATTATCTCCAGTTGAAGAACATCATTTTTTCAGGCAACATAGTGAAATTACGACATATAGGGTGGTCGTCTTTAGCTATGTTATGATCTTTCTGCTGTGATATGGGATGATATTCGATGAAATTGAACGCTTATGGAAGTTTAACATATTGTTGCTGCGTCCGAAGATTCAACGTCTTATAGAATAAAAGTATTATTTGGAAATTAATAAAGAATTAAATAAAATTGTACATCTTAGCGTATTTGTGTTTTAATCGCTGATCGTTTCGATGCCTCCTTGCCATCTTTTCCAGACGAGCATCTTGAATTACTTATTGAACTGCTGATAATTTATATTTTTGATTTTGTGTCTTCCTCTCCAAATTGGAATACTATTTCTTAACACTCTTCAATCGCTAGCAAAGTAGACTAAAGACAAGTTAAATTAATGTTAAAGCACTAATGTGTATAATATAACTAATTATGCTAACTTCAAATATCACACCGCCATCTTATAATGTTGTCAATACTATTTTATACAGTTCTTTAAAAAATATTAAAAGTTGTTGCGTCAATTTTCAATATGGAAAAAAAATCGTAATTTGCTACCGTTTAATGATTATTCGAAGTATTGCTAAGTTTAATAATATAATTTCAGTATTTGTTAAGTGAATCTTGATCGAGATTAAGTATTAATTTGCAAAATAGTCCTATGGAGCAATTGTACCTTTCTGATCGTCGTGCTTTGATGAGATGTCTCGATAAACCTGACACTGCAAGATCATAATTCTTAGCGTCTCTTAGATGTTCTTAAATTCTTATTGTTACTTTCCTTTTGGTCATTCCAATGCGGGTTTATAAGCCTTAGCACGTCACAGAGTAAATTTCTGAAAAATTGTGATTATCCACATAATCATTTTTATATTACGTAAAGTTTCTTTGTAGTTTTATGGAGATTTGTACATTACTTTAAGACCATATTTATTTTCAATTTTCTGAAATCTACACAAAACTTTAGCCCATAATGGTGAGGAAACTCATTTTTCGGAACTATTATTAATTTACAATTTACATAGTATCTTCACTGTGTTGTTTATAAATTTTTAAGCATGTAATTTCCATTTGTTCAACGTTATTTTATAATAAACATTTAGAATTCCTAATTTGTAAACTTGGTGTAGTTGTTTCTCTAGTTTGTCTTCTAAAGAAACTAATCTATACACTCTAAGATAAAATACTTCCAGCCACTATTCTTAATCTTGAACGAATGACCAAACTCTTTTATGAATATAGAAATTAGATGCGCTAGGTTCCCTAAATTTGTTCTCTTTCCTAAGTACATATAGTGATATTTAAGGAATTAATTTTATTATCCTTCTCCAATTCTGTAGTGAATTTTATATTATACTATATCTTATTTAATTCTTGCCGTAAAATGTCCAAATCTTTATCTTCTCCATAGATTTATAATATATCATCTGCAACGTGATAATACTTAACATATTTTAGATTATCTCTATTTAAAATTTTGGTTTCGAAATGATTCATGACAATATTTGTGAGGAGCAGAGAAAGGGAGCTACCTACCATTCGTTCTTCAACCTTTCAATTTGTTTGAATTATCTGTCACAAAAGAAAATTCATTTTCTCGAGAATAGTATCTTTTCAATATTATGAGAATGAAATCGGTACGCGTACCTTTTTACCACTTCATGGTTTAATTAAATGTTTTAAAAATATTAAAGGCCCAATTCCTAACAAAATCGATAAATACATTATTTCTCTTTTCGCGTTTTACAGAAAACACTGTAGAAAGATCATAAAACTTAATAAAAAGAAGAAAATAAAACTACGTTCTTTCACAGCTTAAAACTTATGGCTATTAGCCAGATAGTTACAGAGGACATGAGTTCTGTTACATATTACGCGAAAAGATGATTGAGCAAGATTATCAATTTATAAATTGTGGTTAACAAAAGCAGAGAAAAGACAAACTTTGTGATTAAAAACATAGTTTGTATGAGTTTTCTCAGGGTTTTCCCTCTTCTCCCACCATTTTATTCCACCATTCATGTATTTCCTACAGGTTCCACCGAATGTTAAAGTAAATATCGGTATTTCATTTACTTTTTTGTTTAATAGTAATGCAAAATGATTCAGAGTTTAAGTTAAAGGCCCCAGTACAAACGTCCGATAAATTCCTGTTTGTAGATGAATATCTTATTAGACTTCTGAACTATGCTATGTATAACTACGGAGAGTCATATAGGACTCAATGCTCTGCCTCTTAGAGGGGTCAGAACAGAAATGATAGTAACGAGCGAAAAGTGATTTTGATGTGGATTTAACGTCACAAGATATAAAACTCATCTCTACCCTTATTCCCCTATGGATACAAGCACCGTTCTTATCCTTTGCTAGAACCAGAAGTAGTAGTTTTTCCGGTTTCAATATTGAATCCGACATAGTTTGGAAACTTATAGTAGTTTTAAGTTTTACAATGTGAAATGAAACTAACTAGGTCTATCTAGATAGTTTCTATTAATACTAAGGGCTTTCTGTTCTAAAATTCTAACGCCACATTTTGTACACATATGAAAGAAGTAAAATATATTCAAACAGGATTTTTCAACTTATTTCATACCAAGACCCCATAATGATTTTCGGGTTGTAATGAACTTTTGGATTATTGTTGCTTTTTTTTTTTTTCATTTGTATATGTGTGTAAGGCTTACATAGTATATCACTCTGACAAATAATAATAAAAGATCCAAAACCAAACCAATCCATTTCCAATTGTCGTTGAAATCATTCCGCTATTGTTTATTAACAAGAAAGACAGCACAGCCAAATACATTTACCTTTTTCACGTTCTTTCGCGACTTCCATGTATTCTTCTCGCGACTCCCTAGGATTCTCGATCCCAGTTTGAGAAACCCCATGCTAGATTGGTACGGAAGGATTGTTTCAATTTTTTTATTATTATTATTATTATTATTCCTGTCAATGTGTCTTTAAAAAGGAAATGTTTGTTTCTTACACCAAACCCAACGTGTACTACAAAGGCAGTGTATACTATAAGTATATTACAGAATCAACATTTAACTTTTGTAGAAATTATGAACATTTGACTTGTCTCTATTATTATACTGTTATTTTTTTTTAAATTTCTTGCCTAGCGAAGCAGCACTATTGCTGAAGTACTCTTAATGCAAATTACCATTATCCATCTTTATTATTATTATTATTATTATTATTATTATTATTATTATTATTATTATTATTATTATTATTATTATTATTATTATTAACATCCGATCGAATGTAGTATGAATATTCTTTGAAATATAGAAATCATCATTCTTTGTTAGTTACTCGAAATTGATTCAAATTAGTTACGGAAAGCAGGTTCCCTTTCGCCAGCTTCTGCCTCAATTTTAGTGTGTTTTCTGGTTAACTGGGAATTTAACGCCCAGTTCGAGTGCCGAGGCTATATGAACTCGCGAACTCAGCTTAAAGGAGATTTGAACTCAGTGAGCTTACACCTAGAAGAAAACCCGCGAATTCTGTATACAGTTTGAGATTGGAAACCTTGTTCCGCCTGCAGAACACAAACAAAAGTTATTTTAGAATGGAGCATGAAAGTTCAAGTTAAAGCAGATAAGAGAAAAAACAAAAGTACATGTTGCGTAAACTACAGGTTATCCGAAGAAATACTGACAATTTTTAAATGTGTTACTTTACGAGTAGCTAGCTAGTAGTACGATGGCAAGGAACAAGAAACATATATTTTTGTGACACCAAGTTTTAATTGGAAGAAGTTAAACCTTAGTGTAGCTCCACTGATCTCCTTGTGTCGTACGGAAAGTGTCCATCTTGTATTCGTCTCTCTCTACATGTCCTGCAACATATGAGAATTTACAGAAGCAGTATTCTAAATATGATCCTTCAGTTAGATCATCTATCATTTTGCTAAAATACATTATGTCTTTGATATACTCCCAAAGAAAGAAGTCCAAAGAGGTAATGTGAGTATTGATTTTTATGGGCTACGCTTGAAAGTGTGTCTTACCTACTCTACAGGTTCATCTCACACTCAGAGTTTACACTACGGTGACGTTTCACCTCACTCTCTTCAATAACAATGTTTTCTTCCATATTTTGATAGTGCTACGTGACGAAGGATTCTTGTGAAATATATAGCGAAAGTTCCATTGTATTTGCAGACACTTCTTATCTCTTCATACCATCACACACATTGTGCGCTTTCTTGCACCAAATGCTTTCTGCTACCTAGCGCCGCCAGCGCCAAATTCAGAAATGAGGGTCCTATGCCAAAATGGATTAACTATATTTTTGACGAAATTGAGATAGAGTGATATTTATGTTTAGAACTGAAAAGTATATCACTCGTCACAACAACTTACTCCATTCCTTGGCAGGCTGAAGAAGCTATAGATTTGGTTCATTCTGGCATGATATAACTCTCAGTTCAGAAAATGTCACTCTGTCAATTTCATCAAAAATGTACTTAGTCCGTTTAGACATGGAACTACCTAAATATACTATTGCTTATGCAATGCTTAGTTAACAACAACAAAATAAAATAAGTAAATATATAAATAAAACAAAAAAAGTGGGAGGCAGGAGACTGACATAAACGAAGTCGCGAATATAAACACTTTAATGCAGATGATATTTCATGTAAAATAATTATTACTGACGCATATTACGTAGCTTTATTAATTGCAGTAGGGGAGAGGGGGGACATTGGTACACGGGTCACATAGGTACGAGGTAGATATTTTTCCACTGTGAAGAGATAAATGGACAACAGTCTGGTGGTGGCAACATTGGTGACAAACGAACATTGTGAGGCACAATTGATGGATAGACGCAGCTATCTTTTCTCTGTGAAAAAAAAAAAAAAAAAAAAAAACTTGTGCTAATAATATAGGCTATCTCATGTGTGATCGCTTGATTTCCGTAATCAAAGCATAAAAATAAATTAACCACAATAATATGGAAAACTTTCCTATTATTATTTTCCGACATTCCGGAACTATAGGTACAGCCGATAGGTACACAAACTTTCGAATGGAAAATTGTTTAACCATTTAGGAGCCTTGATAGCAAAAATGGAAAGATTCTTTCTCCCAGGTCATAACATGCGAATGATTTTAATAGACACATGTCTAGCAAAATCAACATCAAATATATATTTGTACATGGACGCTAAAAGCTAGCGTGTAGTAAGCGTCATATTTATTCGACTTTCAGCAACCTATTTGAAAGTTATTCGGCGAAGTTCTTGAAACTTTAATGTTATAAAGGTAACCAAGAAAGTTCTGTCGCTTTTTGTGGAGGTCTGTGTTCAATTGGCTCTCACACCGTGAGTTGAATGCGAATGGAGATAAAGCGAAGGTCGGTTGTTGGTGTGGATATACCCAACATACTACCTGATTGTGACAGTTCAGTTACACAGTGAACTTGCGTAAAAACAGCGTAAACATGGGACCTCCACAGAGAGCCCTAAAGCCGAGTATGGTGTACGAGTTCAAACTGGGGTAAACGCCGCAGTAGCAAGGGAGAAAATATGCCAGGCCTTTTGTGAGAGGGTTGTGACTACGCGGACAGTGCAACGGCGGTTTAACAAGTTTAAAAACTGTGACGAAACACTGGAAGACGCACCACGTGCCAGAAGACCAACACATGTACAAAATGAAGATATTCAGGCAGCAATTAAGGCGAACAGTGACCAGACATGTGAGGAACTGGGACTACAATTCAGTGTGAGTGAAGAAACCGTTCGGCATCACCTCCATCAACTTGGGAAGCACCACAAGTTGGGTCGATGGCTTCCACATGATTGGATCCGAGCCAGAATGCAACGCGAGCAGATGCCTGTGTTTCTTTGCTGGCTTGTCTGAGGAAGGAAAAAATTTTTGGAAGGGTGTTGACATATGATGAGAAGTGGGTCCTGTACGAAGCTCCACGGCGCCGTCATAATTGGTTAACATCCCATAAACCGGTTCAAAAACAGCCAAAACCAGCACTGCACCAAAAAAAGATCCTTCTGTGTGTTTGATGGAATGCTCGTGGCGTCGTGCATCGGAAACTGCTACCAGTTTGTCAGAGCATCAATGCAATTGTGTACTGTGAACAGTTGGTTTGTATTCAAGAACAATTCAAAACTCTAGAGCCAGCACATCTGAATTGCAAAGGGGGCTCCTGTTACAGGATAACGCTAAGCCCCACGTGGCTAGGATGACCCGGGACATCATTCTATGCCTTTTATGGGAAACACTGTGGAAGTTTAATAGAATATTATATTTCAAAAATATTTCATGGAAAAATAAATAAATAAATAAAAGCATTGTCTCTATTATCAGAAAGTCTGTGTGATATTTCACTTTGCTCGTACTAATCTGCCCCCACATGGGTAAGATTAGTACAGATTGCAGACCTTCCATAAATGTAATTTGCTCTAGGTAGGACATTAGTAGAAACAATATTGTATATTGTAAATGTAGCTAAAGAATCACAATTTGGGTAGGAAAAAAAATCATGTTTCTGAAGCTGACGATATGTTCTAAAATCTCGGGTAAGTAAAAATCGTACCAATGCCCTCTTCTCCCCTAAATATATTAAATACTGAACTGCAGGAGTAAGCAAATCTATTTTGACGTGTATTACGAAGAACCAAAACACTTTCTAAAATCTAGAGGAGACAAATACCCCATTGAGGGCCCCCAAGCCGACAGAAGGAATACGCTTACTTTTCTATTTTTTCCGTACTGCGTACTAGCCCAACTACAACATTGGGTGTTGTAATTAAAAGAAACTTTTTCCGACAAACAAAGGTTATGAAATATTTGTTTACAATTAGTTAATGTACTTGGGTCATTTTGAATTTACTTCCAATTGAATGCAAAAGACAGTATTTAAAGATGGATAATACTTTAATATGACTTGATTTTAGACTATGAGCGATTAGTGTGTTCATTATGGGCGATTAGTGCGTTCTCCTTTACTATCAGAGATTTCCTACAATATTAACTATTAAATGTAAATTATTGCTGTTGTTCGTTTCATTATATTCTTACAAGGTTGAAATTATGATGAATAAACAAAATAATTCATCCAAATGTTAATAAATTTTAAGGACTTTAATTTATGAAGACTTTCTCAAATATTAACAGCAAGTGTGTTGTCTTGTCAAGAAGTATTCTTCCCTATCAAAGTTGCATAGTCATCGATAAAACCACGTTGATATATTTTACTTATTGATGAACCATGTAATCTTAAGTATAATAAAAGAAAGAATAACTCCCAGCTGGCAATTCAATTCCTTCCAAAATGTGATGGTACGATTGATTGATAGACAATATAATTGAAATATCTAATATTTTAAGATGTATGGGTTCTTTAAAGCGTTCTGTCTTTACAGGCAGATTCTTATTCGTCAGATCTACCAATCAAAGATGTTTGTTTGGATCCCAAAATAAATTAAAAATCCTTAAGAAATCAAGACGGATGAAAGAAGAAGTTGCATGTGTTTTTACGGAGTAATGGATTTAAACTTATCTTGGTTACATTTCTGATATTGTGTAATTAGAAAAAAAAAAGAAAACTGATTTTCTTTGTGCCGTAAGTACAAAACCTGTAGAGATGACTTGTGATTCAGAGGGATATTCTGTGCATATAGTTCTTAATTACGTCTTCAAGAAATGCTTCGATTGGATGATTAAGGGCTAATACTTAGCCTTACTTCAAATTATTGGAAGAATTTAGCAAGATACATTGAAAAATAGAGTTTGATAAAGGAGACAGCTTCGACATGATCATGAATAATATAAATGGATATATCTGTGAAGTATAGATATAATAATTCCTCGCTTTTAGAACACAGTGATCTCATGTATTTCTAATATATTTTTTAAAATCTTGGTTCACTTTAAGACGAGATTCATAACTTTTGTGACTCATTAATCAGAAGATTGCAATGGAACTTAATTTAACAGAAGAAACATTCATTATAAAAAAAACTGTTAGCCTCAAAAACAGTTGTTCTTTTAACTTCAAAGGAATTTATCAGGTTTTAAGCCAAAGACATTAAAACAGTGTAAATTGATAGTATTTATAACGCATCAATACACCTAACAAGCAAGACTTTTTTTTTTTTTTTTTTTTTTTTTTTTTTGCAAAACTACGCTTGCCAATAAATATCGGGGTAAAATGAAAAAGAAAAGCCAATTCGTGTAAACGATCAGAAGAATGTAGACAATATGAAATTGAAAGAATATACGATTGATACAACCTTCGTCAGCACAATATTTTTTTCTTGGTTCTTCTATGGTCATATGCTATTGATGATGATATACTCAATTATGAGTTTCATGAACAGCAAACTTTGAGATAAGATGGAATACTTGGAAAAGTTTATAACACACTCACGACAAATCACGACATTTGTACAAAATATTTTGTGACAAGTTGATTGTGAACGGAATACATGAAGACTCAAATATTAATGAGATTTAAATTGAGAAGGAACAAATAAATTCAACTTTTAACTAACAATCCGTGTTCTTCCAAAGAAGAGTCTACAACACAACGTTTCTTACTTAATGTTTAGTAAATTACCGTAGAGGGATGGAACAACTCCGACCAATAATTTCAAGGAAGAAATTTCAAGGCTTATGATTGGCTGTTCAACGCCCTTTAATCAATTCAAGACTTTGTTACTTTTCATAGTGCATCTGAGATTATTACAGTCAATACTACCGTGCAATAAGCAGCAAATATTTTTTTTTAATACATCTCCAAGAACTGAAACATCCAATACCTGCAGTGAATGGTTGGTGTTATTAATCGTCGATTTCACATCTAGTTTCTACGTTGGAACTGCTGTCCACGCCTGCTTTTACTCCAATGGACGTTAGTAAGTATAATGTTAGATCTAATCATTAATTTGCTGTATTATCTTTATCTTTCCTTTCAGAAGAACAAACAAGTGTTTTCAAGAATTGAACATTATACAACCTCTGTCCAAAAAGCTCTGCGAATGACGTCATACTGCTCACGATCGTAAGAGTACGCCACTTCCGCATCCTGCACAGGACAGGTCAAGATATGTCTGAAAATGTTCGGAGGGGCGGCATTATGAGTGTATTTATTGTATGTAAACAGCACATTGTAGAGTTAAGGTGTGGTGCGCGCGGTCGAAACCAAAAATGGATACGAAAACGGAGCAACGAACAAATATGTTTTCTGTTTCAGACCTGGAAAACCACCGAAAGAGACTCATAAAATACTGGCAGCAGTTTACGTGCTGTCGTCTTGAAGTATGTTTATGAGATTCCAAAAGGGCGGGACACCGTGGAAGACGCCACCGCCTGAGCTAGGCGGCCTGCAACTACACGATCCCGGACAAAGTACGGTAAGCGAAGGAATTTTTTGCGCAGGATCGTCATGTGACAATGCGAATGATAGCGGAGGAAGTGGGCATTGATCGTGACACGGCCCACTTCATAGTGACCCAGGTTGTGGGTAAACACGAGCTTTGCTCCGACTCGTGTCCTATACTTTGACACCGTAACAAATGCATCTTCGGATTGCTACCTGTGAAGACCTCTTCTACATAGCGGATCGAGACACCAATTTTCCGGAAACCATCGCCATGGGCGACGAGACCTGGTGCCTGTGGTACAACCCCCAAGGCAAACGTCAAAGTATGAAGTGGCGAGTGTCCAAAGTCGCCGAAAAGCAAGATCCAAAGTGAGAGATCGTGCATCAAGACAATGTTTGTGGTGTTTTTTGACTCTGAGGGTCGTATCCATAAAGAATTCCTCCCTGAGGGCACCACATTAAATCCCACTACGTACATGGAAATATTGAAACGTCCGCTGTAACGGATCAAGCGAGTACGCCCCCAGTACGCCAAGCAAAGCGGCTGAACTCTGTTCCATGACAATGCCCGGACACACATTGCTTTTCTAGTGCAGCAGTTCCTGGCCAACAGGAGAGTTATGTCATCAATTACCCACCATACTCCCCACACTTGTCTCCTCCGGCTTTTTTTCTTGATCCCCATATTTCTATCAGCCTAAAGGGTTAGAGGTTTTAGGACATTTCGGACATCTAACGTAATGTTACAACCCGCAGAAGGCCATCCCGGAAGACGAGTATGCAGGAGTTTCCAGAACTTATACACCCGTTCCCAGAAGTGCATTACCATCAGCGGGGATTACGTCAAAGAACAGTAGTTGCTGTTTCAGGTAAGATAACACTCTATTCAAAATATAGGCATATCATCGATTTTTTTTTTGACAGAGATTGTTGTATATAACCACTTGACTCGTAGTTCAGGAAACATGCTGAGCAAGTTCAAATTTACATCAGTTCTAAACTCTTACCAAATTCACTCGAAATGATTTTCCCGAAGTCAAGACTTACTAGTTAGTTGAATCGATTTGTCTTACCGGAAAAATATGAATTCATCCCACTTGATGGAACCTGTTAGGCAACCTAAACAAAGAATTCAGAAGAAACGAATTAAAAGCTATTACTCTGTACATCTTGTATTCACCGGTAAAAGTTTCCTTAAAATCTGACCACAATAGCACAGGCCAACGCCATAACGTCTCTGGGATACTGATTTCTGTGTGATCATCACTAGATTTTCCAGTACTTAGATGAGATGGATGGGGAAGCAGATAGTGTTCATAATGTTGCTTTTACCTACCTAGCGTTTACCCCTTCGCCTGCAGGCGACCATGGTCCTGGTGCAGTCCCACACGACGGATGTCATCGAAATACAATACTGGTATTTCTCTGTGTAAATTGGGGATAGGACATGTTGGTAATAACAGCGTTGATTTTGACTTTCGTTTCGACCTTCATTCTACAGCAATAAAAGTAAAAACAAAAAACCTTCCGAAAAACTATGCATTGACGTACTAAGTTACATCAGTCTTTTTAACGAACGCCTCTTTATGTGATGGCTAATATTTTCCACAGTCCCGTAGGTAATTCTCTATGCTTCCTGCATTCACAGCAAATTTCCAGCAGTACCAGATAGGTGGCGCTCGTACAGCCTTCTGCCCTTGTTCTTTCGCTCCGTAATGTTAACGCATGCACGCTGGCCTTGCAGACAGTTTTCAGCCTCAAATTGTGATGGATCGTACGACTCACTGTCGATCGTTTAGTCATAACGCGCTGAGGTAAAAGGATTCTCACAGGCAGCCATATTTCTGATGGTCTTTAGCACAAATCTTGTGAGATCCACTGATGTCCTCTTTGGATGAAATTTCGTTGATGATGTGGGTTGTAGAGGAGGATGTTGCACATAATATAATCACTGACAGTGGTCCATTCCATTACAATGCCATTGTTTCGATACTCATCTGCTATAAGGGAAAAGCTAAAGTTTCCATTGGAAAGAGTCATTTCGTATCCTTCTCCAAAGCGATTTATCTCATCGGCATTTTGCCCATTGCAAGACATTCATTCTGCTGCACAACAAGTAAGAGACTGATTCACGTGTCCGTACAGTTTTGTTGCTCTGTAAAAACTCAGTTGTTCGGATAGAAAAGGGAGCAACTTCTCTGCTAAAGTGGAAGGAGTAGGAAACTCACGTCAAAGGAAGCAGCAACAACAACGATGGGATTCGCATATACTGATCACACATCCCCGGTGGCGTATTTAAGGGGGGATTTCAGGCTTAAGCCCCACTCCGAAATTTTATTGACTATATTAAAGTAAATATCTTGCAGAATTTTCACATTTCCAGGACTAAAGTTAGCGAAGCCCCCCGAAACAAAATCGTAAATACGCCACTGCACATCTCCTAAGGAAACTAGCAACCCAGCTTGAACATAAAATTGAACATACACGCATTACTCTCATACCTTCCCTTACAAGAATTTTAATCTTTGTTTTCCATGGCATGGTCTACCAATTCACCATCCAAATCGATACATGCCTGGAGACAAAGAGCAACGTTGTCATAATCATCTTGAGAGACTTGTACTGGTATCTTGTGGAACTCTTCTGCGATAGCGTCCCGCAGTTCGGTCAAATTGCTTATGTCATGTTGATACATTTTGTCCTTTAAAACACTCCATAAGAAAAAGTCATGTGGTGCAAAAGTGTGTTAAGTAGTCTTTGAGCTGTTCGGACGTGTTTTCGCGTCGCTCCGCAGTGCATTCAAGTGTAACGGTATGGGTGTTGACATTGTAACTTGGAGAGGCCGGATAGGAACTTTTGTGGCCAAAGTGAAAATCAAGTGTAGCAAACTGTACGGGAATTCTGATTTTAGTGTCTCGGTCCTGAGAATGTTTTCTCTGGGGCTAATTATTGGAATGCTGTTAGTTATAGGTGGGATTGAGATTAATCCTGGACCCAAATCAATAGATGATCTGAACAAAATACTTGAGGAAATGGATCAAAAAATCGTTGGTATTTTCAAAACGACTAGTGACCTAAGTTCGCAACTTGAAGTGGTAATGACAGAATTAAGTGCAGTGAAAAAGGAAAACGAGATAACTGAAATCACAATTGGCTTTTAATTGTGAACTTTTGGACAAACTTGAGAACCAATCGCGCCGAAACAATCTTATATTTCGGAATATTGGTACATGTAATCGAACTGAGTCATGGGAAGAATCAGAAGAACGTGTAAAGGATTTTGTGACCAAACAATTAAAAGTTGATTTGGATACCTTAGCAGTGGAAAGGGCTCATCGTCTTGGACGTGGACCCAACAGTCCTATCATTGTGAAATTCTCGTCGTACAAGAAAAAAAGTGAGGTGCTTAAAAATGCCTATCGAGCAAAAGGAACTCCTGTAATTATTACAGAAGATTTCTCAGCATCGGTCAGGCAAACGAGAAGACATCTCCTACGTTATTTGAAGGATGCTCGCTCGCAAGGTGACCGTGCAAGACTTCAGTACAATAAACTGTGTATAAATGGGAAATCATACACACTAGAAGAGCTTCAAACACGCAATGAAGAAATAACAGAACATGAGTTGAACCAAAATACAACAGAGGTTACAACATTGAGTGTGGACAATCAAAGTGCTTCCCCCAAAGGCTTGTCTATGTGGAAGGAACCGCCACCCGCTGAGAAGAGACAACAGAAGAAACCGACCCGCGCGACCTTGAGCCAACCAGCCAGATATAGGGATTGACAGAGGAAGGAAAGTGAAGAAAATGAATTGGCTGTGGGTAAGTCTTCTTTCTCTTGTAGACTAGTGAAGTGTAGAATCAAGTGGTATGTGAAATCAGTGGTGACACTAGAACAAGGACTGCTTTACGAGTCTATTATCAAAATGCAAATAGTTTGCGTGGTAAAGCCAACATTTTTTTCTGCAATGTTCTGTCGCATGATTATGACATTATTACAATAACAGAGACATGGATAAATGAAAAGCATTATGATGCGGAACTATTTGATAATAGATATACTGTGGCGCGTCAGGATCCCAATGTTAATAAACTAGGCAAATCTAGGGGAGGTGGAGTTCTTTTGGCAGCTTTGCAGAAATACAATCTCAGTATAATAGACAGCTATGATGATGAATTTGATTGTGTTATTGTCAAAATCACGACTGGGGGTAAAACAATTTTTATATGTGTAGTTTATTTTCAACCAAATTCAAGTATAGATGTATATAATATTTTTTTGAACGTATTGAAAGTAAGTGTCCCCAAGGCTGTTCTGTTCTCCTGGTTGGTGATTTTAACATTAGAGAAATAGAAAACAATGAATTTAATCTGGAAAATAGTACCGTAAAATGTCAAAATTTACATAATTTCGTGGTTTTTTATGATATGAAATCTTTTAATCATATACAAAACAATAATAATCGTGCTCTAGATCTAGTTTTATCTACACTAGAATCTGTTGAAATTATCAGGGAATTACTCCCATTAGTGCCAAAAGATCAACATCATCCCGCTATAGTAATAAATGTGCATCATGAAAGTCGTTCAAAAGTAGGTCATAATAAAACATTTTTGGCTACAATTTTAGAAAGGCGAATTTTATGAAATTGTATACTAGTTTAATGTGTGTCGATTGGGAATGCCTAAGGGAATACAATAATGTTAATGACCTATTGAGTAGACTATATGATATTATCTATGAAATATTCGATACTTGCGCCCCTCGCAGGAAAAACTCTGCCTCGAAATTTCCGTGCTGGTTCACTAAAGACATAATTAATAAATTGAAGGCTAAGGCAAGCTATCGTAGGAAATTTCAACTCAAAACTAGCAATAGTACCTCCTATTACATGGAATTTGCTCGTTTGAGAAAAGAAGTTAAAAATGAAATTAGCTTATGAAACATTCTTACATAATACTGAAAATATTATTACTAAGAATTCAAGTGAATTGTGGAATTTTATTAAAAATAGGAAAAGACATCTACCGTCCAAATCATTAAAGTTTCAGGGTCATAATCTGTGTAGTAACGAGGAAATAGCCAATACTTTTGCGAAGTATTTTAGATCAGTGTATGTTTCCTCTTCAGAAATGATAATTGATCCCAACATAGATCAGAGAGATAACATATATAGTAGCATAGGAGCACTAAATATTTGCCAGATAGATTTGAATGAAATAGAAATGGCTATTAAGAACCTTAAGTCCAAAACGGCAGTTGGTTCTGGCGGACTTGCCTCCTACATTGTGAAGGGTTGCGCTGATATACTTAAATATCCCCTATTAATTGCATTCAATTTATCACTAAGAACAAGCACTTTTCCAGACAAATGGAAAACAGCTTTAATTTGTCCAATTCCGAAGTCCAACAACAGTCAAGATATTACCAACTTTCGACCCATAGCAATATTACCTGCTTTTGCCAAAGTATTTGAGCATATCTTGTATCGACGAATCCTTAATCACGTCAAACCGGTTATCTCAATTAAACAACATGGCTTTATTTCACAAAGATCCACAATAACAAATCTTGCAATTATTACAGATTTTATAGCGAATTCATTAGATGTAGGCAGCCAAGTAGATGTGATATATTGACTTTGAAAAAGCTTTTGATAAAGTTAATCATAACATATTACTAGAAAAATTAAAGCTTTTCCACTTTTCTCCGTCCCTGATTAAATTCTTCTCATCATACCTATCTAATCGTAAACAATCCGTTCTTTTTAATGCATACAAATCTAAAGAATATATTGCATCTTCAGGAGTCCCTTAGGGTTCAAATTTAGAACCATTATTATTTTTCTTGTTTATTAATGATTTACCTGACTGTATTCCTGACCATGAAAAATTACTATATGCCGATTATTTAAAATATATGCTAAAATAAATTCTGTGGATGACAACATAAAGCTGCAGCAAGGTCTAGATCATATTGGTAACTGGTGCTCTTCGAATCAATTTGGGGTCAATGAAAGCAAGTGCAAAGTATTATCATTCACTAGGAGCAAATCACCTCGTCACTTTAATTGTGAAATTAATAAATATATAGTAAATAGGCATGATTCAGTTAAAGATCTTGGTGTTACGTTTGATTCTAAGTTAACGTTTGACAATCATATTGTAAATACAACAAGCGAAGCATTCAAGCTGTTAGGGTTCATAATTAGAACGGGAAAAGAATTTAAGAAATGTTCAACATTACAGAAGTTGTACAATGCATATGTTCACTCAAAGTTAGAGTACGCCTCTACTATTTGGAATCCGACTCACATAAAAAATCGCAAGCAATTAGAAAGAATACAAACAATTTTTTTAAAATTTCTAATATATAAAGAAACTCACATTTATCCTACATTTGACAGCTGTAAAACCATACTTGCTAACTTTAATCTTCCTACATTAGAACAAAGGCGACATATGATGGATTTATTATTCAGTCAAAAAGTAACGCAAAATATTTTGGATTGTCCTGATTTAGTTTCTTTATTGAATTTTCATGTCCCCACATTAAAAGTACGTAGGAACACTGGTCTTTATTACTGCAAAAAATCAAGAACTAATATAATGATGAAATCACCAATCTGGAGGACAATAGCTTTGTATATTAGAATGTGTACAAATAACAATGAATTTGATATATGTGATATGTCACCTAAGAAATTTCGGAATGCCATTATCATGAGTTATCAAGAGTTGTGAACTCAAGTTATGTTATCAAGAGTTACGAACATGTAATTGCGTAATTTACAACACTGTAATTGGGCTATAGCCTGTTGTGTTGACAATAAATAAATAAATAAATAAATAAATAAAATCGGAAGAGCGAGCTGGCTACATCGACCGATCCAATGGTTCAGGAATATTTCGTTCAGCTACTCTCGCGCTGGTATGACATAGAGACGGTTCTATGTTCAGTGATCATTATCCCCAATCTCAGGCTACACAGTGTTTCTATATCGATACTTTTTGTCCAGAATTACAAACACTACAGTCAGTCAAACATCATATACATAATTAAGGACCACCTTGGATACAGGGCCGGATTAAGGGAAGAGCTTAGGGGGGATGTGGCCCCGGGACTCCAGATGGACGGGTGCCCTCACTCTGATCAAAATCTCAACTGGCTGTCTATAACGAATCATACAAGATACAACATATGACCAAACATATAAAATATATTTCCTTAATTTTCCCGCTGAACTTTCACAGAAATTTTTTAGACGAAGTCAGCAGGGGCCACATATTTTTTATAGTGTCGGGTCTCCAGATAGGTTAATCCGGTCCTGCCTGTATATATACATATACTGTCGTATACGTGTATGTATCACCATAGACATATGGCCTGTGATTCTAACAAACTCAAAGAAGTAAAAAAAAAAAAAAAATGATTAGAATAAAATAAATGATAAAAAACGCTAACCATTGATTTCGTAAATTGTAGATATTGAGAACATTGAATCCCAATTTAAATATTAACAATAAATATATTAACTCTGGCACATAACATAAAACAATTTAAACATATTGGATAAAGTGAACAAAACTTTAAAATCCTTCTTACTTTTCAGGTGTTAGAAATCTTTGCTTCCAAAGAAGTAACTACGGTTAAACCTGCTTAATTTTGGCAATTACCTTGAAATTTTACATAAAGAAGAGCAAGATATATCTCTTCCCTCTCAATAAAGTAAGTTTTCTCTTTACCTTTGCTTAATCATAGAGATTCGTTCTAGTCCCACTAAATGTCTCTCAAGGATCTCAGTGCTATGTAAATATATTTCTATTAACAACTCGGTAATTTGTCATGTTCTCTTCTAAGCAAAGAACCATCTCACATGTCTTTCATAGAATGTGTCTCGGGTTCGATTTCTGAAATGCATAGAATTCTGGTGTTGGCCCACCATCGTAAAGGAATTGAGGTCATTGAATTAAGAGGTGATGAACTCCACCCTATACAGAATGACACAATGACCAAGGAATGCCAAGGGCTGACCACACACCAACTAAAATCATCTAGTTGGCTATAATACTTCGTTGGTTAAAACGCTAAAAAGAAAAAAAAGCTTGTTTTAGTCCACTTAGCTATATTATTAATTGGTTGTACTGCAGTTTGGCGTCTCTACCAGCAGCAAGGATATATGAGACGTGCACATACAATTTAACGTGAGATTCGAACCTCATGAGCTCCCGCTGGAAATCGAACTCTAGCTGAAATGAATGTGTTTACTCTAGCTGAAAACAACTCTAACCAGGTATGATTTCTTCGCCTTGAAAAGTTCGACGTTATCGCACCAACATATATCATACTTTATATATATATATGAATGTAAGTATGTATATGTCTCTCGTGACATCTGGCAACAATAAAGTATTTACATGGCAAAATTTTATTTGTATCATCTTCAAAACAGTATATTGGTGTTATTCTATATTTCAAAGATTAAACATAATTTATAATATAAATATTCGAAAGAATTAACCTTGTTTGAATTTTTTTGGTGATCGTAAAATAGGTTCTCCTGTCTTGACGGATTTAACTATGGGGAAACAAAAGATATAGATTTTCTAATTGTAGTCAGTAATTAATTTTGCTTTATACTTTTTTTTCTTCTACGTTCTCACCATTTTATTCACTTGCATCTATCAACAGAACTTTTTATTCAATTTTCTTTCTGAAATACATTTCGTCTCATGGTAAACTTTTTGGTAATATATTAAATGAATCATCATCTCGGTATTCAATTAAATGATTAGTGTGAAGCAGTTCACTACGCACGGTCGTTTACAAGTCTCTTCAGTGTTTCCTGGCTTTTGCAACTGGCATCTTCCATTATCTAGTGTGTATACTGTAACCTAGGTCTTCACCTAGCATTTTCTCTCTCTGTAAGTTAGTCTAGCAACTTTTTAATTAGCCCATCATGGCGTAAGATATGTTCACACCAGATATCTCTACTTTTCAGAACACTTTTAACAGGAAAGCTTGTAATGTTTCATCTTGCAATAGTATTTTCTTAAAACACTTGTTCATATACTATATACTCTAAAATTTACTTGTTTTCTTCCAATTCATTTTCTGCATTAGCATAATCCAGATGTTATTGTATCAATCTCGTACAACGATGTTGAATTTCTTTGGTGCAGTCCTCCATTTGCCAGCATCCTGAATACCACGAAGAACTGAACCTGTGGCCCACTCAAACGTCGCCATCTCGACTTGCGGAATCGAGAAAATTTAGGTTAAGTCGGTTCGTGACAAAACATGTAAGATCACACGAAACGAAATACTTGCAATGCCATGTAAAATGCTGGAAAAGACATGACATAATGAATTTATTAACAAAGTCGGTAATAATAAAATCAACAGAATTTTACACACAAACAGTGCTTTTACCAAAACAATATATTATCCATTCTATCACAAACATGCAACTGAAAAATAATTTTACAAAACTTTGCACAGTAATATTTCAATATTCAAATGAACTCTCAAATTTGCATATTTTACATCTCAATAAATGAATTTTGCCACATTTAATTATGTTTACGCTTACAGAATTTATATTTGAAGTTTCAGGTAAGTATTAATAATTCCTTATAGTAGCAATATTGTTTTGTTAGGTTAGGTTACAGTTTATAACGATAGGTATAAACAGAAGGTAATGGTAGTTCCAGACAGTAGGTTCCACGTAAGGTAGGTTCATTTGAAAAAGGTTAGTATCCAGTAGGTTTGCATGTGAATATTAAAAGAGTAGATATTAATTTTCCAGGTAAGTTCGTTAGGTTTGAATTGTGTATATATATATAGGACTTCTGTTTGTACTTCTAATTATTCTAACGTATTTTCAGTTAATTATTTGAGCAATTGTTATATAGTTTGCCTTTCTAAATATCCAGTAAGTTGTAAAGCTAGCTGTTTTGTGATTTATAAACTTATTATATTTTTCATGCATTTTTAGTTATTATTAATATTCCTTTATTCCTTTCAGGTTCACGGATGTATTAGACGTGGCAGACGTATCAACAGTAACGAAGTCATCCCGGTATCTCGTTAAAATCTTGTCCCTATATCGAAACCTCATTCAATTTATTTTCTTATATTTATATACTTATATTCCGTTAATTCTTATTAACATATTTTCTTTATTATTTTATTTTACTTTTATTACCTTTTCACCACGTAGCTTCTTCAGTTTTTACATACATTGATTATCAAATGATTTTCTTTTCAGGGAATCAAAATCAACGATTTAGTACCAGGGATTATATACTTAATACACACGGCATAATGACATTTTCTTGCTGATAAACTATCTATTCTTCAGCATAGCTTCACGTGAAGTCCCTTACCAGATAAATAAACTATTCTTCAGATGTCAGAAAAGCTAAGGATATATTTCCAAACCATTACTACATTTGTGAACACATTGCTCCATTAAAAGAATATGCTGCCATTTTATAAATAGCCTATGTAAAATGTTAAGTTCAATATACATATTCAATAATTATAAGAAATTTTGAATTGTGAGGCCAATCATTGATTTCTCGAATTTTGTCATATATGTATATGGTCAAGAATGCATATTAGAATCATGAAGGTGGAACATGAAACTTCGGGAAGATTAACTTCCCGAGCAAAGATTACTTAGCTCATAGCCATTCTTTATTTTACTTTCCACCTTCAAAATAAACAATTTGTTTTATTTCGTAATTATCAAGTTACCTGTTACACGATTTTATTATAATTTTCCGCATGTTTATAACATAAGATTCAAGAATTATTTAAAATTATCTTGAGCAATTTTATATCTTTTTTTCCGACGTTCAAAACTTTTTTCAGATCAAACAGATAATCATTAATTTAATACATTTTCTTCTTCTTTTAATCTCTGTTTCTACGGATGATACGGGCCACAAAACTCATTGCTCACATCTAAATATTTAACACTAAACATAAATTAAAATTTTAAATTGAATTTTTTTTTAGAAATACAAATAAACAAAATTTAACTACAAAACACGAATTAAAATATATGTAATGCACGCTATAGATTGAGAATACCGGGGCATTACAAGCTCTTTTCTCTCAAATTCTTTTCAGTACTTTTTGGTTTGTTACTTTGTCCATCCTAGGAATTTTCAAAACACAGCGGTAGCACCAGATTTCAAAGGCTGTCATTCGTTTTTCAATTGTTTGGCCAAACGTCCAGGTCTCGCTACCATATACAAGTACATTCTGGACAAAAGTGAGTAGGAAGCGCGTGCGAATCTTCATATCAATATTATAGGAAATAAGTATATTCCATTTGTTGTTGAAGGTGTCTTTAGCTTAGTTTATTCTACTAACAATCTCTGCTTGAATCTTCCATCCAGTGTTACCTTACAACCAAGATACATAAAACCTGACACACTCTCTAACTAATCTCCACCAATAAAATATATTCCCTTTGTTTTGTTTTTATTTGCTACCATTACTTTTGTCTTAGAGGGGTTACGTTTCAAGTACGTACTAACATATTAAGCGCGGCTTCCAACTCTTGCTCATCTTCAACTAACTCTTCCTCTTCTGGATCCAAATTGATCATCTGTAAGGATAGATTCTACCTTTCCTTCGATCTCCGTAGAACGATTGCCATTAGTATTTTCGACGCATGAATTACTAAGATCAGAGTTCTATATGCTCACATCTGATGACCGACGTGTTTTTGCGTAATGGTACAGTAACACAATTCTTAAACTTATCCAGAAGTTATGCTATGTCATACATCCATTGCATCAAGCGAAACAGCTCATTATGTATTTGAGAACCTGAGGACTTGATAAATTCTACGGAACGTTATCAACATTAGGAGTCATTTCTGATTTATTGTTTCCACTGAATAAACCGTGTAATACAGCCACTTCAGTCAGAAATAAGTTTTATTTGTATAATACATTTATTTAATGCTGAATTTAGATTTATCATAGAGAAGATGAAGATTTTCCCGATTTCCCGCTGACGCACTTCCCAATTTTCTTTCTTTTTCCCTTTAATTTAATATACTTTTGCATACAAGTCCACGTGTTTAATATTACTGAATACTTTCTAGCATACTTTTGTGTACTGTGATCAAAGGCTAGAAATCATGGGTTCAATTTTGTGAAATGTTACAATTGATTTCATTATCATAATCAAAATTTCTTGAATTCTTCTTTGCTCTAAAGGTTATAAGTGTCAATGTAAAACTCGAATAGTTTCATAATACTGAAATACTAGAGCCTCTGAGTTCTCAAATAGGTCCCGTCGCTCCTGGATTTACAGTCTTCTCGTGAAAAGTCTGAGTTCAACGTCTCAATACTTGATTCACTTTGCTGAACTTCTAGTTTTAAACTAAACTAAATGTTTCCAAAAATTATATATTCTTCAAACATTGAAAAAAAAAATGTTAAAGCAAAAGAGGTATTAGAGAGTACGAAAGAATCGAGAAGTGACAAAGAATAATCTACATACACAAATTTTTATTTATGTATTCATTCTAAAGTTCAACATCGTTAGGGCATCGTTACTTAATAACTTATCCAAGAAGAATTAATTGATCTGACCTACTTAAAATTACTCTTCGTGCTTACAACGTTTGAGTTCTTTGAAAATATCAATATTTCAGTATCTATGTTACTAAATAGGTAATAATCATAGGGAAAAAGGTCTAGTGAATATAGAGGACTGTCCATTCATTAAAACTACAAATCCTTTAAAACATCCAGTGATTTACTATCCTAATATGAAAAAGATTTGTTCGCTAAAAAATAAACTTATCTATTCTGTAATTCTAACCATTTGGTGCGCTAAATCTAAAATTCTTTTTAATTTTCAGATCATTCACGGTACGAGGCATTGGTTTCAGGGTACGTAGCTTCAATTAAATGGGGTGGTTGGATCAATGGGTGGGTGGGGTTAGTCTACCATCAATCTTCAGAGACTTCAAAGGATCAAAGGTGAAGATTGATGGTGGCTGGATTGACAGACAAGGGAACAGGCAGTGGAAGGAGGGTGTTTGGGCCGCTGGGCAGACGGTCGGATGTAGTTACGTCTTTTTTTTTTTTTTTAATCTGCTCTTTACATATTGGCCTTTTTTTTATTGGGTGGCATCGGATTGGGTGCATGGGATGTCTTACAGAGATGATGTCAATCAAGTCTAGAAGCATCCCAATTAAGAGGCAGACGGTAGCCGACTCTGACACACACACATCTACACGTATGACACCACTTCCATGCACGCATACACACGTACATACGTATAAATATATTAAAATACACGCACACCCATATATACTGCTAATATGCAACACACCCATACAAAGTCAGTCACACACACACACACACACACACACACACACACATATATATATATATATATATATATATATATATATATATATATATATATATGTAAAACACATTTTGGAGCGGGATACCCGAGTGCATATTCGGCTAGAGTTTATGTGGTTCGAATCTCATGTTAAGTGTAGAGATCCACGGTCTCATAGAACCTCGCTTAACTCACAAAATAACAAAATCCAACACACACACACTATATATATATATATACAGATGGTGATCAGAAAAATGGAAACACCTGTAGTTGGCAACACGTCAGATGTATGGGTTGGCAGTGGTGTCGTGGCGCCCGCAGCGCCGGACCGCTGGTTGTGGTGTTTGAGGTCGGTCTCCATACTACGTCAGGCGCAGTGGAACAGCAGTGTCCAGTGGTTGCAGCAGACAGAGGTAGTGTAAAATGGGAGACCTCTCAGATTTTCAAAGAGGGTAAATTGTTGGTGCGCGGTTATATGGAGTGAGTGTGATGGCAGTGGCTACTGTGTTAGGTGTGTCGCGTGGGACAGTGTCGAAGGTGATGACGGCCTACACAACACATGGGAAAATCACATCGGGGAAGCGGAACAGAGGGCGGAAGAAAACCATGAGTGACAGGTCACGCCAGGTGTTAAAGCGCAGTGTCACGCAAAACCGTCGTGTCCCTGCGGAGCAAGTGACGGAGGAACTCAATCAGCATCTCCCCCACCCTGTTTCGACAATCACAGTCCGCCGCGAATTACATGACATGAACTTACGGGGTCGTGTTGCACGGGCAAAACCGCTCAACAGGGACCATAACGCTTTCGCACGCCGCAAATGATGCCGCGACCATGCAACTTGGACCGTTGAGAACTGGAAACGTGTGATATGGTCGGATGAGTCATCCTATTCCCAACCACGGGCCGTGTTTATGTGTGGAGAACGCCCAAAGAAGCTTATGATCTGTAGTGTCTCCGCCCAACTGTGAAACATGACGGCGGCTCGGTAATGCTGTGGGCCGCCATATCATGGTTTTCATTGGATCCTGTGGTCACACTTAGCGGACGAATCACTGCCAACGATTATGTCGCAATTTTAGGAGACCACTTGCATCCTATGGTCCGGATGTTGTTCCCGGACAATGACGCCATCTTCCAGGATGATAATGCACCCATTCACACAGCTGGCGTTGTTGCAGCGTGGTTTGAGGAACATCGGGATGAAGTTCAACACCTCCTCTGGCCCGCCCAATCCCCAGATCTCAACACAATTGAACATCTGTGGTCCATCTTGGAAACACGACTCCGGTGACGATTTCCACCTCCATCCTCTCTCACAGAATTGGCCGATGCCCTGCACGAGGAATGGTGTAAAATTCCACTTGCTACCATTCACGACCTCTATGCCTCCATCCCACGTTGCATCAAGGCTGTTCTGAAGGCGAAAGGTGGCTTGACATCATATTAATCTGGTAAGTTGCAATTTCGTTCAGGTGTTTTCGTTTTTCTGATCACCATCTGTATATATGACACTGTGGTACCAACATCCATTATGTCACTCGTAGACAACTGTTCACTGACAAAAATAAAAATTCTTAGAATATACTTGTTAACTGATTCCTAAGGACATCCAAATAAAGTATCTTGATTTTTTCGATGAGTGTACCTTACATCTTCTTACCAGCAACTATCGAACATGAATAATATCATTTCAATTTTATCTACAAATTATCATTAAGAAAAAAATGAAATGAAATCTTTAAGTTTAACGTCCCACGGTTATGCCGGTTAGGCTAAAGGAGACGGTGATAATGAGAAATGAGTGAAATGGTGGAATGAAGAAAGTGGGAGGAAACGGGAGAACCCCGAGAAAACCCACGAGCACGGTGTTCGTCCACCACAAAGTCCACAGGGCGCGAGCTGGCATCGAACTATCATTAAGAAATCTACTTCTTAATAATACCATTGTCTCCGCATTTCTTTTTACACTTGATTCCTAACATTCCTAAAACCGTACAACGACACTATTCAATTTACACAACAGAGAGCAATGGCGTAAATTATTGTTCATTTCCACCCACCAAATCCCACAAACCATGATTTAAGTCGTAACTTATTTTGACCATAATTTGAACTTCGGAAACATAATATAGTAACAACAATAATTCCAATCTCCAGCAAACTTCCCGTGTTATTCTTATGCTTTTAATGTGCATTTGTTTCTCCTTTTTTATATCATATGCTTCATTATACCTTATTA
The DNA here is from genome assembly GCF_964235325.1 of Thermobia domestica. Lineage (NCBI taxonomy): Eukaryota > Metazoa > Arthropoda > Insecta > Zygentoma > Lepismatidae > Thermobia > Thermobia domestica. The sequence continues at coordinate 74,946,350 of NC_137464.1, forward strand.
TATGAAGTTTTCTTCATTCACTCTCTCTACAAATTTCACTGCTAAAGCACTCGTTACTTGGTGGTGTCTTGTTTCACTTCTTTCAAAAATTTATTTTCTATAATTTATTTTCCAGTTCTTTTTTCCTCAAGTTTCCATCATACTTTCCCTTTTATAATGATCATTGATTTCTACAACTCTTTATCAAGTTTCTATTCCGATCTTCGTTCATTCCCAATATTCTATTATTTTCTAGATATTCGTTTCTTCACTCCTAGATTAACTATAATTCAATAGTCGTATTGGAAATAAAATATTGCCAATGTGATGAAATGCATAAATATATTTCAACATCGAATAACTTTTTAAAATTTTTACAGCTGCTCTGAGTTTTTTGCTTTTTAATTTATTATTAGTATGTTGTACTAATTCATACCGACCCAGGCCGATCAATGCCTCAATCATCTCATATATAGTAATTTTGACTTCATATGTTTCTACACATTTACTTGTGTACTACGCATATTGATTCACCTTTTCTGAACAAACGTACATATATAAGCATTTTATTGTTCTCAATTTTTCTTTTCTTTTTTTTTTTTTTTTTTTTTTTTATTAATGACTAATACTATATGAAATATGGATCCATAGCTTAACAATGAACCGGAACCACATGATGTCCCACCGATAGTAGAACCGAAGTCTCTCGGACCAAACACACGAAATTATTCATACATGTTTTCTACAGTTTCTATTTATTTATTTATTTTTAGTTTAACGTCCCATTGTCATGCGCCGAGGCTAAGGTGATGATAATATGGATGATAATAGGGAAGACGAAAGTGGTAGAGACTGGAACAACCGGCATTTTTTTAACATACATTTACACAAACATACTACACTGACATTTCCAACTACGCGCACTCTAGCTCTTCAGCTCGGCAAGTAAGAGGGAATACCCAAACTAACCAGAATTGCAACACAACACGCATGCGTTTTATAGTTACGGAACGAACGTCACTAGCGAAGTGGCATCATCTGTGTGGAGCTGGAATTGTTTATCCTTGGTGCTGCTTTGTATGTGTTCCTGCTTATAGCGTCCGGTGATTAATTTGATGTATGACTACGAGGAGTGAAGAGAATGCCTGAAATTTCATTTTTTGTTGGAGTAAACTGCAGCTGAGACCTTTGTTATTTGATAAGAATAATTCTTTGAATAAATGACAAGTTTGCAAGTGTTTCCCATTTCAAAATTGGACATTTCAACTTAAGATTTACCACGACTTGAGCTCTTCCTGTGCCTGTGTGCGACCAAGGCCCAACAGTGATTGATTCCCGTCCTATTTCGAAATCTTATAAAATTCGCTGGCAGGTACTCAATGGCAAATTAGTTCAGTAGTCTTTTGACTATCGTCAATAATAGCCTGTAGAAATGTTTCAATGTCTTTTTATTTCAGGATGACTAGGTAGTGGCAGGTGCAAGGTTTGTTCAAAAAATATCGGTCTTTTATTCATTGTGTATTCAGGATTGCCCCTTGGGTTACCAAACACTTATCCCAACGGCTCTCTCATTGTTGGAAACAGCGTTGGAACGCCTCTTTCGGGATTACGTGCAGGTAGTCCATCGCACCATTAAACAAGAAGTATTCCTTGCGATCTAAGAGAAACGAAAGCATTATCTTACCTGCACTTGTGGGAAGGTTCTTGAACTTTTTTGTTGGAGCAGAATGTGTGTGAAGACTTTGCCATTTTGACTCAGGGCTCAAAATGGTTGCATTAACTTTCGTCACCGACAACAATTACTCAGAGAAAGTCGTCCCTGTCGTCGTTCTAACGCTGCAGCAGTTCAGAGACATGCCAATGCGACAGGCCCCTTGTCTTGGTGTTAACTGATGGGAGACTCATTGCGCACATATTTTAAGAAACATAACGCGTCAACAATGACTGCGTGAACCGTACCATGGTTAAGCTTCACTAACATACAAACGTCGTTTACTGTTACACGACGGTGTTTCTTGATAGGCTCATCCACTTTAGCAACATGTTAGTCTGCGACACGGTTAGGTGCTCCACTCCACTTGTCATTCCCAAACATGTTCTTCGTAAAAACTCTTGTTCCTCTCATGAACTCTTGACAATAACATTCAGTCTCCTTTCATCTTTTACTCTATCTCTACCCGCTTATACGGGGTTAACATTTTTGATGATTCGTATTCATCTTGCTCATCATTCAATATTAACTTCTTTTCTTCGAAGTAGGTAGTCACACAGTTTGTCCATCTTTTTTGGTCTTCCTCTTTTGCCTTCTATTTCCATTTTCTCTACACTCTTGCCGACATAATTACAATTTTTCTTATAACATGACCTACCACTTTAATCTTATCTCATACTTCCATCGACATATCACTCAATTTACCGCTCTTTCATATTCTTTCATTTCTGATCCAACCTGGTAACACCATATATTCATCTAAGCATTTTTATTTCTCCCACTTCTAGTTTCTTCTCTTGTGCCTTCTTGATTTACCAAGTTTCTGCTCCGTACAACATTGGGGATTTCACTACGATCTTGTAGGCTCTTCCCTTTCTTTTGACACTTATTCTTTTATCACAAAAAACACCCGAGATCTTGCGTTTTATTCATCCCACCTTAATTCTGTGCTCTATTTCCGCATCTAAATTCCCATGCTTATCCACCATGGAACGTAAGTATTTAAATGTATTTACTTGCTTTATATTCTGTCCTTTTACCTGTACGGTTTCTTCTCTATCTCCTCCAAAGTTCTTATATTCAGTTTTCTTCCTACTAATTTTTTATCATGTCGCCCAAAGTCCTCACTTTTCCAGTTTCTCTTCTAAATCTTCTTTCTTGGCATTACACCAATATGATGCGTCGTCTATAAACAGCATACATCAATATGATGCGTCGTCTATAAACAGCATACACCAATATGATGCGTCGTCTATAAACAGCATACACCAATATAATGCGTCGTCTATAAACAGCATACACCAATATAATGCGTCGTCTATAAACAGCATACACCAATATAATGCGTCGTCTATAAACAGCATACACCAATATGATGCGTCTTTGATACTTTCAGATACGACATCAGTAACTAGGGTGGATATATATAGGCTCATGGAAGATCCTTGATATAATTCAATGCTGACAGGTATCCAGTCCATGTAGATTACGCTGCTCTTGATCCTTGTTCTAGCTTCTTCATATATAGCTTGGGCGAGGCGAACATATTTTCCTTGTACAGCTCTACTTCTCATGCATCTTCAGATCTTTTGACATGGTACTGTCATAACCTTTCTCCAGGTCGATAAACACTACATACTGTATATATTTATTTCTTCTTTTCTTGATATTTTACCATCATTTATCTAATTGAAAAAATGGCATCTGTTGTTCCCTGGCCTGGCATGAATATGAAATTCGAATTGTTCCTCTCCTATTGATATCCCTTTGCTAATCTGTCTCTCAATGAATTTTCCCAAATTTTCATTGTATGGGACATTAGCTTAATCCCTCTATAATTATTGCAATCTTGAATATTACCCTTCTCCTTAAAAAATAGTATTATTTTACTCTCTCTCTCCATTCTTTGGGTGTTCTTTCTTCCGCAAATAACTCTTGAATCAACTTTAACCAAATTTAATCGCCGAAGCATTTCCATACCTCCACATCTATTTCATTGCACCAGCTGTTTTGTCTATTTTTCATTTTCAATACCGTTCATATTACGTCTTCTTTCTTTATGTTGTCTGTAACTCCTTGCTTTGATACATCGTTCTTTAAGATTACTCTCAAATTTTCATTTAACAACTTTCTTTAGTAGTTTTCCAGTCATCTTTTCATTTTATCTTTCTTTCTTAATACATCTTTTTCGTGTTTTATTTGTATAATATTAAGAGAAATATTTTATTGTTTGCCCCGTATTCTTGCTATCCCTAGTTTTCTCTTACTTTTGCTAGTTTCAGACTCTTCATACACTTTCCAGTAGGCCTCTGATTTTGCTTTTTCTACTTCTCTTTTAGCTGCTTTGTTCGCTTTTCGGTAACGTTCTTGATTCATGTCAGTTTCTAATTCATCCCTCTTTGTCTTCGCACTTCCTTTCACTTTGCTTTCTGTACGTCTTCATTCCAGCACCAAGTGTATTTATCTGCTGGAGCACCTTTTCCGTGAGATATTGCCTAATGATCCCTACACTCTTTGTTTAATGACCACACTGTTTATCTCCTACCATTTGTTTGCTCCTTTTACGGGAAGTAGTCTTTGTAATTCTTTTCTTGGAACTCAATGAGTTTACACCATTAATTTTGGACATGGATCTACTTACAATCCAGTATTAGGACTCTTTGTGTTGTGCTCTAACTGCTTCTCCGAGTTTCTCTCTTTTGAGTGTTACCTTCTGCATAAGAGATAATCTATTTGGCTCTCCCTTGTTCCATTTTTATATGTAACTAACTGCTTTGTATTCCTCTGGAAGAACATGTTACATATAGAATAATCAGATGGCACTGCAAAATTTAAATATTCTCTCCAATTCCCTATTATGTTCTCCGATATTTCAACATTTTGGACCATTGAATATATGACTTCTACTCTAGTATCAATATGCACATTCGGATAGCCGCCCAGAATTTTCTTTCTTCCTTTGGTATACTAGCCAGTTTTCGCTCCAAATCATTCCAGACAGCGTCCTTTTCTTCGTCTTTGCATCCAACTTACGGAAATACACACTTACAAAATTAAACATTTCTTCAAGATACAATTTGATTTTTATTGTTCTATTTCTCCTCCTATTTGCGCCAACTACACATCGATTTAATTCACTACTCACAACAATTTCTACCCCATTTCTATCTTGCTGATTTGCTCCACCATACGGTAGTTTATATCCACTTCCTGGGTTCTTCGCTTTATTTCCTCTCCACTTTATTTTTGAACACAGTGGTTCTGGTTCTATTCTTCTTCTTGCCATTAGATCTACCACTTTTTTTCTTTTCCAGTCATTGACCCCACATTTAAGGTTACGAATCATATCTGGACTAGGTTCTTTAATAGAGATCGCCCATTACTCTGCTCTTCTTTCGACGTCTCCATTACGCGTCGCTTTAAACATAAAATGACGACTCGGCTACTGCTTGATTATCATCGTTTCTCATTCCTTGCCGGACAAGTAACGCCATTTAGCGAGTGAAACGCGGAAGAATAGTTTTCGTAACACCAGCAACCACTTGTCTGGTTTATCCTCATATTTCTAAATACCATAATTTTTGTGCTATATCTTCTACTTCATTATTTATTGACTGCTCCTTACAAATTTGTTTACGCAAAAAAAGATACTTTTCGAAAAAAAAAAAAAAAAGAACGTATTCTATTGATATATTGCCATTTTTGACAGGGGAAAAGCATCCTAAACTTGTGATTTACACAAAGAATTATTCGTAAGTGCTTAATGAAAGATAACTGTAGTCTTGGCCGTAGATTTTTCCAACAGAAGCAACTTCAAGACTTCCTCTTTATTCTATGTAATCATACATCAAAACAATCATAGGACACCACGAGTAGGAAGAGACACAATGCAGCACTAAGAAGGAACCACTTCACTAAGACTGACGCCACTCCTGACATTGGCGCGGGAACTCCAAGCTAACAATGTCTAGTGGCACATTCCGTAACTACAAAACATATCTATGCTGGGTTGTAATTGCAGTTATATTTGTGTACCCTCTCCTAATGCTGATAGTTATATGAACAATTACACTTACACGACACCATGCCTTACCTGTCTCTCCATATGTTATGTTGTTTCTACATAGCTTATGGCATCTTTTATCAGCACCCTAACACTTGGTCCGATGCCTACATTTTCATCTGACCCGATATCCTATGGCCCAGATGCCTTTCCTGAAGTTTTCGTGCTCCTTTGTCTGTCTTCCCCCTATCTAGCCATTCTCTTAGCCACCCCATTGAAGCTGGTGGTCGATAAGTTTAAAACCTGGCCTGATTACTAGATCAATATGGAAAGTTTCCTTCTACCAAGAAGTTCTACTAGAAGGTATTAAGGATTCGTAATTTCATATTGTTAATTAAGCTAAAGAAAATAATGAAGTTGTCTAATGATTATCTATGAGTGAACGAGAGGGAAGAGAAATGTCAATGAAAGAAGAGTTGTATCGTCAATGGAACAAGCATAACAACCAAGTTCAAATTGGATTTATATTTTCTTGTTAAAACGCATAGTCCTCACACATGTATTTGTGTTTTATAAATAAATGTACGTCTTTGCATTCAATTCAATGGGTTCTTTTTAATTTCTTTAGTTTGATTCTTAAAATGTATTTTTTTTTTTAGATATGTTTTAATATAATACCTGTGTCATCTTTGTTAATGCATTGATTTATATGGAGAATTATTATTATTATTTTAACGAAATGAAAGTTTCATCATATGGTTTTACTGATTTTTTCCTTCAAATCTCTTTAAATGCCGCTTCATGAAAATTCAATTTTGCAATATATAATTTTAATATTTAATAATAAACTTAGTTTAAGTAAAATTAAATTTACATATATATTGCAAATTCATTTTGACAAAACAAGGAACATTTTAGTAGAATGAAAGAAGTAGTCAGTAAAATAATATCATTAAAATTCCTATTTATTTCAAAGAAAGTAGTAAAATAATTCTTCATATGCGATAAAATCAATGGGCGAAAGAATAATGGCGTAGATACTCAACATGGTTGACAGCGGCTAATTCGGTGAGTTTTACAGGGAATGAAGAATAGCATTTAACTGAGATCACGCATCCACACAACTTTTAACAACAACGCTATCCATGAATTTCTTAGGAACCGAGAAACAATCCAGTAACCACCTTTGTTGATACATATCATACTGTCTCACCTCTGCTCTCGAGAAGAAAAAAAAAAAAAAAAAAAAAAAAAAGAAAGAAAGAAAGAAAGAAAAATATTATTTTTGTGTCTTAAATAAGAATTTAATCATCATTGTCAACTGGGGTGACTTTGCTTACTTTTCATCTTGAAAGTGTTTATATTCTATACTAAACAAAGTATAATAATAAAAAGGTCACATTCAGGAAATGTTTACGGAAATGATTTATTTTCGTATTAATTAAATGAGACTCTTTCTCAACAATTGAAATATAGGCGGACGAAGTCCTGACAGTTAGTCCTGGTTGTACTTATCTTCTGTTTTTAACGTAAATAAACACGAAATTTATTAGCTCTCAATTATTATTATTATTATTATTTATATATATTATAATTTATATATATTATTTATATATTATTTATATATTTATTATTTATATATATTATTATTATTTATTTATATTATAATTTATCAGAATTAATTAACTACCGATACGTCCGTATCCTGATATACAAGGGTATAAGGGCACCAGGTTCGAATCCAAGTTTCAGTTCCGAGCTGATCTCCGGAACATATAACTTATATCTCGAACGTGATTCGAAAATATATCAAATTGTCCGAAGGAGAACCCGAAATGGATATTTAAGCTGCCATTCCTTAAGTTAGAGAGGTCTTGAAAGGTTTGAGTTCAATCCTGTTTTGAGTCTCCTTTACTTAAGTCAGTTCGCGCGGTTGTTAGTCCGGCAAAATGATAAATGAATAGGAATCAGGACACTAACTGGGCATCGATATGAGAACTCATGCATATCACTGGTTACCTGAGATGCCCACAACATCCAACAACAGTATCTTATTCTAACATGAACATAAAAATATTATACAAAACACATGGAAATAAAGTATTCACTTATGAAAAATATTAGTTGAATCCAACAATTATGCGTCACAAATAAGAGTATTAAATTTACTGTAAATTTTTTTCGATAACTTTTGTTGTTGTTGTTGTTGTTGTTGTTGTTCTCGCCAAAAATATTTATAAAAGTTTTTACAACACGAAAATCAAATGAAATGTAAGTTTAAATTGAAGAAGAACAAAATTAATTTTACATTTTTCTCTTCAATACATATTCACACAGCTATCATTTAACTTTGTTATAATTCATTTTGCCCCACCCAACTTTGATGGCCAATAACTCGGAAACCAAAAGGTCTGTACATCACAATATTTCATGTTGAGTTCGCACGCATATGAAGTTAGTCTAAGTTTATGACGATATCAACTTTAATAGGACGCATTTTAATGATATTTCTTGATTTCACTAAGTTTAAACCAAAATTTTATGGACAATAATAACTCAGGAACTAAATGCTCATATATCATAATATTAACCGTGTAAATAAGTACGTTCGAGTCCATAACTACTAATGGACAAGATCAGATGATTTCCGTCGATAGTATGTGTTAAACAATATCCTTTTGTTAACTCTAAACTTAAATTTCATGGCTAATAATTCGGGAATCAAATGCCTGCACACCATAATACTATATATGATTAATAAGCTCGTCAAAGTCTGCCACCATGTAAGTTTGGTAAAAATCGGATGAGTTCCATTTCTCTCGCTTTAGTGAAATTTCTTGATTTCAGTTGAGTCCAAATCTAACTTTGATAGCCACCAATAACTCGAGAATCAAAGTTCTGTACGTCATAATATTTCATAAAGTTTCCATGCATACCAAACTCATTACGATCTACGATCATATCAACTTTGGTGAAGATCATTTGAGTTTAATCAAATGTGCCTTAGTGAATTTCTTGATGCCACTAAGTTTAAACTCAAATTTGATGGACAATAACTCTGGAACCGACAGCCATACCATAATATTTAACGTACTTACAAACTATACCGAGGCCCACAATCATACTAATTTTGATCGTGATTGGATGATTTTTGTCGATAGTATGAGTTACACAATATATTTTCATTAAATCCAAATCCAAATTTGATGGCCAATAACTCGTGCATTAAAGGCCTGCACACCATAGCATTACATACCAGGGCAGTCAAAAAGTTCCTGGAATGTTGAGGCAGCTCTATGGCCACAATATAAGTACACATTTACTTAATTGTCTTGAAAGTAGGCACCTTTGGAACACACGCACATTTTCTCCACTGCTCCTGCCATTGCTGCAAACACCGACGAAAGACCTCTTTGGTATCTTCCAACGTCACGTTTCGTCTTCTACGATGGCGAAACGTGTACCTTTGAGGCCAATTTTTCCTTAAAACACTATTACCTTAAACTGTTGTAAGGCTATCAAAGTCTCTGAAGCAATTGCTCCAATTTGCACATGTTCTTGATGTTTGAGTGTTGATCGAACTGCCACAATGCAACTAATCACTACACCCCCCTCCTCCCCCGACCAACTTCACTTGTCGTACACTGCTTGTTATCTGTATGCACACATGTCAAATTCATAGCTACCTAGGTAGACAACTAAGGACTGTACAAGATTCATTTTGATTACTTCACAAATCCCAAAACTACATCATTCCGGGAACTTTTTGACTGCCTTGGTGTAGTTACAAACCTTGTTCAAAGCTAGTCAAGATTGAATGAATTTTGTCGATTGCTTGCAACACATACTATCCTTGTTTGATTTTTATAAAGAAAAATGAAATGAAGAAAGAAAACAAAACTAACGAAATTGCTTTGCGAAAAATGACATCCCTAATATATACAGGGTGTAACGAAAAGGTACGGCAAAATCTCAAGGGTAGATTCCTTATGGGTCGACAAACAAAAAAGTTCACATGACCATATGTCGGGAAATGCATCGTTACAGAGTTAACGACCATTGAGCCGCCTGACGGTGTAGAATAGGCACATTCTGGTTGCTCCTTAATGTGACTCAATTTAAACCTCAATAGTTCAGCTTCTAATTAAGCTAGGAAGATAATTTTGGTAACAATGTGTTCCTGAAGGATGAAGCTTTCCGTCAATATGCATTTTAGGAGTATACCTCAAAGGGGAAAGGAATGACATCCCCGAACTCCTGATGCAAAAAACAAAAACACAATTACCCTCCCCCGTGGTACACCCCACATACATAAAATACATATCGGCGGAAAGCGTCGTTCTTCAGGAATACATAGGTACCGAAATTATCTTCCTAGCTTAATTAGGGCCTGAGTTATTGAGGTTTAAATTGAGTCACATTAAGGAGCGACTAGAATCTGCCTATTTTACACCGTCAGGCGGCTCAATGGTCATTAACTCTGTAACGATGCATTTCCCGACATATGGTCATATGAACTTTTTTGCTTGTCTACACAAGCAACTCACCCCTGAAATTTTGCCATACCTTTTTGTTACACCCTGTATATATACAGGGGACATCATAAAAGGGAAGGTGCATCGGGCAATTGCCTCGTTGTCCGGCTGGACAGTTACCGTTAATACCGATACTTTAAAATTTGATTATGTTTAACGTTCCTTTTCATCACCGAAACTATGTAAGTCAGAGCCTTATGCTGAAAGGATATAAATAGTACTTAGGAATTCTCCATGAGGTAAAATTAAACAGAATTTGCATAACGAGACGAGAGATCTCCTAATAAAATCAGAAACTGTTCCAAGACGAGATATTACTTTTATGATACCTTTTCGAGAAGAGAGAACCTAAACTCTTGTTTTGTAGGCACGCCTATTCAGATGCTTTATTCGCAACTTCATACTCCACCTAAAATTAAATCCAGAATGACACACAGTTTTGCTATTTAGCCAGGATGTTTACATCTTTACCCACGAACGTTGTCCATTAAGGTCACTGATTATTTAGGTGAGGAGTAAGATATGTACTTTTCAATGTTTTCTTACTTTCTTGTTCTTTTTGAAGCACAAACAAACCGAGAATATGTTATACATTTGTATGAAAACAACATATATTGTCATTATTCTTAAAAAAAAAAAATAAAATAAAAAAATAAATAAATAAATAAAAATAGCAGTTTCAAGTGATTATTGTAACACAAATTGTTGTATTTTGTATGTACAGTTTCACAATGAGTCTATTGGGTCTAACGGTTATAACAGGTCTCGGTTTTAATGAATATCGGTTTTAACGGGCTAAACGGATCATACGAGGCGAACGGCCGAAACAAGCCATACGGATCGAATGGTCCTGAGTTTACATTCGATCGTATAAAACCGAATGTATTGGGGTGATGGGTAAACGGGGAGATGGGTTTATCCGAAAATTCCGAGTAATAATATACACTTAAAACAAGGGCTCTTGGCCAATTGTTTTGTCGTCCAGACTACAGATTTTGCACCACTTTTTGAATAAAAAAGATAATACATTATATTCATTTGTATTTATTATGAATAAACACTAATACAGAAATTTGTCATTTTTAATTATTTACAACGTACTGGGTTTCTCACCCATTTGGCTGTGAATAGTATAAAAATACAATTTCACTCAATAAACAAACAAACACGAACGACACTAGCATTAATCCTTCTTATTATTTACATTACAAATTCAACCAACGATACAACACATCTAGAAAACAAATAATTTTACTCTACTTTGTTTTTACCAGGCAGCTTGTGCCTAAGGCATTACTGTTTTTATTTATACTACTCTAAAAAATAACGCGATACGTTTTAAGTATGAACTTCCCTGTGTATCTACTCTTGAAGAAAACGCCCTTTAAATAAAGCTAATGGGACACTTATCGTGTGAAGAGAGAAAGAAAACAATGATGTTAACAAAGAATTCCTGAAGATGTTCCTAACGGAAAACTATTTTCAGTATTTTTTAGTAGAATCTGTTGTTTTGCATTTGTATGCAACCTGAGATCAATCTTTCATAATCTTACCATTAATTCTCGAAGCAAAGAAAGAAAGAAAGAAAAAAAAAGTAGACTCAACATTGGTTGAAAATATGGAACGCAATATAATATTTTATATTTATCCAAATAGTTAACATATAGTTCATGATACTTTACTTCCTTTACGTATATATTTTACAGAATTTTAAAATCAGTAACTATACCAATTGTTAACAACAGTAATAAACTGCCTTGACAAGGTAGTTATTCCCAAATTTTCTAAAAACTATTGCTTAGAAAGTCGCCACTTTCATTTGTTAGAACTGAAACAATTATCTTAACATTACTAAAGATGACGTTTAACATTACTATGGTTAAAAAAAAAAAAAAAAAAAAAAAAAAAAAAGTGTAGTAACTATCGTTTAATATTAAGCGTCGAGGAACTTTCTCAAAAATCAGCCAATAACCTTTTGTATCGTTCTTGTGATGTTACTTTTCATTTATATGTTGTTGTAAATAATAAAAATTACTTAGCTTCACAGTAATTCGTAAGTTCTTCTAAACAATATTATGAAGAGTTACGTACTAGGATCAACCACTTACTAAGATCAAAATCCATGGTCCAAATCTGTCTTATAAAGCGCAATTCACTGATATATAAATTCCATTAAGAGTATAAGATATACCATACATGAATTTTTATACATACGTTTATATCTGAGATTTCTATTACGAAATTTTTCTGTTATGTTACTATAAAGAAAATAGACTTGCGTAAAAATGGCAGTCCTTTTACGTTTCACAGAAAAATCAAATGGAATATTTTATTTCCGCTTTTGAAATCAAAGTTTTCTAGGAAAAGTCAAGCGCAAGCATAGCGCTCCGAAAACGTTAGTAGTTGCAGCAAATATATGCATTAATAAAGAGTGTCTATTTTTTTTTTTTTTTTTATTCCAAGAACATATATAGACTATATAAAGAAAAATAAAATAAATAAACACAGCGACAATATCTCATTATTTTTGGCTAGTTTTCATGTAACTGTGTATATAGGGAATTAATGAATGTATACATTTTCCAGTTGATACTAAGTATGGAGTATTTTCATTCAAAATTGAATCTAATTATGGTAGCAATGCGTATCAAGGTGACGTAGTGGAAAAAAAATATATTACTCATGAATGCTAGCGTCACCACATAATCGAAACAGCTGTCAAACAAAGTGAAGAGATATGGGTGTCATCGAGGTATGCAAGACCATTTTAAAGATGCTAATATATGTTCTGCAGATGTATCTTATCTGCCATTCGAGCAGTGTCTGGAAATGAGCGACTCATTTCGAGCATGATGACACAATATTACACTACCACACAGACACGTGAGCGTACCTCAATGTAAAAGTTTACCAGAACAATATGGAAGAAGAAATGCAGTTGACTCCCCATCCCGTGATTTTTCTTCTGTTGAAATATGTATACATTTGGCCCCCACCCAATCCCCTTTCTCTTCTATTGTATGTCTGTCATATCCACGGCCTACTGTGATACAAAATTCAGCTTTGTACAATGCTTACGTGGTTTCACCTGGTTTATCTACTTCTATGTTTTATGTTGAATATAAGAGCTGAAATATTTTTGCAAGCGGAAATAACTGCTTCTAGAGTGATTTAACAGAATAAGTATCATAATATAAATCTAGAATATGAACGTATTCGTATAAACCCATGTATAAAGGGTGTTTCAAAACAACAACGACAACGTTTGGGAGATGATTCATGACACCAAGATAAGACGAAAAGTATAGACCAACCTGGGTGCATAAACGCTTCCTTTCAGAGTTATAGGCCGTCGAAAACATGAAAAACTGAACTTTAAATGTCCATAGCTCCAAAACTATGGGGCCTACGGTAGTCGGGTCAACACTTCACTTAGGAACTAACATGTGCCCTATCCAAAAATACATGTTTCAGAATCCTAAGGTACTCACGCAACAATTTTTATAGAGGGAGTTTTGCTACGGCATATAAGTTGAAATACTCACGAACTACCTCTATAAAAAATTGTTGCGAAAATACCGCAGGATTCTGAAATACGGGTATTTGAATAGTTCCTAAGTGAAGTCTTGACCCGACTACGGTAGGTCTCATAGTTTTGGAGCTATGAACCTTTAAAGTTCATTTTTTCATGTTTTCGGCAGCTTATAACTCCGAAAGGAAACATTTGTGCACCCAGGTTGGTCTATACTTTCTGTCTTATCTTGGTATCAGGAATCACCTCCCAAACGTTGTCGTTGTTGTTTTAAAACACCTTGTATATGTATCAGTTTGGTTAACAACTGCTTGAAAGCTTTCTTATGTAAGACAATCTCATTTGAGCATAACTATTTCTTTCTCTTTGTTAGGGAATTATAACATTGAACACTTGTAACATTTTGAGGCAGTCTATATTGTATAGATTGCAATACATTAGACTGTATAAAGATCTATCACAGCTAATCTGGAAAACCTACAGAGGCACAAATCATATGCCTATTGCGTAAGGCATACATTTTATATATGTTCATTTTATATGTACGTAGAGAATTTTTACACTTACTACTTAATCTAAATTTCGTGCAAATTATGTACCGGGGGCCATTAAAATACATTTGTCACCCTAGTCTAGATTACCTTATCCTAACGTGTTTCATTCAGTACTTGTAGTAGAACAAAATATTTATCAATGACTGCTCATTAATGTACCTGGCCCCGTAAAGTAAATTTGCACCTTATTTTCATGTATTTACTAGTACAGTTTGATTAAACATCGCAACAGGTAGTGAATAGAAAGCGTAGTATAATTTTCTTACCACCAACCAAAGTGGTGGTGGCTATATATATACACACAAACACCATCATATCAGTTAACAGAATAAAATATATAGGATATTCATAGAATGTGTTATACTGTAGAAATAGACAATTCTTGAATTGTACTTATTAATATAGCTTCAAAGAAAAGAAAAAAAACTAATAGTAATCTTTAATTCAATCGAAAATGAACGATCTCCACAGTATTTTACTAATATTTCACATACAATTTAATTTTTGAAAGAAAGGATAGTAATTTGGTTATTTCTCAGATTCTATCACAACCAAAACTTTTACAAGTTTAAGGTTAATCTACATTTACACACACAACCAATTCCCACACAAAATGACAAAAACTTGTATCATATTTTCTGCATGGCAACACATAAGAACATGGTTTCAAATACTCCAATGTGAAAGTGTTGGATTCAAACATATCTCAAAAGGACGACTTCCCCTTTCTCCAGATGAATGGAAATATCAGTACAGTTTAGCTTTATACGATATATACAAATTTTGTAGGAGCCATTCACCAATTAATGTGCTTATTTTTAAAAGCATACCAGTTTTCTGAGAACCATTTAGCAGCTTTAATTTAGGAATTTATTTTCAAAAGTTACTGTTCTCACATAATAAATAATAATAATAAAAACAACTTTGGGAGACATAGGAAGTCGGTTGCTTTGTAACAGAAACACTCGAACCGTCGAAACTGTTATTAGCTCCTATTCTAATGTTAAATACCGTAAGACAATCTCAAATATTCTAAGAAGTATTTTTCCTTCTTTCTTTTGACTTCAGAAGGTTGAATTTGTCATTTCTGCCGTAAAATTAGTGTAATGGAGATGTTAAACTTTGAAAATAAGCCTCTCAATTATATTCCCCACATTTTTAAACATTTTCTTTCTTTCAAGCTATATCACTTCTTGCACGACGGCCATGGCCGTGATTCTTTTGATGCTAGACCTTACTCTTTGGCATATATGTTATACTTAAAACATCAATGAGCTAAAAAAAATATATAAACCAAATTAAGTACGGAATAGAAGAGTAAACATTTATTAATTGCGAACGAAAATAAGCGTGCTAACAATACGTGGAAACTTATTTTGTTTATATTTTATTTTCAACCAAAGATTTCCAAAAACAATAATAATTTGATTGTGCAAACTTACTTCGCTTTTAGATTTCGAAAGTTAAAATATGACGATACTGAGAATCTCTGACCTTAACAGATACCACTGCATATTTGAAAGGATTTTTTGTAACGAGATATATGCTAATATAAATAACTTAATAAAAGATATAGCTCCCAACATACTTGTGTATATATGTCTAGTTACCGGACTATATTATTGAAATATTGAAACCGTCTCGTGTTTCAAAAGCTTCATCGGAGGAAAGAAAGCCCGACTTCAACACTGACAATCTTACCCTTTCTTGAAATTATTTTCTTGATTTTACAACGAAGGTTTTAACGGTAAATCTTTTATTTGAAGCTGTTGTGTATGAACAAAGAAAAGAAAAACACTAAAATGCTTAAACTATACTCAGAAAGCACGGGAATACACTGACGGTAGAAAGTAAAGTAAGAAAGCTTATAAATAATTTTACATAATTAAAAACTTCAATGACAAAAATATATAAGGATTTCAATTTCTGTTATTGACTTAATGAAAAATAATAAAGCGACATCCTGTGACAAAATTAAACACTAAAACTATGCCACCTTGATTATTGGTAGTAAAAAATTTAAGTTTAAAGAAATGGAAGAATAATTAACAAGAATCTTTAAAATCGTTGTATTAACTGTTACACTGTTGAGAAATACAATATATGATGAATTCATAAAAATAATCTTCATAATTATCTGCTCATACGAAACTTAAGAAAAATTACAAACTGAAATAGTTTTGTATGTAGTGTATACTTTACTTATTGACTATGGTTGATTTTGGATCAACTTAGGAACTGAATACAATATACAACAACAGTACTGAATTTACACAGTTTAAAAGTAATTATAAAACTTTACTTATATATTATTATTTAAATTTGGCATATTTTCAGCTACAATGTAAGTAAGATAATGTTATAATGTGTACAAAAATTAGTATTTCGAGAACAAGATCTAGAAACGGAATAAAACGAAGAAAATGTACTAAAACTAGATGGAACGCTATTTTACATATCAGGGCTAGATTAATCCATTTAGAGGCCCGGGGTTAGAAAAATATGTGGCCTCTGCTGACTTCACCTACTTTCACAATCATTATTTTTGTGAAAGTACAGTAGGAAAGTTAAGGGAATATGTTTAATATTTTTGGTCATATTTTATTCTATGATGATTGTATCTTCATGATTCATTTTAGATAGCCAGTTGAGATTTTGATCAGATTGCAGGCCTCTATCCACCTGGAAGCCCGGGGTTATAGCTCTCTAAGCCCTCCTTAATCCGGCCCTGATATATATCCTCCATATTTATACACACTTCTGTAAGCAATTGTATTGCATAACAAGCATACAATCAAACACTTACTGAAAGTGATGCTGTACCAAGATGTACAGACAACAACGCAAATAATACGAGAAATACAAGTAAAAAGAATACTTTTATGATTAACCATATTAAAAATAAGTTTGCTACTACAAAAGTATGATAAAAAAAATATTTTGCAATCGTTTTATACTCATTATTTCAAACTCAGATATAAACTTTCGCAATGAATTTATAGCTTTCTAGAAACAATGTCGAATAGATTATTATTCATTTGTTAACTTTTATTTTTGTAAGCTACGTTAAGCTAATTAATTAATTAATTAATTACTACGAAAAAAATACAGTTCCACTACGTTTGTGTAAAAAAATATCCCTTTCACATTGATTATCATCAGATAAGCTAATTACTTGATACCACTTATTTGACATACCAACACAGTCTTTGAATCACGAATATTCTGTAAAACATCTTTTAAAAGTATCTGCATTTTATTTAATGTAAAATCAATATTAATTATTTTCTTTTTAAAAAAACTGACATTTTTTTCTCGAAGTTATTTAAACGAATTTAGTTCTATGTAAATTATTATATTTACTGACACACACGAAATAGATTTAAATTGGCTTAAATGGCATCGATGGACAAAAAACACTGTAGTTTTTTTTTAGAAAGTTAATAACAATGGATCAACATCAACTAAAACACAGACGAAGATTTAAAAAAAAAATCATAATTCGTACATATTATGTATACACATATATATATCTCCATGAAAACTGTAAAATGAAAATGTCATGTCTGCAGTAAAATAATCATGAACCTGCAAGCTACAACTGGATTCACACCACTGTCAGTTAACTTTATATATATATATATATATATGTGTGTGTGTGTGTGTTTTAAAAAATCTCTACTATTTATTTGTAGCTAGTTTAAACAAAAACTTTCACTGGCAACAATGGTTACCCATTTATTTGTTTTGATTGAAGTTAACAATATACATGTTTTTTTCTTCTAAATAATTTAAACTATACATTCTGTTTATAATCTACGAAGTAAGGCAGTTTTTCCTTTAAAAATAACACAAAATAAAACAAACATAATAGAAAGCTCATAAATTTTAGTTTTTACTGCACTTTTACTAAAAATATATGGGCAACATATCGACATTTGAATCTCACACTTTTTTTATTCTCCTGATTTTTTTTTCTTGAAAACTGAGAAAAAAAAATATCGTCTGTTTTCTATTACACATTTTCTTTGTCCACAACCTTGAAAATGTTAGACAATTCTTCAACTAATGTCTCATAACGATATGCGACACGAATATCCGGGACGTTCGATCTTGTAATATCGTTGCCTGCAACGCCTTCTTTGGTATAATTAGGACCCAGCCAATACTGCTTCAGCTGAAAATAAGGAAATAAAATAAATTTAAACTTTCACTATCAATCAGGCCACTCTTCAGTACTGAAGAAAATGTATCCCTGACTAGTATAAGTAAAATGTTTATCAGGAAATTATATCTTTCGTCTTAATAACATTAATTTTTTTTCTTTAGATGATAGCTTTTCATGAAATTTCAAATTATATTCCGTGGCATAACAGGATTATGATTAGGAATTAAGATTTCTGGACTTTGGCATCGATAGCCATGTTAGCCCGTCACTTATGCGAAACGAGTTCCTCGGCGATCACTCTGTCTGGGGAATTGGGGAGAAAGAGAGGAAAAGGAAAGGAAGCGGGCCTGGGATCATTATTTGAGGTACCATCCCGGCATTTGCCTGGTGTGAATGAGGAAATCCCAGGAAAATCTCACTCAGGATGACTAGCCTGAAAAGCTTATACACTTTTTCGACCGAGTGTCCCCATTGGGAATCGCATGGCATCACAGGAACCAGACAACATGCTATGTCTCTATGAACCCTAAATTCTTCTGTGTAAACATCACTGCAAAGAAAAGGAATTAATTTCCTTAAATGACTTTTGGCAGTATCGATTAAAACATTATGTCGATGAATAATTAATATATTTCCCTGTCTTTGTAGATTTCCATTCTTAATTCGCAGATCAACTTTCTATACATTTTTCCTTCTCTAGTCTTCCTTCGTATAGAATCAAACTGTTACTGGTTAAGCAGTGAGAAAAAAGTGGTGAGTTTCTGGTTAAGCACACAGCCGAGAGTAATTTGACTAATCAACAAGTGTATCTTTTTTTAAAATTTCTTTTCTTGAAAGTGATACACGTCAATCAGACAATTCAATCACACCAACTTAATACTTAACAACAGATATAACTTCATTTGTTCTGCCTGTCTCTACTTCTTTCATATACGTAGATAAACATTGATCCATCCCTCCCTCGCAAGAGACGCCCGTGGTCGACAAGTTTCAGATATTAAAAAAAAAAAAAAAAAAAAATCTTTCTCACAGTATAACTAAATTTGACTGAATAACATATTCGTCAATCACCAGTATGCATAGTGTTATTTCACATATTCATAGGTTCACTTCTATGAATATTCCAACAATATTCTTCGTTAGCAAAATCCTAATTATGATGTGTTTCATAAATTCGATTTTCTCACCAAGAATTTTGTGGCATTTTCGGCAGAAAAAGAAGACAGTAAAGTCTCTACAAGCAATAAGAAAGCTGATACATATATATGTGTGTCTGTACATATGTACTACATAAAATCATTATTTCGTTTTACATCACAAGAGTAAAATTTTATTTGTGATTTATGTTCTGGATACATTATTTATAGGTATTCTACGATTAGTTTGAAAAATGCTCTATGATTTTAGTTAAAATTTTTAGCAGCTGAATAAAATGAATAATGTAATTGTTTAAATGAGTTCATTTTACTGCAAGTACACAATACACTTTAACATTCGTGGTTAAAGTGAAGCGCATGCTAATTTACCTTTATGAAGTGTATACATACATTTCATATCCAGAGAATAAAAATATATTTGATGTCCGTCCGACAAATTCATAAGACATACTGATCTCCAAAATATCTCAAATTATGCGTGTGTCTTCGCGTTCCATGTGTAATATCCATTAGCGAGATTTTAAATGTCATTTTATAATGTGTAAATTTGAGAATTTCTGAAAGACTACTCGCGCTCTTTTCATTTCAATATCCTGAAAAAGACGAATTCATATTCCTTTTGTTCAACTTACCTTATGAGGGAATCCACTCATAAGTACACTGTTTCGCGCAAGTTCACACATGTCTGTTGCACTCAGTTTCCACACTTGGGCTGCAATACTGTATTCCTCCATAAGAGGTTCCTGCAAGGAAAGCAATGCATTTAATTCCAAGTATAAATGATTCATCACGAATACTAAAATTGGTTTGGGAATATTAATTAATACCAATATGTGTTTTATCTTCTTTCTGGTCTTTTGCTGCGTTCTTACCCCAACACATAATTTCACTGTTCTTGCCTGTTATTTTTTTTATATATATTAACGTAACGAACTCAGATTTAGGGAGTTAATGACTTCTGCCAGAACTACAACGATATGTTTTCTCTAAATCACATCAAATTACGCAAATTGAGTCATTTTTCAAAATTTGCTTTTTTTTAAAAAAAAAAATTATTTCATACAAGATATTGTCTTTATTTGGAAACAATACACCTACTACTTATCCTAATAGAAGGGAAATCATCATAATCTCTCTCGTAATCATGGTCATAATAAAGAAACTCTGCAAAATGATTACTGGGTTCTTTCTATTTTAACATCCAAAGGTGGGTGAACTATTTTCACCAACTGTAATATTTTCCATAAACAAAGCTACTGGTATATAATTAAACACAAACAATTTGCTGAGCAAAACAATACATTCACATTAAAAAACTACATACATGTCACAGTTTCGCCAACTAATACTTTGGTTTTATCAGGCAATGAATAGTGTCTGATGAAGCCAAACTGTTAGTTGGCGAAACTGTCACACGCATGTAGTTTTTAAATGTGAATATATTGTTTTGCTCAGCAAATAGTTTGTTTCTATTTTCACCAACGTAAATGAATGAATATTATATTAAAAGTCCTGATTTATTGGTACAAATTTTTTGCAGTCTAACTACAAAGAAGCCCAAATTTATAGGAAAGCAAATATATGAAAACTGACAATACTGTACGTATAACAGAAACTTATCAAGAAGAATGTGTATACACATTTTATCATTTGAAATCCATTGGAAGCTCATTTCTATTGTAATACACTTCAAAAGAAATTAACACGAATATTGCAATATACATAATAAAATGTAAATCATGGCTGGTACATACCTTAGTGAAATGAAACTGAAGAGGGTCGTCAGTGGATAACGAAATGCAAAGTCCTCTTGCTAGATACTCCGGAAGTGGGTTGCGATGATAATTCAAAAATAGCGAATTATTGCTAAGCGGTGACATAGCAATGCCTATTTGCGTCAAATAGTAGAGGTACTGTAACACTGGAACCTGCAAAATAATAATATATAGTCATACAACAACAAAGAAACAGCAGCGTGAGCACATGAAAACCAAAGTAAAATTTATTATATGGTTGTTCAGAATGTACAACTTTGAGGAAACTAAATGGAGACAATTACGTTCACACCTCAAACGACCTATGGGCTGTCTGTGGGTGTAGAAAGTAGAAAAGTAAAAATAAACACTAAAGATCAGTAGCGTAGCGTTAAGTTTCGCAATGGGTAGACAGTATATACACACACACACACAAACATATTATATATATATATATATATATATATATATATATATATATATATATATAGAGAGAGAGAGAGAGAGAGAGAGAGAGAGAGTGAGTTCAATGCTCTACGATTACGCTTCGAGAGTAAGGAAAAATGGTGATGAGTTGGATGATAGTGGTGGAGTGACTGACAGGGAACGGGAGAGAACCTCGAGAAAATCTACATAACAGTGTTTGTCCCGTATAAAACCAACTTGGTCGGATTTGGAATCTAACCAGGAAACCTGCGCGTCAGAGGTGACTGCTCTGCCACTGAGCTACCGGGACTTCTCTTTAAATATTACAAAAATATCCATTTACATTATCCCATAATAGTAATAGCTTTAGACTTTTGGGTTTAACACGACCATTTTATTTATTTATTGTGAAACTATTTGCAATTTAAAATCTCTTATCAATATTGAGATAGACGTTTCTTGTAACCTGAAATTCACATGTTTATACTGATACCCCAAATTATCAACTATATAGTCTATAGTCTATAATTCTGGGCCACGATGGCTCAGTGGTAGAGCGTTTACCTCTGGTGAATGGGGTCTCTGGTTTGATCCCAGTTCACGCCCAGGTCGACTTTGTGGTGGACAAACACCGTCTGCGTGGGTTTTCTCGAGTTTCTGCCGTTTCCTTCCACTTTCTTCATTCTACCATTTCATTCATTTCTCATCATCACCTTCTCCTTCAGCCTAGTGCACATAACCATGGGACGTAAAACTCAAAGATTTCATTTTATTTTATTTTTTTATCTATTATTAGAAAGAGCAGACACATGGTGCAAAATATCGCATCGACATCCAAAACCTAATAAAATTTTGAGCTTGAGGCTTTTACTTCCCGACGAAAACTTCTCAGTGAATAAAATTATAGTGTATTAATAATCATTTCCGAAAGGAACATTTTCAATGTAATAATTTTTATATTTATATCTATATATATAAAAGAGAACGCACAAAATCCTTTGTCCGCTCATCACGCTAATACGGCTGAACCGATTTCTTTCATTTTTGGGGGGTTGTTAGGATTTGGACCCTAGATGGTTTTTATCATATCACTTTAATTTTCAATTACCAGTGTCTTGAGATAATTGACCAATCAGGTGTAAATACGTACAAAAAATCCTTTGTCCGCTCATCACGGTAATACGGCTGAACCGATTTCTTTCATTTTTGGGGGGTTGTTAGGATGTGGACCCTAGATGGTTTTTATCATATCACTTTAATTTTCAATTACCAGTGTCTTGAGATAATTGACCATTCAGGTGTCCATACGTAGAAATCCTTTGTTATTAGTTCATCATAGGTATAAAAATAAACGTATTTATATGCAACCCGCATGACCCTGTGACTCGGCGGGTTAACATAACTAACAGGCGCTATAAATCACTTGAAAGCGAAAAAGTAAAAATTATCTAAGTAACAAAGTTTATTGCGTTCCGGGGTGACCGCAGCGAAGCGGGGTGAACGCTGCTAGTACACTATATATATGTGTGTGAAACTCCTGACTAACAAAATTACGTTAGAAACTTATTTTCGCGAGGTTGCACTACTGTGTATAACATACATACGGAAAACTAATTTTGATAAACACATTCTTTAACTATTAAATTAAACAGTATATCGATATAAATTTATTCTGACGAATCTCGGTATATACACCAGGCCCGTATCCAGGGGGGTCTAGGGGGGGGGGGCTAAATTTTTGCTGGCCCCCTAAAAGTTTTACAGTAGGCTTGCAAAAGAACTACAATATGGTGATGAACTATCATATGGTTGGATCGGGCCCCCCGTAAGTTTTAGGGTGGCTACGGGCCTGATATACACTAAATACATTAAATTGAATTAATAATTTACTTTTATGTATAATGTTCCTATTAGCTTTGCATTGGCTATTTTTAAAGTTAATACTAATTTTTATATGAGAGCTTAGACATGTCATTTAATAACAATTGGTGCAGTAAATCTATTTCCAATCATTTGATTTTCACATAATATATAACTAACTCAGACACATGCAAATACAAATTTACCTAACGATTTTAAAAGCAACTACAAAATAGCAGACTATAAAACCTCCCGCCCTCGGTCTTGCCTTTCCAGTGTTGATACACTCTGCTATTATGATTAAACAGCAGCTGAACCTAGATCGTAAAAGATTTATATGAATCACTATATTCACAAAACTTTCTTAAGGTAGTTATTAATTTAGGTTTTTGTTTCCTTCTATTTCTTAATAATTTTCCTTGAAATATGATTGAATATCTAAAAGGAAGAATGAAAACTATACTGGATTTAAAATGGTATCATTGCTCTAAGTATGGTATCACTGCTGCAGAGATATTTTCCCGGATGTCTCTTTGCCATGTTGTTTCAGCGAGTGAGAAGCCCACAGCCACATGCGCGCGTCGCTTTCTCAAGTGTATTTTGTTTCAGCCGTGTTGAGACATATTCTTGTTGTCTCTGTGCAGCCTGTTTGACGGAGATAGAACTTTTCTTCCCCAGTTTTGAAAAATAAAATTATTTAGAAATTTGACTCTACTACTATTGCTATTAACCAAGCTATCGCTGACCCTATTATTTCTATGTTTTTCTTCAACATGAAATGTATATTAGTTCTTACTAATAAGGAAATTCTAAAGCTGTGTTCTTTCAATTTGAAAGGGTAGACAATGTCTCAATGTCTCATAGCACTCTACGCTACTGCTAAAGATAGAAGTACAATGTCGTATTGGAATGACAGTATATATACACAAACACATTGAAACATTCTTTAATTCCATGGAATTTGGATTCTTTAATTCAAATTCAGAGAGGTGTCCAAGATATAAAATGAAACACGAGCGAACAAAATGTTTTTATTACATACTAGCAGCGTTCACCCCGCTTCGCTGCGGTCACCCCGGAACGCAATAAACTTTGTTACTTAGATAATTTTTACTTTTTCGCTTTCAAATTGCAAGCGCCTGTCATTTATGTTAACCCGCCGAGTCACGTGCTCATGCGGGTTGCATATACATACGTTTATTTTTACCTATGATGAACTATGGAGACTTCAATGGTCCATTATCTCAAGACACTGGTAATTAAAAATTAAAGTGATATGATAAAAACCATCTAGGGTCCAAATCCTAACAACCCCCCAAAAATGAAAGAAATCGGTTCAGCCGTATTAGCGTGATGAGTTCACAAAGGATTTGTACGTTCTCTTTTATATATATAGATTGTACTACCGTAACATTCTGTCTGAGTGTTCTTTAAATGCGTAGGCCATTAAGAAAGCGTAATCAAGGTAGGTGGAGCATTTAAGCCATATGAGTAGAGGTATAGTGGTCAGTTTCGGAATTGTTCAATTAGATCAGTCTCTCTCAAACTGTGGTCTACGGACCACAAATGGGTCTTGAAGTCTGTCCTTGTAGTTTTCTTACATTGAACTTTATTTTTTTTTTTTTTTTTTAAATCAAGTCAATTCTGTATCACCTACTATAGTTGAGAATCTTGAATAGCTATAGATTATGTAAGTTACTAAGGTAAAGTTTATACAAATTTTACAAGCTTAAATAGATTTATTATCATAAAATATTCTTGATTGCCTTCAATTATTAAAAGAACTAATCCGCATTCTTTTTGCATTAACACCAAGGGCGCTGATCCTTGGGGGGGAAGGGCTATTGTATTTATGAATATACAATATTTGGCACAATTTGAATGCATTTTGTCTTAAAATCCTTATATATATATATATATATATATATATATATATATATATATATATATATATATATATATATATATATACCTTGTGTATCTGAATGCCCCCCCCCCCAATTTACAGAGAAATCGGCGCCCTTGATTAACAGCAATAGACAATTAAGGGAATTTTAATTAATATTTTTAAAATGAAGTATACCGTACTTATGCTCAAAACATTTTGGTTTTAATTATGTAATTGGAGCTCTGTTGTAGCTAAGCGGTTGGCATACGCGCTTTTGGCGTGGGAGAGACAGGTTCAGTTCCCGGAAAGAGCTCGTGTCGTACGGATCCCACGTTGAGTTGTAAGTCCACGTCTCATATAGCCTCGCTGCTGAAAGGGATGTTAAATCCAAATTAAAAAAAAAAGAGTACATTTTCTCTCGAACGGATAATAGGGTGGTCTGTAGAACATTCTGATTCATAAAAAACGTCCCCAGTTAAAAAAAGAATGAAAAAAAAAAACTGGATTAGATCATGTCATTTTTATGAATATATAGAAGGTATCGATTGTTACGGGAGGTATGGAATACTTTGATTTTATAGTAGATATAGAATGTTATGTGCATTTGAGAGATACTAAAATATTTCTATTCCTTACTTTTCGCAACAGAAGACCATGAGAAATGTTCTCACACATCATAAAGCCACAGATAAGATGCTGAACAGGCCCAGCTTCCCCGCAGTGAGGACGAAGAACAAATGTATTCAAGCCACGCTCTCTGAAAATAAAAGAAAGAACTTTGAAAAAGAGGTGGTGCTGCTGCTGCTGCTAATAATAATAATAATAATAATAATAATAATAATAATAATAATAATAATAATAATAATAATAATAATAATAATGAAATTATTTATCTAAAGCCATCATACACGTTACATCGAATACATGACATTAAAATGAACTCAAATTATTTGCTGAGACTTACATCATATATCACATTAAATAAGCACATATAGCAATAGCAATAATCATATATGGGAATAGAGTGATCAAATAAGAATTAGTGATTTAATCGACCGTTTTATTACTCGAAATTTTTCATTTTGGAAATGTAATTTTATTCTTAAACTCCTCTATTTGTTGTGCTCTTCAGAAAGTCTACTTTTGTGTAACAACTTCTGAATTCTCAAATCTTGAGCCCAGGAAATTAGTATTAATTTGATTTGGAGCTTAGCGTCCCTTTTAGATGCAATGCTACATGAGACTTGGACTACAGGTTAACGTGGGATCCGAACCACATTAGCTCCCGCTGGAATCGAATCCAGATCTCTCGCGTCAAAGGCGTGTACGCAACTGTTTAGCCACGAAGAATTAGTATTGAAAAGTGAGTGCGGCATGCTGGGGATTCCACTTAACAACTGCCCATTTGTATGTTAGGAGGTTTGCGATACCTCTACTGGAAACAACCACTGCTGTTGAACCACTACCATTATTATTCACTTTCTGTAGGTTATTCATATTATAAATATCATTATTAATTCTGTTGTGCCAACTACATTCTCCTTTTTATGTTTTTATTTCATTCATTTTCACAGAAAAGTGAACAGAAACAAAAAATATATGCTCTACTACGCTTTAAGAAACGAATTCATCGCATATGTTATATACGATAAAAATGGAGCAAATAACCAACTTTACATCGCTTGAGTTGAACTCGCCGTAAAAGTTATATAAGTAAAGGGAATAACAAATTTTATATTGCAGCAAGCCTCTTTAGGTAAGAGGGCATGAGGAGGAAATTAGACAGAAGTGCACTAAGTCTATCCAATTTTAAAGTTCAATAAAAGTGCACATAAGAGACAAACACTAACACTATACGATTATCACTTGTTTCCTCTCATTCTTGACTGTACTTAGGGTTGACAATTATTTATTCATTTATCCCTGACATTCCCAACATTCTTCCAAATTTTCCGAAGTACCCCCTCTCCCAATTATCTCCCTTCTTTGTGGGGAAATGTATATTTTACAGGTAACCACATAAAATTTTCATTGTCGACAATACAGGCCTGTAGCTAGGAGGTGGCTGAGACCCCTGAAACTTTTATTTCTTTGTTGGTATGTGTATACAGTGGTGGATTTAGGATATGATCAAGGGAGGGGCTAAACCATAGTTTGCCGCTTTATCCAGTGTAAAGCACGATTGAAGCCCATTTTATCCAGTGTATACCTGAGCGTCAAGGGAGAGGGCTGTAGCCCCTATAGCCCCCCTTGGATCCGCGCCTGTGTGTATACATTCATAAAAAATACTATAAATACTATTTCTTCTCCATTTGTGGGTCTTGTATTTTACTTGAATCTAAAACTCTGTATATCAATATTATATTGATTAACTGTGTAGGTTTTTTTTTTTCTCAACCGGGAAGTAGTATTCTTCTAATAGACGATTGGAATCAATCTCACACAACCGGTGTTGATTTATTTTCTTAGTTCTACAAATATATGCCGGAAATTGTATAATCTTATATACTATATAATTTAAAAACGATAAATAATGTTAGATGAACTTAGCAGAACGTTAGGTCTAGTTCTTGAAAATATTAATGATACTGAAGTCAGGCATAAGCCCCAATTATTGGTGTTTGATGAAAACACTAATCACCTTGCTTTATTTATTGACTTTCGCTACAGTAAAATAATCCGTACTAGAAGTGCACATATTAAGCCGAATTATAAAACTTCCATAAGAATAATTACTAACATTTATACAGGGAAATGTCGTCCTTCAATTGGGAAATGATGGTAGTTCTACGGTTGACGAAGTTGTTAATGGTTTCTATAAAATAATGAATGATATTTTTTAACAAGTGTGTACCACGTAAGAAAGTTAATCAAAAATATCCTGTTTGGTTCACGTCTAGAAGAATCAAAGCAATAGGGAGCGTGGAGCATCACCGAACAGAATGGAGACAAGGGATCAGAGCCATTACCTATCATCAAGAACAACAGGTATGATTATCGTTTTATATATTTTAAGCTTCAAATTCCTCGACAGAATTCGCGACGATAAGAGATTTTGAACTGAATAATAACAGGAATTCCCTGTTTTTAGTCGACATTTTATTTCTTCGTGAATATGATTTTCGTCTGTTAATATTGATCCTAGATATTTGAAAGTATCCACTTTATCAAAAGTATTATTTAATATTTTAACGCATTCATAATTTGCCGTATTATGGTTCCGACGCACTTCCATGTATTTAGTTTTCTCTGCATTTGCTTCTAAACCCATATCCCTGCAAGCGTTTAAAAAGACCTTTGCATTTCTTTCTATTGTTCTCCTATCATCCCCTATTGTAAATTTACATCAGCGTACGCATAACCTGGTGAACACCGTTCAGCTCTAGGCCCTGGTTGCTATCTTTGATTTTCCTTATAGCGTATTTCAGGACAAAGTTGAATAATAATGGCGACAACGCATCTCCTTGTTTCAGGCCATTCTCGACGTGAAAGCTCGTGGCCAAAAAATTTCCTACCCGGACTTTACTTTGGGATTCATTTAAACATGCCTTAATTGATCTAATTAGCTTTTTCGGTATTCCAAATTCTTTAAGAATGTTGTACAATGTTTTTCTCCTAACCGAGTCGTAAGCCTTTCTAAAATCAATAAATAGTTGATGTACCGGGCTACTGTATTCCCACTTCTTTTCGAGTATTTGGCGAATGGTAAATATTTGGTCGATAGTTGATCGATTTCGTCTAAATTAACACTGATAATCTATAATAATAATTTCATCTGCGTATAGGCTCAATCTTACTAATAGAATGTTTGAAAGGATTTTATAAGATGTTGACAGAAGAGAGATGCCTCGATAATTATTACAGTCAGTTTTGTCGCCTTTCTTGTGGATTGGAACAATAATTTATTCTTTCCACTCTTGTAGCAATTCTTCCTTGTTGTAGATAAGGAGAATGAGTTTGTGTATCTTGTTCCACAATTTTTCGCCTCCAGCTAAAATTAACTCAGCCGGAATTTCGTTCACACCCGGAGATTTGTGTTTCTTTAATTTCTTTATAGCGATTTCTACTTCTATTCGGTTGGGTTCTGGAATATACGGTTCTGCGGTGTGTATTTCACTTTCTCCACGCACATTGATTTTTGGCTGCGTGTTAAGCAAATCGTCAAAGAAATCTTTCCATCTATTTAAAATGCTATCTGTTTCGGTGAGAACTGTTCCATCAGCTTTCTTTAATATAAGCAAGAAGTTGATAGCCTTTCTTAAATTCGTTGATCCCTTTATACATGTCTCGAATGTTTTTATTTTTACTATTATTTTCAACTTCCTAAATTTTAGCTTTCAAAAAATCGCGTTTCTTTGTTGTAAAAGTTTTGAACGTTTCCCGCCTGATGTCTATGAGATTTTGTGTAGTTATTTCATTCGGATTTTGTAACCAACGTAATTTTGCCTGTTTTCTCTTCTCTGCTAGTTCGAGCCATGGTTTGTTCCTACGTATTTCCGCGTGTCCCAATTTTTCTTTTGAGAGAGGATGCTTTGTAAGCAAAGAAAAGAATTCAATTGCTGGAATATTTTTCTCCATAATCTTAAGGTTACATCTGTTAACTAAAGAGTATATGATATGCGTGAGATTTCTGTAACGATTCCTGTAATGTTATTGAGATTATCATCATTTTGCTCAAAGTGTATTGTTGCATCATACATAATTGATATTCTTTCTTCATAGTTTTGGGAAAGTCATTATTTATATTATTATACAACAATTTTAACGTGGATCTTTCTGGATGCCTAATTAGAAACATATTAATTATAAATATGCATGTATTCAGATTTCAGAATGTGTTCACGGCAGTGATTTGTAATACTGATATGTACTACTACTTCATCTACATCGCCTAATATATAATATACCAGGGATACAAATAAGCAAAAAATTTTGCTAGCCCAAGAAAAGAAAAGCTCACATCCCACAACAGAAATAACTACTTACCTTCGATTAATATTAAATACTCGCCCGCACCCATGAACTACTCGCCCCGGGCGAGTGGGCGAATGATTATTTGCATCCCTGTAATATACTCTACAACAGTTGATTAGATTCATCTACCGTAATATAAGTTTCATCTCCCTTCTCTAGAATAAGCCTCAAATCTGCCCACCTCCCAATGTTGAAGACGACCAATGGCGTATTTAGGGTTTTGTTTCGAGGGGCTATGCCCAACACAAGGAAGGAAGTGGGTAATTGCCCACCTGAGTTTGAGAATTAAATATATTTTAATTTATGCATAAATTGAAGTTATAATGGCAAGAATTGTAGACCGATAAATCCTGTATGATATGATGATATGATACAAAAATTTAGGAGCGAATCTAACCCTTTATTCTATTCATACAAGAAAAAGGAAGCATCCTCTTGGCCTTCCTAATTTTCCGGGCTAATTATTCCCCCGCTTTGATTTTCTTTAATTCAAACAATTCCTTCTTTATAAAAATAACTAAACGATATATTTTTTCCTTTGTTATAATAACTAAAGTCCTGTCATGTTGATATCCGCGCAAGGCCGACTTGAATCAACTGACAACGGTCGATAAAGTATGATAGGCGAAATGAAAGAAAGTAACGTCAAGAAAAAGAAACAGAAAAGTAGAAAGGACGAAAGAAAGAATAAAAGGACGCAGTTCTTACATGGAATGAAATTTGACAAATACAGTGTTATTGCAGAACAAAGAGCATAAGAAAATGGAAAGTCAATGACATTTTTAGAAATGGTAAGAAGGATTATTGTTGTACGTGGAATGCGAAAAACTAACAAATTTATTTCGGGGGGAGCCTGAGCCCGATAGCCCCCTAAATCGCTTTTATATATATATATATATATATATATATATATATATATATATATATATATATATATATATATATATATATATATATATATATATATATAACGGTCTTACCCGCCTCCCCCAATGATGAAGACAGATTTGCGCCGATGCCTATCATTTAAATAATTTTAAAGACATTAGGGCTGTAACCAGAAGGAAATTTCAAGTGCTTATCATACGAAATATAAATGACTGCGAATCCAGTATTCTTGTAATTCAATGTACTTTAACTTGAACGTCAATTAAATACCAATATAGATAACTAATACATTTATGCAACACTTTCAGGTCTCGTGTAAGAAATCCGAGTACGACATTAAGCCTTTATCACGTGGACATACAGTTTAAGATGGAAAACGAACCACTGCAATGCGCTCAAATATCAAAGTTCCCCCTCTGGAAATCGAACCCAGGATCCTGTACACCAAACGCGAGCGCATCCACATGTTATTGTTGCAAGGTTGAAAAAACAATTTCATTTAAGGATGAAAACTAATGGAATTGGTTGGCCGATAAGAGTTAATAAAGGGTAGAATAATTCATATTTATAGTCATGTAAAAAAAAATGTAACGAAGAATAATTTATGCAGAAAAAGAAAACGATGTAAGAACAAAGAACAGAAAGCATTTAAGAAAAATGATGGTAAAAATAATCACGAATAAAAACAGCCCTGCAGGGAAACGGATGAGTATTATAGACGGTTAAGACTAGGGAAGCTGATAGTAATTGTCTGACCATGTCTTTAACAGACACATGGAAGTGTCTGGAAAGAAAGATTTTGTGAATACTTAAGATCAAATGGTACCTTACAAAAAATATAGTCAAAATGTACCGTTGTGATGGATGGGCTATATGTTAGGGTATAGACATATGGGAAATTTGGGTGCTGTAACAGTATCGAGGACTATTGATATTGATCGGAACAGGAAGTTACACCAAAGTAACAGACTGAATAGTAGTTAACGAACACCTATATAAATAAAAATGAATGTAACAATGTTTGATTGCTAACTGTTCGTAGGCTTTAGTCATTTTGTTGATTTTTGGTACATGAGTGGACCCTGACCTAACATAGATTTTAGTATATTTTCGGAAAGGGGAAAAGAAGGCGTGAGGGGATGGCATTAACAATAATCGAAAATGATCGATATTATTCTCCAATTCGTAATTTCCGGGGTTACTGAGATAAATACTAACACTCTCGATCCAACTGACCGGTCCAATCCATAGTTTTCAGGGTCGCTGAGATGAATACAGTGATATCCTGATGCCGTTTAAGTCCAAATTCATCCACCAGCGGCATTAGGGTAAGAGTGGGGGTTGGAAAAGGAAAGCATGTAAAGATAATCGAAAATCATCAATATTATTGTCTAATCCATAGTTTTAGGGGTCACTAAGATGAACAGTGACATTCCAGATGCCGTTTAATTATACATTTTAATCTCTCATGCGTGTTTTGAAGGGGAAAGAAGGGGTTTAAACACTTTCCATACCCTACTCTCCTCGTGCAAACAACGGCGATTTCCGCTATCCTTAAGAAATATAAAACAGTGCTCACTTTGTGATGAAATGTTCTGACATAGAATACAGGACAGATTTTTCATATTTGAATTTATGGCATTTTTTCGGTAGAGGTATTTCAAGGGACCAGCTCTCGTAAAGATGAGTGGGCCCTCAGTGAACAATTCTGGGGCAGGATGAGAATGCCTTTCAGTTTCAGCTGAGGTGGTGAAGTTGTAACTAGTATTATTCAGAACGGGGCATGTTTAGTACAAGGGGTCCAGAAGCACGTAAAAAACACAAAATTTACAGGAGGAATGATGATGCAAGTACTTAGACGTAACATAACGTAACCAAATCTAACCTAACCTAACATAAACTAACGTAAGCTAACCTGAACTAACCTAAACTAACGTAATATTAGTAGAAATGATCGAAATTCAACCTTTTTTTGGAAAATTATGCGCGACTCCTATACTAATATAACATAAACTAAACTAACCTAACGTAACCTAAACTAGCCTAACCTAACTTAAACTAACCAACCCTACCCTGAACTAACCGAATGTGAACAGAAATTACCAAAATTGTAACATTTTTTAGAGAAAAGAGCTGGACCCCTTCTGCTAAACATAGGCCTTCAGAACTGCTATTAGGCATGTTTCAAGCCACCGTAGCACACGGCAGGGAAAATGTATTTTCTGCATACACTTAAATCGAATGCTCCTAATCTTTTTTCGACCGGTGATACACTTATTAGATTTTTTTTTATTATACGGGTAATATAAATTACGATGGTAATAATAATAATATAGAAATATAGGTTTCTTTATAGTATTATCTAAGTATCGGTAAGTGGAACTGAGCATTGATGCAACCACTGACTGGTATAATCTGTCTCAAAATTATTTCAATTTATTGTAATCAACAGCACACAATCAACTCCGACTTACCCACACTGGCATTTATTCCAAAGTTGGGCGTCCGCTTTCGCCACGTTTTTTCACTGTTATCTCCGTTGCACACTTTGTGCAATTTGTTATTAGGTTCATTAATCCGTGCTCTTCACAAACTTCTAAAAAAAATTTGCTCGTTATCAACGTATTGCTTCACAAATGTTAAAACTGTTAGTTCATTGCCCTTGTACATTCGCCATGTTGATAACATAAATGCTCGTTTCTTTCCCACAATGCAACTGTTCGGTTACCTTGCGCCAAGTAGTTCCATCCGCTCGCCGTATAGTCCCATGTTTATAGTCGCTTATATATAACAAATAAACAGATTTTTCGAGACTCTTATATATTATCAAGCACACAAACGATCAAATTATCCATATCTTTCCTGTAAATTTTAAAAATTTTGCTGGAAACGGACGCCCAACTTTGGAACTTCACCCCAAACACTAATCATCTACACTAAACAAGCCTAACTTCTAGACTACTCTTTTCACATTACCTTCTTTATTAATCCACTTTTATCTTGAACTCTACCATACATCTTATTTCTTTCTTATACTATTATAACACAGATATAGAGCAAACGCATGCTTCGAACATTTTGAACACCACCTACTATCGTTCTTTCAGAACCTCAATTGAGGCTTTATATCTTCAGGTGCAGACTTAGGTCCCAATTACCTATATCACTAAGTAATGTCATTATTAATAGCTCTAGTAATTTCAATGTGAGAATTATGCGTACATCAGAAGGGTGATGATGACAGGTAGCGGATTAATTTTGATTCCCTAGATATTCTTACTACTTACATATTTCTGTAAAAACCATATACGCTACCTAATAACAGATCTCTCTTAAAACATGTTACATTTATTGAACGCTTTCTACTCACTAACTCCATCCCAACTAGCATTAACTTACCTTCTGAACTGATTTAGCACGCACAGATTAGCATACATGTAATATATGTAGTACACATAGGGCGGATTCTCATCATCACACCATTCTTCGGGGCGCGATATATCTTTGTCAATCAACGGATTTTCAGGCTTACTTTCGTCATCCACAGAGTCAAGTCCGATGACCTGTAAAATAAATCAACAATCATAGGTATATATTTGCACCACACACAAAAAAAAAGAAATTAATAATAATAATAATAATAATAATAATAATAATAATAATAATAATAATAATAATAATAATAATAATAATAATAATAATAATAATAATAATAATAATAATAATAAGAAGAAGAAGAAGAAGAAGAAGAAGGAGGAGGAGG
This sequence comes from Thermobia domestica, assembly GCF_964235325.1. Lineage (NCBI taxonomy): Eukaryota > Metazoa > Arthropoda > Insecta > Zygentoma > Lepismatidae > Thermobia > Thermobia domestica. The sequence continues at coordinate 74,981,542 of NC_137464.1, forward strand.
AGGAGGAGCGGACCAAAATTATACATTACTGCAGAAAGCTAGATACAGGAACCGAAAGTAATATTAACATTAAACATAACATAGAACATAAAAGGAATGAAGAGAAAAGCCACTACATGGACGATTCCTGGAACAAGTCAACCATGCACATGTACACAGACACTTTGCATTCCAGTGGATGAAATTGGAAGACTTGTATCTTAAGAATATAAGACCAGATGCTAGTCGTATATGATCAGGTAATAAACACAAAACACGACAGAAAACTGATCCTGAAGAAATTATGATAAAGATATGATAGGTTATGTATATCTTCTGTTTTCTCAGAAGTGCGCTCACTACTGCCGGTAGTTACTGAGTTGGCCAATGATTGTGTTTGCAAACTTTTGCAGTATTAAACACGCACGCAGAAAACACGTATGGTTATTATGACTTTTTTTTTTTTCATGTACTTAACATACAACTTCATATTCTCTGTTCTTTGTACGTACTATCAAACAATATTTAAGTACGTGATCAAGTTCAGTCATGTGTAATATTCTGTAATATCAATGTCATTCATAAGTTTATCTAGATCCTCTAATCATTCTGGAATTTGCGATCAACATTTTGTCAGCTGGACTTACTGAATAGGTCTTTGATATTGATGCGGTAAGATACCACGCGCCAAAGGTAAGCGCTCTACCACTGAGTCACCACATCCGCAAATCTGTGTTTAAATTACGATTAACATGCAAAAGATTTGAAACCCGTATAACAATATCTAAAACGTAATAGATCCTTGGGATTAGTTTCCTTCATTCAATGTAACACGTGATAAAGAACCGTCAGTTAGCAAAAAAATAAGGTATGGAACAGCAACATATGAACATGATGAAGATACCATTTACGATTTTTTTTCTACAGTGTACTGGAAACAAATGAATATTATTTTACGATAATTTGAATCGAAAATTCTAACCGTCCCTTTTTATTTTCTTTCATTTCACTGCGAATTGCTAAATAAAGAAATCCAGTCTTTGTTACGTATTTTTGGAGAGGGATTCTAGCAAAGGTGTCCCCATGGAGGCGCATCTTTTAACCATTAAAAAAAAAAAAAAAAAAAAAAAGCGCTCCCCTCTCAAAGCTGTATTCCAGTTACAAAATATTTTACACGTCTAGTCTAAAAGACACTTGTTCTATGAAACTTCGAACATTTCGTATTGGCACTGAAAAAGCGTTCCTCAATTGGAGTTGAAGAATGACTAAAAATAAATAAATAAATAAATAAATAAATACATAAATAAATAAATAAAAATAAAAATAATAAAGGAGAGAGAGAGAGAGAAATTAAAGTTTATTTGAACTCATGTACCATGAATATTTTTTCCAAATTGCTGCCTCATTTTTAATGTCACAATAATTTTAAAATGAGAATAAACAATACTTAAAAAATGATGAGACTCATCATTATTAGCAAATCACTATAAATGTATAACTATTGAAGGAAAATAATTCAATATGTACCTATACATGCATTACAATTAAAAAATATTACATTATAAGCCCAATGTAGAAAGTACACTTTGGTCTCAATTAGATATATCCAATATTTAAAGAGTCCCATGAAATCACTGCGGCTATCCGCTGAGTATTAACCCTGATATATACGCTGAAACTCATAAGTACTTTCGAACTAAATATATTTGCGCATTAAAATGCATTACAATGAAAAAACAAAACCTCAGATACCAGCAATCGTATTCCAAAATCCCTTCATTTGTGTTATTATTATAAGCTACTTTCAATTAATGCCGGAAAGGAATCTCTGATAAAATCGCAATTAGTAGGGACGAAAAAGTTAAAAAGTTGGAATTAATGCGTGATACGTTGACTGCATTTTATGGATGATTCAGCAATAGGATGTTCCACTGTACAAGCGAGAACAAAAGATAATGCGCATAGCTCTAGAACATAAGTTTATTACACATCATTAGTGGAAAACACAGATAAGTTTAGTTTTTAAGTTTGAAGTTGCCAAATTAAAAAACAAAGCACTCAATAACCACGTCCAAAATGGTCTTAAAGTTTTTCACTTTAAATATTTTTAAATTCCCTGACCCTTAGCAGAATTCTCTTACTCTTCCCCTCTCTTCTCAAATTCCCTGACATTTCTCGGTTTGTTGCTACCCTGGAATACCTGAGTGGCATACAAGGCGTGGAGAAGGAAATGTGAAAGAATCAGAATTAAATAATAATAATAATAATAATAATAATAATAATAATAATAATAAAACAAAGATTATATGGAAAAGCATAATACTGGACACATGTAGAATTATACGAAATTTCCTGCAAACCCCAGAATACACAAAGAAAAACAGAGAAATAGTAATATACTTGGATGGCATTATATCACTATATCGCCTGCTCAGATAAAAAGTGAAGAAAATTAAATAATAATATAAAACATAGTGCAAAAACAGCGAATAGTTTTACTACCAGCAGGGTTTCAAGGTTTCATTTAAATTGGTTTCCGCACTTCTCTTTATTTTTAGACATTTTATAAAAGTATCAGATTTCCTATCATCTGTTCCTCATGAAGCTGGATACTCGTTGAACTGGAAATATTAAAGTAAGTATCATCGTCCTTGTTGGTTGTGAATTTGTAATGCGCAATTCAACATTATTTTGAGCTGACAAAGTAAAATCAGTGCATCTACTAAAGAGTTTACTCTTAAATAACAGACAACTTCACACAAACTGTCTACTATGCACACTTATTTGCGTGCATGCTTGATTATAATCTAACCATAAATTCTCTCTATTTTCTGCGAAGTACTCATGTGACCAAAGTATATTCAGAATACAAATAACTAACAAATTTAGGCATTTTTAATCTTCGGGGATATAAAAGAGCATGAATGAAATCTCTGTATTAATTATGCGAATTCTAAAAATAATCTTTAACGTTTTATATGCATTTTTGTGAGTTTTATGTTAATATTTGACGAAATTGGATTAACAGTCCGGTGCAATCAACGAAATTACAAAGAAATAGATGGTTGAAGTTAATATATTAAATACAATAGAAAATTCTTTATCACTTATAGAAGAGACACAGAAAATATACTAGATTCCTGTTCAATTTCTACATTTGAGAAAACTGACCAGATGAAAGTTGACGCCTTGTCAACTGAAATATCGTCTACAAAAGAAGGAAAAAAACTCAATACTCAGAAGAGCAAACGATCAAATTTCAACATAAGTTATATCTTTTTTTAAAAAAAAAATTAAAATAACCTAAACTCTACATCACTGCTAAACTACTGAATTAATACTACTACTGGGAAAGTCCATTCCAAGTGAGAATCGTGATGTGTGTTGTTTGAGCATTTGTTACTCTTCTATTGAATTTGAATTAAAACCCCTACCATTAGCATTATTTCCACACCTAAACGTAAGGTTCTCAATAAAATATAATCTTCTAAGAATATCATCATCAATATTATCACTAAAGAAAAGAGCGAATACATATCTACTTACATACTGAAGAAACTTGTGCAATTCTGGATGACTACTGGGATTGTTCGTAACCTCAAATAACGGTTTAAATAGGTTCTCATTAATCTCCTGGAAGCTCTTCACACAGTTAGCATTTTTGTAGATATCACTGGAAGAAGGAATTAAAAAGGAGTCATCTTCAAAGTAGGGATTACAAGAACAATCAAGTCACTTTACTATATATATTATATCAACTGGAACTTTCCTCACTTGAGCGAAACAGAAAGAATGCATATTAAATTTCTCTAATTATTATTATTTTTATTTTTAAATCACAATTTCAACTCAGGAGTTACAATTACAGGTGGTTACATGGGAAACACTTTCCGAATTTTTATACACTGAGGCAAAAGTTCAGCAACACCCTTTTATTTTTGAAACGGTTTGAGAAAGGATGACGAAACTTTAGATATGGGTAAATGGGATAGGGGGTGCACCATTAATGATTAAAATT